>NC_059162.1:112472273-112775303 GCF_019923935.1 Bubalus bubalis | reverse complement strand
ATAAATCTTTAAAAAAGAAACAAATAAAAAAAACAATACATATGTCCACATGACTCCTCCAACGCATCCTCCCCTGCCACACGTGGACTCTCTCAATGCAGTCCCCACTGTGGCCTGAGGTCCCCCAGGCTCTCCAACCTCGCCGAGACTCAGTCTGGGGGCTAAAGAGCCTGGGGAAAAGATGACACCTCACGCTGACTGCTCTTCGGTCTTGCTCCTGGCAAAGCACTAGGCTAGCAGGAACAAGTCCTTCCAGCCCCTCCCCAACCCCACCCCCCCCCCACCCTGGGGAGAGGGCCTCACCACTACCCACCAGGCAACGAAAGGGGTGGTAACTCCTCCCCCCAAAACTGAGTCTAAGGAAAACATCTTCAGACATGCTAACACTGCGTTAAAGAAGCGACCACCACCATGTGAAGGTTTCAGGTCTGAAGGTGTGAAGCAGGCTGGAGGAGGAGATGAGATGGGGATGGCTGGATCTGAGCTGCTGTGTCCGCAGCTCAGTCGTCACGTGGTCCTGCTTGGGTTTGGCCGGAAGGTGGGGTGCGCATGACTGGATAGCCATCAGTTCTAACTCCATGTCTCACGTGGGGGATGGCTGCCCAGAGGGGGCGGGTGGCTCCCCAGGGCCACACAGCTAGTAGGAGGCAGAGCCAGGGCCAGTTGAGACATACCCATAAGACAGATGGCCACACACTGTGTCCAGGGCAACTGTGGCCCATGGAGCACCCTCCTGGAGGGAGGGAAGGAGTGCCTGCCCGACCTCAGGGTCTGGGGGATCTGTGTGCTGGCACATGGACCCGGCGCTTTAATTACCACGGGAGGCTGCTTCCGTCCGGCTTGCGCCAGGAAGGAGACTGGCCCCTGAGAAGCACAGCGGCTGTTCTCAGCTCCCGGCGCTGGGGGAGCCCTGGCTCCCACACCCACACCTGCAGCTGCACTGCAGGTGCACACAGGCAGGGAGTGGGCACCAGCCCCCTCCCGGATGCCAGGGACCTGAATGGAGGACACACGCCCCCTCAGAGAGGCCCAGGCCGATCTCCTGCCTCCTCGCACGCCCTGCCTGACGGCCTGCACTGGGGTGCACAGCTCTCGCTGGGAGGCAGTCCACGGAAGGGCATCTCGGGCGCATCCCAGCCAGGCAGGTAACCCACAGACAAGGTGGCTTTCGGGATAACGCCCCTCACCAATAACCACACCCCTCCTAGCTTTAACAGTTCACCCCTGTCCTCTGACCAAGTTTTCTGTATTCCTCTGGTATTTCAAGTATATAAAAAAAAATGAAAAGACATAATCCCAACCACGGGATTTAACATTTAAAAAAAAAGAAAAAGGCTGAAGATAGTTCTTCCCTCTGCAAGACCTGACTCAGAGGGTCTGCCTACCAGGGCAGTGGACAGCCGTCGCGGGAGGGCAAGGCATGAGGGTCGGCCGAAGCCAGCTGGCCTGACTCGGGAGCCACCTCCCTCTGTCATGACACAGCTGTGACACAGTCCCACGCGGATGGAGGAGGAGATTCCCAGAGATGTCGAGGGATGGAGACAGGGCCAACAACAAACTGATCAACCCAACAGATACTTCCGGAACACCTACTTGGTGTCAGCATGACTCAGGGGGCTGGAATGGAGACAGTCAGCAAGCCCAGGACACCCCCCATCTCAAGGAGTTCACACCCCTCCCTCCAATACAGAGAAAACCCTGGGAGGAAGGAGTGAGGACGCTGTCGATGGAGACAAGAAACACAAAAGTCTGAAGGGCCTGTGTCCATTTAACAATTTATTATCAAATTTTTCAAGTTATTAATCAAAAACCTTCCCAAATAGAAAAATCCATACTGAGTTTCACTGGTGAATTCCAGCAAAAAATTAAGAAAGAAGTGGGCTTCCCTGGTGGCTCAGATGGTAAAGCGTCTGCCTGCAATGCGGGAGAACTGGATTCGATCCCTGGGTCCGGAAGATCCCCTAAAGGAGGAAATAGCAACCCACTCCAGTACTCTTGCCTGGAAAATTCCATGCATGGAGGAGCCTGGTAGGCTACAGTCCATGGGGTTTGCAAAGAGTCAGACGCGAGTGAGTGACTTCACTAACACCAAACTGGATCAGAAAAAGAGGCAGGAACAAATATCCCCACTGTTTGATAATGCGAGCTAAAATGTTTTATAAAACCAGCTTACTCTAAGTGCCGAAACTTGACCAAAAAAAAAAAAATTAGAGATCAGGATCTCTCATGGATATCTTAGATCCAAAAGTCCCTAACAATATAAAAGCAAACTGAATCTAATCGTTAAGTAAAAGGACAACATATCATGAGGAAATAGGGTTTATGTCAGGAATACAAGGTTGGTTTAACATTCGAAAATCAATTTCATTTGTCTTTTTAACAAAATGAAGAAGAAAATTCATATGATCACTTCAACAGATACCAAAAAAGCATTTGACAAAATTCAGCACCCATTCATAATAAAAATCCTCAACAAACAAGAAAATCCTCACGCTGATGAAGGCTACCCACAAAAAGTCTACAGCTAACATACTCAATGGTGAAGTGCTAAGCTGCTGTTAATACTGGAAGAAAGGAAAGGATTTCTACTTTCACTACTTTTATTCAACATTATACTTGCAGTCTACACTTCTGCAATGAGACAAGAAGAAGAAATATAAGACACCTGGAACAGAAAGAAGTTAAGCTGTCCCACTCTGTAGATGATATGACTATTTATACAGAGACTTCTGGGGAATCTACAAAACAACTCAGTTCAGTTCAGTCGCTCAGTCGTGTCTGACTCTTTGCGACCGCATGAATCACAGCACACCAGGCCTCCCTGTCCATCACCAACTCCTGGAGTTCATGCAAACTCATGTCCATCGAGTCGGTGATGCCATCCAGCCATCTCATACTCTGTCGGCCCCTTCTCCTCTTGCCCCCAATCCCTCCCAGCATCAGAGTCTTTTCCAATGAGTCAACTCTTCGCATGAGGTGGCCAAAGTATTGGAGTTTCAGCTTCAGCATCAGTCCTTCCAATGAACACCCAGGACTGATCTCCTTTAGGATGGACTGGTTGGATCTCCTTGTAACTACTAGAACTATTATTTTCCAAGATCACGAGACCCATTGTTTACAGCAAACAACTGGAAACTATTTCTATTTCATTTAATAGGCACAAAAAACAGACTATATAGAAATTAATCTAAGAAAAGATATTAAAGGTATCCACAATGAAAACTATAAAATTTTGCTGGGAGAAATCAATGATCTAAATAAATACCAAGACATACGACATTCATCGGTAAACTCAATGTTATTAAGACATGAACTCTCTCCAAAATGAACTTACAGATTCAATGCAATCTCAGTCAAGATTCCAGCAGGCCCTTTTAAAATAGAAACTGAGCAGTTAATTTTTACTTACATTAAAAATGCAAAGGTTTTATAATAACCAAAGCAATTTTAAGAAAGAAAAAGAGTTAAGAGGGCTTGCCCTGATTTCAACACTTACTGTAAAGTAATAGTAATAAAATAAAGTATAGAATTAGGATGGGGCAGACAGAGATCAATGGAACAGAATAGAAAATCTGGAGATAAATTTACAAATATATAGTCAACTGACTTGACAAAGGTGTGAAGGTAATTCAGTGTGGAAAGGAAAGTCCCTTTAACAAATGCAGTTGGAACAACTGAACATCCATATGGGCGAAAAATGAACATCAACTCTTTACCTCACATTTTAAAATTTAACCATAAATCGTAACTGTAAAACCTAAAACTGCAAAACTTTCAGAAGAAAATCTTTGCAATGCCGTGGTAAAAAATGGTTTCTTGGATAGGACACAAGAATGAACCATAAAGAAAAAAACTGATCAACTCAATTTCACCAAAAAGACTCCACTGTTCTAAAGATGCTATTAAGAAAAAGGCAGTATGACCAGGAAAAGCATTCACAACACATATCTCACAAACTAATATCTGGAATATATAAAGAGCTCTTACAACTCAATAATGAGACAGGTCAATGCAAAAATGGACAGATGATTCTACCACACATTTCACAAAAAGACATACAAATAGTCTATAAACACATGCCGACATCATCTGTCATCAGGGGAAGACAAACTAAAACCACAGTGAGATACTACTATGCATCTATTAGCACATGTAAAACAAAAACACGAGCACACCAAGAGCTGGAGAGGCGTGGGGCAACTGCAACCCTCAGGCACTGCTGGCGAGAATGTGACATTCCAAGCACTCAGGAAACGTAACACCTACTATACGACCCAGCAATTTTGATACTTAGGCATTTACCCAAGGAAAATGAAAATACAAGTCCACACAAAGACTTGTATATTAATGCCCGCAGCAGCTTTGATCGCAATACCTCCAAGCTGGAATGTGCTCGAACGGCCACCACAGGTAAACAGATCAACAAATCGGGGGTACAAATTATGATACACCCAACATGGAAAACCTCAAAATTGTTATGTTAACCAAGCCAAAGAAGCCAGACAGTAAGGGGGGGGGGGGGGGGATATATATATATATATACACACATAAAATGTCATTATTCAATTAAGGAAACTTTCAGGGGGATGGAAACGTTTGTTATCCTGTGCTGCCACTTTCAACAGGGGTGTGTGTGTGTGTGTGTGTGTGTGTGTGCGTAACAAACTCATCAAGCTGTACCCTTTAAACAGTGCAGTTCATTGAACAGCAATTAAGACTCAACTAAGCTATAAAAAGTTTTATTGTTGATATATCTCAGGGCACTTGACAGGGTGAACCTTTCTCTGAATGACTAGATGACCACAGAGTTCATCATCCAAGCCAGGAAATTTTCTGCAAATCAAAGTGGGTGCTAAAAATAATTAACGGCTGTTAAATCATCTACAACCGGGTGTGTCAACTGGCAGTGACAGGGAAGCCAGCACTTACAGCTTTGGGAACAACAAATACCCAATCTACTCCTTGGTGTGATTAGATAACCTCGTGCATATAGTAATCTGTAAAGCTCACTCCTCAGAGGACAGAGCGCCAAGCTGGCGACAGCCTCAAGGGTCAGCTCTCCCGGACCCTTCTTTTCCAGTCAGTGTCAGGGACCGCACCAATGTCAAGGTTCCTGCCTCACGGTCCGTGTCCCTTCAGCCCCTCCAAAGGTGAGGAGGGAGCCGCCTCCACTTCCATTTTCCAAATGTCCAATCACTCTGAGTCGCCGTGATTAGGCCTTTGCAGACAGAGGACAATTCAGAAGCAGAGCAGACAGTGCCCAGACACCTGCCGCTTTTCTAACGCAACTGCAGCCTGGGTGGAGGTGAGCCCGTGTGCCCTGAAGCGGTTCAGCGAAGGCGGTTCCCCGCCTTGCCCTAGTCCCTCTGCTCCTGGCTGCCTCTTGAGGTTTAGCTAAACGTCCTGTAAGAACTAGGACAGCAGTTCAGGATCACGTGTTTCTTTTTGAGTTTACATTTCAAACCAGGTGCTTCGTCTGTGAAAGAGGAGGGGTTACTCAGTCAAAAACCAGCACCGCCTCCCCACCACCAAGCAGGGAATTCTCTTAATTTGATAAAAAGTTGTTTCAAGACAATAAAAAGATCCCACTACTCTATGTGCTCTGAAACAACAGATTATTCTGGAACAGAAAAGAAGGATTAAAAAAAAAAAAATTATACCCTACAGAATGTACCATTTTCCTAACTTTCGAGAAAAAAAAAAACAGACATACAGGACTCGGCTTGATCATATCCTTGGACATTTACCAAATATTTACAAAACCTAGACATTTACCTGAACATTTACTAAAGAATATCAGGTAAAGAAAGACTAAAATTATTAATTTCTTGGATAACCTAAGAAAAATCCAATCAATCTATGTTACCCTCTCCACTATTTCTTTTCTCAAAGAACTCTCTGCAAAAGACCTAGAGTCAAACTACAGTCTCTCAACTGTTCTTTGTTTCATCTGTCACTTGTAAATAAAGACAATCAGAAGTGTTAACAATGAACACACACCTATATACACAAGCATACATACACACATACCACACATGCACCACACACACCCCAACAGTATTGTGAAAACAGCTTAAATTTCATAAATGCAACTCCTACTCAATAATAACACACAGCCCAGGCAAGTAACAGCGTCCGCTCCCACCCTCAATTCTAAATATACTTGACAGACACCACAATTAGTTCCAGCACTCACCAGCCAGGCTTCCAGAAGACAGTGTTCTTTCTTGGTGCCCGCTTGGAGCAGCTGTAAGAACTAAGCGCTGAGCCCCACGTGGGGCGCCCAGCTCCCTGGACCATCGGTGTCGCTGTAAGAACTAAGCGCTGAGCCCCACGTGGGGCGCCCAGCTCCCTGGACCATCGGTGTCACAGAGCAGGTGCTGCCTTCAGCAAAACCCCACACTTAGCAAACACACAGCCACCAATTTGGCTCAAAGCCGCTTCTTCCTGCTTCTTGAAACTGAGAACACAGAGTGGATTATAAAGCACGGGGCTCACCAGAGTAGCTTCCGCCTGCAGCTGTTCTCCTAGCCCTGCTCCACCGTCCAAAGCATGTTCTAACAATCAGAGGCACTTTATTCACTAAGCACCTACTACGTGCCAGGTGCTGCCACCCACCGCCCCGAGGTGTGAGACTGAGCTGCCCCTGCTTTTCCAACAGGAGAGTGAGGCTACAGGTGTGAGAAGCTGGGATCGCACAGCTGATGGCCGACACAGCCAGGGCGGGAGGACTGGGTCTCCCGAGCTCCATGTTCGGGCGGGGAGCAGGGCAGTGCACTAAGACGGCAGGAGCCGCTGTCCCCACACGGGTCTTCCCGTCTGGCAGGGCTTCTGCAGGACTTATGGGACAGCCCCGGCCCACAAGCACAACCTTCCCACCCCAGATCCAGGCCAGCAGTCACAGAAATTGGGAAGAGCTTTTCCATGCAAGGAAATCTGCCAATTATATATATAGCTTTTCCTCTCTCTGAGCCAAACTGACTGGTGTAGGGGTTTTGCCCAGGAAATATCTGAGCTCCAAACAAGCTGGAAAGGAAAACTGATGTTGAAATCCGGATAAAGGTCACGGTTGCTCACCAAAGGAGCACCGCCTGACCACCCCACAGGCTGACATCTGCTGGGAACAGCTGAGAGACTCGGGTCTGGGGTTTATAGGCCCCACACAGGCCTACAAAGGGACTCCCATTCATTCAACAGACTCGAATGCCGAATAGACGAGATATAAAATAACTAAAAAGACTAGATAAATCCATTATATAGCTTCTTTTTTATTTAGGGTTACCGTGTGTGCGTGCTAGGTTGCTTCAGTCATATCTGACCCTGTGTGACCCTACAGACAGTAGCCCAGCAGGCTCGTCTGTCCATGGGATTCTCCAGGCAAGAATACTGGAGTCGGTTGCCGTGCCCTCCTTCAGGGGATCTTCCCGACCTAGGGACCGAAACCGTCTCTTACATCTCCTGCATTGGTAGGCGGGTTCTTTACCACCAGCAGCAGCTGGTTATAGGGTTACCAGGTTATAACTAATTAAAAAATGAAAAGTAAAATATAAAGGAAAACCAAATGTTAATGTAAAATAAGATAATTAAATAAAGGTATGGCTGGACGGCATCACCGATGCAATGGACAAGAACTTGGCCAAACTCCAGGAGATGGTGAGGGACAGGGAGGCCTGGCATGCCGCAGTCCATGGGGCTGCAAAGCGTCAGACACGACTAGATGACTCAACAACAACAACATAAATCTTATAGCTTTAATTACATTTGTTTTCTCTTTACATTCTATTTTTCCTGTTTTTATTAGTTATTTGCCTGCTAATCTTAAGGATAATTCTTTCCTGATACCTACTCTTCAGTTGCAGATGCTATTTTTAACACTGCCTATAAAATTAACCTCATCTGAAATTCTTTGGGATTTGAATAAATCAAAATAGCTGCTAAGTGTTGGCAAGTTGAACCCTATTACTTTCCTACTAGTAGTGATGAATGGTGGTGGAGATAAAAACTAGGAACACTTAGAGAACACTTTTTTGCCATCCCAATGACATGGATTCTATTATAGCATTACCCCCATTTCACAGATGAGAAAACTGAGTCTCAGCAGTATCTTGCCTTATGTCATAGAGCTAAAAAAGGAGAACACCTTCATAATACACCACACAAAATACCATAAAACATTTCACCAAGAGTACTGTGGGGGAAGGAAGCTATAAATACAGACATGTAAAATCACCCCTCCCTATGTTTGATGTGGTAACTCTGGCACGGTCATTTCAGGCAGGATGACACTGTGAGTGAAGCCCGCTGGATCCCTGTGCCAATGGCCATATGCTGTAGCCATATGACTAAACAGAAGGCCCAGGTCATGCTTTTCGGAAATCACATGAAATCTCAACATGGTATTTTGCAGAGCAGCAGCCCTCTTAAACATGTATATCCTAAATGCAATTCTCATTCAATTTCTCCTGAAATTATACTGAAACCTGGAATGTCTTTTTTGTCCCATGGACTCTTCTGGCAGTCTGGAAAAGCCTATGGAGACTTCTCAGAATGTCTCTGGATGTAGAAAATGAAATACCATTGCAATGAAAATCAACTTTAATCAAACAGTCAAATCCACAGACCCCTGTGGGGAGCAAGGTCCATGAACCACGGTAAAAAAACCTCTGCCAGCAGCATGCTGTCTTCTCTCCCCCATCACCCAAAAGGAGTTACGGGGATGACTGGTTCTCCAGCAGTCATCTTGGACCAGGAGCATCGATTTCTGGAGGGACCCAGATGACACTGTGCAACCACATGCTGATCAAGGCCTGCCTCCTCTTGTTCAGGAGAATAAAACTTCACACGCTCACACCATTCTTACTTTGACAACTTGTCTTTTAACAAGTGGATGGACTGAGTTGAATCAGTTCAGTTCAATTGTTCAGTCGTGTCCAACTCTTTGCGCCCCCATGAATCGCAGCACTCTAGGCCTCCCTGTTCATCACCAACTCCAGGAGTTCACTCAAATTCATGTGCATCGAGTCAGTGATGCCATCCAGCCATCTCATCCTCTGTCGTCCCCTTCTCCTCCTGCCCCCCATCCCTCCCAGCATCAGAGTCTTTTCCAATGAGTCAATTCTTCGCATGAGGTGGCCAAAATATTGGAGTTTCAGCTTTAGCATCATTCCTTCCAATGAACATCCAGGACTGATCTCCTTTAGGATGGACTGGTTGGATCTCCTTGCAGTCCAAAGGACTCTCAAGAGTCTTCTCCAAAACCACAGTTCAAAAGCATCAATTCTTCGGCACTCAGCTTTCTTCACAGTCCAACTCTCGCATCCATACATGACCACTGGAAAAACCATAGCCTTGACTAGACAGACCTTTGTTGAAAAGTGGCCTCCAAAAGAATATGTCCATGTTCTAATCCCCAGAACCTGTGACTGTGAGCTAACTTGGAAAAAAGAGTCTTTGTAAACATAATCAGGATTCTTAGGGTGGAATCACCCTGAGTTATCTGGGTGGTCCTAACTCCAGTCACAACTGTCCTCCCAAGAGACAGAAGGGAGGACACAGTGGAAGGCAGAGAGAGTCCTGCGAAGATGGAGGGAGAGACGGGGGTGATGCCTCACTAGCCAAGGGACACCCGGAGCCGCTGGAAGCCAGACAAGGCAGGGAACAGAGTCTCCCCAAGACCACGGCCCCGCCAACGCCTTGATCTCAGACTTCTGGCCTCCAGAAATACGGGAGCGTCAATTTCTGTTGTTCTAAGCCGTGTGGCAATTTGTCATAGCAGCCCCGGGAAACTAACAGAGCAGCCAAACCTACTTCTAAAATGTACCTTTATGATTTTCTAAACATTAACTACTAAGAATTAAACATATACTCCCTTTCACATATGCAGTGCTGTATATGGCGTTAAGCAGAAACAGCCCTCTAAACACGTGTATCCTAAATTTAATTCTCATTCAACTTATACCAAAAACTCTCTTTATTTTCCATCACCATTATTGGGCCAATCCATCTTCCTGAAATTTAAGAATAAATTGAGTGTGTCCTTCCCTTCACTCTGTTCCTACATCATGCCAACAAGCATTCCCTTCTTTCTTCCTGTCCTCTGCCCAAGCTCCATCTGCTTCCTCCAACCATCCCTCACCCGTCACACCAGTGTGTTCTCGACTTCTCCACTGCCCTTCTCCAGGCTGTGCCGCCTGCAGAGCTCATGGTCCCAACTTTCTGCTCGTGTATCCTCCTCTGCCAGCCCGGTCTCTGACACCAGGGTTCCCCCAGTCTGTCTGGGTTCCCCCAATCTGTTGTCATCAAACCCAGCCCAGTCTCCTCCCATCCTTCACTACAGGCACACGGCACACTCACCGGAGACTCTGCGGGTTCGGGATACAGGAAAGTTTCAGTGATGAGCCATCTAAAATAAGGTCAGCTAAGCAGAAGCTGAAATACAGAAGTCCTCTTGCTCAAAAATGAACCTGTAAACCCGGACCACACCAGAATCACACAGAGCAGAGGAAGTTTTATCTTCTCAGCCTCAGGTCAGGCAACAGAGGTGAGAAAGGCCCCACAGAGGAGCGGAGGCCACCTTCAGGAACACCTGCCCCCTCTCGGGCACAGGGACTCCACACGGAGCTGCTCCACAGGGGAGACCATGCTCGTTTTCCAAAGGTCCCTCCTGTGACCGAAGACGCCTGCACTAAGATTACCCGTACCAGGAGAAACCGAAACCGCTCTACGTCCCTAAACTGCAGGAGTGAATAACACTGATCAACCATGACTCGTCTACACGATGAAACACCCACAACTAGGGGGTGGTCATCGGAGATGCTCATCACGTGGAAGCGTTTATGTGATGAAATAATAACTGAAGCCAAAATATAAAATTACACATACGCTGACGTGTGTATAACATATGCAAGATGAAACGTCTACCTGTGAAGAAGTCTGAAGGAGACGTGAAAGAAGAAAGCCGCTGCTGAGCTACTGCAGGATCTTTTTTTCTCCACTTTAAATTTCCTTTAAAATCATCATTACGACTTAAACACTTTTAAGACGGACTTCCCTGGTAGTGGCTAAGACTCTGCGCCCCCAGTGCAGGGGACCTGGGCTCGATCCCTGGTCAGAGAACGAGATCCCACAGGCTGCAACTAAGGCCAGCATAGGTGGAAAAATTAAAAGAATATTTTAAAAAAGTAATCAACACTTTAAGTGGCCCCGCCCCTAGGCCCGCTCACACAGCCCCTCCGCAGTAAAAGCTTCCACTCCCCAGGCAGGTGCCTGAGCTGTTTCTTCTCCTCTCGCACTGCCCTGGGGACCCTGCTCTGTGTGACACCTGTCACAGGGCACAGTCACGAGTCTGTTCACATCCAACAGCCTGGAAGCTGGCTCTAAGCACAGAGAAAGCATGTTTCCACCTCCGTCCACCCTCAGACACCCAGGAGAGTTTGCCACAAGGACCGCTGAATGAGGGAAGACAAGTCTTTGTGAAAACATGCGCCTTTTCCAATTGATTTTTATTTGATTTCAGAAATCAGGTTGCCAGGGTAAAGCCTGACTTGTCCAGTTATATATCTATATTCTGCAAGGGTAAATAAAAAGTTTTCAAGCTGTCAAACCTGGAAATGCCCACACGGCAAAGGAAGCCGCCCACTCACAAAGCTGCTCACCAACCAGAGTCCAAAAGCCCCAGCTCGGGAGCCCCGAGGTCCCGTCGCTCCCACCTCCCTGTAAGTGGGTAACGGGAACCAAGCGGGGCTGGCCCACGGGGCCATCTGCAATAATGGACATTTGTTCCGGGGCGGTGGGGTGGGGGTGGGGGGGGGGGTTGCAAAGAAGAAACAATTCAACATCCTCGCTAACAGAAAGGACCAAGAGAACCACATTCCCGAGCACACAGCAGGCGTGAGCCTTGCTCGGGGACAGCAAGCTGTGAAAGGCAGCCCCGGCCTCAGGTCTAGACGCAGAGGCCGTGACCGCCGGTGAGCAGTGCTCCACTCACTGTCACAGGACTGCGAGTCCTCAGTCCAGCTGCCCCATAAAGTTGGGCAAAGTTTGGAAAAATCACCCACTTGTAAGTCAGCAGCAGACTCTCCGGGGAAGATGCCCAGATCTTTTCTGAAGCTCTAAAGGGTGCTCGAGCATGCCCGCCCCGAGGGAGTGGAGGCGGCTACGTGCTCCCTCTGCCCACAATGTGAACAAGAAGGTCTCGTGGAAGAGGGTGCCTGCGCCCTACTTCTGAGGGGTGCAGTGGGTCTGCCAGGGGAGTTCAGGGAGAGGGCCGCAGGCAGAGGGGCCCCAGAGACACTAGGGCAGGCAGGCGGCCATGCACAGGGTGTTCCCTGCCCACCAGAGGCAGGTCCGTGCTGGGGCGAGGCTGGGAGGGACCAGAGCACCAGGCCCCCTGGACACGGCAGATAAGAAACAAGGCAGCACCAGAGGACTCACAGTGCTGTCAGAAACAGGCAGGAAATGCCTCTTTTTAATGGTGCTATATTCACATATATTCCAGTAAAACTCGTCTTTCCTCTTCAAGGTCCACCTCCGCTGAGGCCACTGCTGTGACCCTGGTGGGAATGAACAGACTGTCCCATGTCCTGGCCAGCGAGATGTGGAGTCAGCTCAGAGACGCTCCATTTGAGAAACACAAGGACACCAAACCCAAGAAAACGCTCTACAGCCGTATCGTCGATAGCAACAACCACTTTCATCATGTTGTGCTAACTCATCTGACCCTGACGACACCCCCAAGCAGGTTCTGCTATCACCCCTACTCCCCAGATGAGGACCCCCAGGCGCGGAGCCGAGTGTGATCTGCCCAAGGTCAGCCAGCAGGTGCGAGGCTGAGCGGGCACCCGTGCCCTGCTCCCCGGACCTCCCTGGGAGCCCGGCTCCCATGCCAGGCCCGCTGCGGGCGCTCTCGGAGATAAGGGAAGGACTGAACGCAGCCCTGCCGTCTAGGGTCTCACACCTGGGGCAGAAACACAGACCCCCAACATTCAGAGTCCCCACCTCCTCCAGGACCCCGGAGTCGGGAAATCCCACATGGCACTCAATCTCCCCAGTAAATGAAGCAAACCGTAACTGCCCATGTTATAGCACACACGCAGGCAGATGCCCCGGGTGCCTTCCCTGCAGCGCGGGCCCTGGCTCTCCCCTGTGAGCAGCCTCCACACCTGCCCAGTCCAGACCGTGCAGGGACCCAGAGCACCCACCCACCAGTCCTGGGACTCGGGGTACCGCTCGGCCACACCAGAGAGCCGTGGGCGGTGCTGGGGTCACGGCAGGTAGGCGGCCAGCCCCGGACGGAGGTGTGGGCATGGGGAGACGCCGCCCTCTCTGAGGGGGACGCCAGGCGGGGAGCCCGTGATGCCTGCATGCCCCCGCCTGCAGTCGGCCGTCCGCCTGCCCCCACGTCCAACAGCAGCTCCTGTGTCCACTTCAGACGACAGCCCTCTGTCCTACTGCCCTGAGAAAATCGTCACTAAACTGAATTCGGCTCTGACTCTGCCTCCCTCAGAGGGCCAGGGCCTCTGACAGCAGGCACAATGAAGTCAGTGTCTGAGGTGACGATTCCAAGGATGGAAGCTGCCACACGGCCCTGGTGAGGGGCGAGCGCGTGGAGCGGCTGCAGGCAGGCATACGTCACGTGGCCGTCAGGCCGGGCAGGGCACTCGCCACCAAGCATCCATCACTGATGGCTCAGGGCCCATCTCCTTCCATACTGTTCCTAAACCATGCAGGACCAAGAGCGGTGCCGGCAACAAGGAGACCAGGGTCGAATTCCTCTGCCTGACAGGCCCGGGTCCACATCCACCTCCCTCACCAGCCACAGAAGAGACCGCCTGTCTGACCTCCTCACGCCCACCCTGTCCCCCCCCCTTCAGCATGGCTGCAGCAGCCATGACAAAACCCACTAGTTTTACAGATCTTACTGGCTCGCAATACACATGGCAAAGGGTCCACCACGGCCTGGAACACGCTTCGCCTCTGCCCTTGCCGCCTTGCCACCCTCCCAGGCTCGGCTTCCTCTGGCAGGAACCGCTCTGACCCCAGACCCCTGATGCTGCTGCCCAAGGCCCCCTCAGCCTCGGGTCTCCGCACGTCCCCCCAGCCACGGTCCCCCACAGGAAGGCCTCCTGACACCAGCTACAGCCCAAGCTGTTTACTCCTTGGCCTCTGGTCCTGACTGCCCAGCACCTGCCGCTCATCCGGGACTGTTCCGAGCGTGAAGGAAGCTCTCACTGACACCAGCGCCTGTCCACACAGGGCTCTCAGGTGAAATCAGAGGGCAAACAGAGCTGACCACCCTGGAGCGACTCGCTCTGACATATAACTGTGAGCACCTACTGTGTGTCAGTGAGGGAACAGGGCCAACCACCCTGGAGCGAGTCACTCTGATATATGACTACAAACGCCTACTGTGTGTCGGTGAGCAAACAGGGCCAAGCACCCTGGAGCGAGTCACTCTGACACGGATACCTACTGTGTGTCAGTGAGTGAACAGGCCGACCACCCTGGAGCGAGTCACTCTGACATATAACTGTGGGCACCTACTGTGTGTCAGCAGTGGACAAACCAGACAAAAATCCCTTGCTCACATATGGCGTTATGTTACAGCTTTTAACAAAAGAAACAAAAGCACGTGGACTCAGAGCAGCGACTCCGGGGAGGGACGGTGGGGGCGGGGCGGGGTGAGGCCAGCGTCTCCCGGTGCCCCACTGCTTTGTTTCTGTTGCTTTCCAAACTTCAAATGACTTCAAAGGAGGTGGTGACATTCCATCAAATGTTTATTAAAACAAAACTCAGGTAGAACCCAATGGTGGAACACTGACTTGAAGAAAAAAGGAAACAAAAGCACTAAACTCTAACTGCCCCACAACTCCTGGAACGCTCCACAGCTCCAGGCTACTGCGGGAAGATTATAAAAGAAGCCATCCAGGACTTGAAGACAACTAAAATCACTTGAGAGAAATCAGAGATGGCTAGATCGGAGAGGGGGGACATTTGAAGTCAATGAAAACATCTGGATATCCAAAAGCAGATGCAGGTGCTCAAAGGGCACTCTCCCCCCACGGCACGACAAAGACGAGGTTAGACAGAAAGCGCTTTAAAATACTTTCTCTATCAAACAAGAATAAGTCAAGATAAAAACGAGGTAAAAAGAACAGAAAAGCTATGCTGGAACAGGGGTGAAAATCACATGTAGAAGCACTAAGAAATGCAATTAAATTTGTATCAAATTATACAATTTGAAAAGCAGAATTAGAGAAAACAAATTAAACCAATGCAGAAAAGCATGACAGACATGGAAGATAAAGCGCGTATGCACGCACCCCTGCATGACCCCGAGGCCCCTGGTCCCTGCTGGACCCTGCAACTCATTTACCCAGCCTGCTGCTCGGAGGTGGAGCGCTTGACACCTCAGCCATCTCGCCCTGGGCCAAGCTGAGGGCACCCATGTCACTGCCCACTCTCCACCCTCTATCCTCTGAACCAGAGGCCTGTCCTTCCTCTTCCTCTTCCACCTGGCAGCCAGAGCAAATCATTCCAATACTGCAAATCTGGGACTCTTGCCAAGAGGAACTATACAATGGACAGGCTGAAGGACTATGTCCCAAACCCATTCCGCACCTGTGGTCTCTCTCCCCCAGGCCTCAGCAGGCCACACGGCTCTTCCTTCACCTCTCCGTACAGTCTGAACTGCAGCCCCCACTGCACGACCTTCGCACATGCTAGGCCCTGGACCTAATCCATTCCAAAGTGCCTACAGGCACAAGTCTGACACACGAGCACAAACTCACACACTCAGTTCAGTTCAGTTGACTTTCCACTAATCACTCTTCAAGTCTCAGTTAAAACATCACCTCCTCAGGGGCAGTCTTCCCCACCATTCTGCCAGACCAGCGGGGACCCGGCTTATCATACTTCCCACGCAGCCTTACTTCCATACGTGTTGCCAGTCTCGGCCTGTAATTAGACCTCCCTGTGAGCCACTGAGCCCCTTGAACACAAGCTTGGTGACAAACAGCCCTTCTCCGTTTCTGCTCACCACTGAAATCTGCCACTGAGCACCGTACGTGGTCCCAGGGACCCTGCACAGAACGACGTTCAAACAGTGAATGAATGAACGTGCAGAACTCCCAAAGAACAAGACAAAGCACATGAACCAGAAGTACAGAGAAAAGATCATTTTTCAAAGTTGGAAAACCAAAAACAGAGCCTGGAAACCAGCAGGTTCTACATATCAAGACAAATTTGTGAGCAAAAAACAATAGTGCTCAAGACAAAGAGAGAATCCTACAAGATTTCAAACAGAAAGGTACAGATATCTTCAAAGATGGAAACAACATGAAGGCTAGTTTCTGATGCCTCCCCTGCAACACCAGCAACAGAGAGAACAGTGTGCTGTTGGGAGGCATCCGATGAGAAATACTGTGTTCTGGCTCCTTGGTGGAAAGCAGAGCACTTTCCATTATTTTACTTCCTTGTTCTTCAGTCCTTTCTCAATTTCTTAGTTTGAAAGGAACAACTGAGTAGCTGGGGAAACAAAGCACTGAGTAGCATGCGCTATGTGGCTAAGCACTGTCTGATACAAAGCTTGACCAAAAAATGATGTCACCATTGTGGGCTGGCTATAACCAGAGACATCATGAGGAAATCTGTGTGCTGCGAATGTGTAAAAAATAAAAAGGAAAACTTCAGCACAAATCATTACCAAAAACAAAGGTAAATGGTGCACATACCACTCACAAAAATGCAAAACAGAAGAGAGGTACCAAGAAAGCATTAACTCACAACACAGTCAGGCACGAAAACACAGCAGTCAGACATGCAAAAACCCTGACAACCAGAAAACGCCTCATGCTCACCACTGCTAGCAGACTGTTCCATACTGAACTAAAACAAATTCCAACAATCTACTGTCTACAAAGATTAAATCTAAAATAACCAGGAAATATAAAGGTAACAAGAAGAGGGAAGAGGGAAGCAAGTATGTCAATTAAGCTGTGAACAAAGGAAAGAAAGTATGGCAGTATCAATATCAGAGAACAGGTCATGGCAAAGATTAATCACTATAAAAAAAAGATATGACTTTATTAATAGATGACTACTCAGTAATGAGGATATTAACATTTACTTACGTGCTTAAAAGAACTTCAAAAATAGAGCAGGTGAGAACTGTTAGAAATATGAGAACAAAAGGATGAATGTAACTGTCCTGAAAGAGATGAGCTCCTCATTATCAGTCTGTGGGAGATCAAGTGATAAAAGGTCCTAAGAAGACTGAGCAACAAATTTCCTAAGTTGCAATAAAGACCAAATTTTAGTCCCTATACTAAATACATTATCCTTCAAGTAAATGGGATCTAACATTTCTCACATTTCATAATGAGTGATCTTTCCTTTTTTAATTGAGGTACAGCTGATGTACAATATTACATAAGTTTCAGGTGTACAACACAGTGATTCACAACTTTTAAAGGTTATATTCCATTTATAGTTATTATAAAATATCGGCTACACACTTTGTGTTGTTTGTATACAGTGAGTGATCCTAATGTCAGACACTTATAAATATCATGCCGTGCCAAGATACAGAAAAAAACAAACTAGTGACAAGTGCCGGTTCACAAGCGGAAGCCAAAGAGGCTGAGAAGCTGAGCAGAGCTTTTGAACAACGCCACAGGGCTGGCGGAGACGATGGAATTCAGAGACCAACGGAGAACGAATAAATGCCGAGACTCCTAGGGACCAACCCACAGAAGCAGAGCAAGTGAAGACTGATCGGTCAGTCAGAAAAAGTGAAGCCCACCTTCAAATCCGATCAACCACAAACTGGATTTAAGATGACCTGCTGCTCCTGTGCCCACCAGCCAGAAGCAGAGGATTAATAAATCCTCTCTTTGGGAAGAGACCATCATCCTGAGCCTAAACCTGTCTTCACTTTTCAGACAATGTCTGTCAACCAAGATTGACAGGTATTCCAGGAGGAAGCACTAAAGGAACAAAAGCAAGAAAAAAGCCAGGCAATGAAAAAAAAAGACCCAGAGTGGAACCAGACGTTTTGAGTTTTCAGGCATGGACTTTGAAATATGCTTAATATTTTCAATGAAATTAAGGACAAGATCAAGGAGAGGGTTTTGGCATGTAACTTGAGCCCTTTTTTAAAAAATCAACTGAAAATTCTAGAGCTAAAAGAAAATAAGTGGAATTAAAAACTCAACAGACAGATTCAACAACAGACAAGAAACACCTAAGAACACAGAAGAAAGATAATAAAACATCTAGAATGAGGAAAACAGAAAATATTTTTTAAAGAGTACAAGAAACATAGAAGTCAGGGGAAAGATGTAACAAAAAAGTCCCAGAAATAAAAGGAAAAAATAATGGGTAGGAGGCAACACTTGAAGAGCTAATAACCAAGACTTCCCCAAAACTGACAAGAGAAGGGGAACACAGCTACAGATTTTAGAACTGCCAGGAACACTAAGCAAGATAAATACAGAGAACCATGCCTGGAAAAATCATAGTAAAACAGCACAGTGCCAAAGGAAAAGAAAAATCTTAAAAATAGTTGGAGGGGGGAGGGGAGGAGATACATTATCATGCAAGGGAAAACAACAGGACAAGTTATTACTTTTACTAAAAATAATAGAAGCTACAGTACAACGGAATGACATTTTTAGACTCCTGAAAGAAAATGACTGCCATGCTAGAACTGTATAACAAGCAAAAACATCCTTCAGAAAGATGAAATAAACAAAACAAAAATAGAAACCAAGACTAAAGGAATATTAAAGAGAATTTTTCACAGAAGGACTATTATCCCATACGGATCACAGAAATACAGAAAGAAATGAATGGCAACAGAAAAGGCAATGTTCACTGCAAACCTAAGCGACTGCTGACTGTACAATAGTGTCCTGTGAAATTTCAAATATATGTAAAATTAAGATATATGACAAACCGCAGAGAGGTGAGAGGCAACTACAGAGAAGCTTCCTTTTCAAGTACCAGAAATTAAATTTCAAGAGCAAAGAAGAGTGTGCGTGTTTAGTTGCTCAGTCATGTCTAACACTTTGCGACTTTATGGACTGTGGCCCGCCAGGATCCTATTTCTATGGGATTCTCCAGGCAAGAATACTGGAGTGGGTTGCCATTTTCTTCTCCAGGGGATCGTCCAGACCCAGGGATTGAACCGGCATCTCTTGCATCTCCTGCACTGCAGGCAGATTCTTTACCTCTGAGCCACTGGCTTCCCTTAATGAAGAGTATAGAGTTCAAAGAATCTAAGATCCCTGCATTGTCTGGGAAGCACTAATCTGGATGGGAAGTTAATAAGTCAAGGACATATTTTACAATCTGCAAAATAATATCACTAAAATATGTATATGAAATAAGAGAGGGGAGAAAATGAAATAATTCATCCATTTTAGAAAGAAAGATACAAAAAATATAAAATGTGAGACAAAGAGAAAACAAGTAATACATGGGATTTGTACCCCAATACAAGAGTATCTAAAACTAAGTATAGATTAAACATAAACCAATGGAAGACATCACCCAATTAAATAATCCAACAGGGAATTTAAAAACCCACACAACTGTATGCTGCTTACAACCTTAAATATAAACAAAAGAAGGTTTAAACTGAAAAGATGGAAAATTCTATACCATTACTTAGAATACAACTAGTAACCGAAATAAAGGTATTGCAGCTAAAGCAACATCAAAGTAAACTTTGAGGCAAAAAACATAAAGGGGTCAATCTAGTAAGAATATAAAATAATCTTAAATTTGTATGCATTTAATAACAAGCCTGCAAATATATAAAGCAAAAATTAACAGGATGAAAGCAAAAACCAGGTAAGTCCAAAACCACAGAGGAAGATTTTAATAAATCTCACTCAATAACTCAAGGACTAGCAGAAAAGCAAGTCAGAAGGTTATAAAAGATTTGAGGAAAATGATTAAATTTTTGTCCTAATCAACGTACAAGAACTACTGAGTGTAAATTCTGTTCAAATGCACATGCAACATTTGAGGAAACACAGGTCAGCAGCAGACACAAAAGAATGTGAGTTCATTTACATCAACCATCTGAAACAGTCGACACAAATCTAGCGTATCAGATGTAGGATGGTGGTTCCTCTGGAAGGGGGCTGGGGGGACAGCTGGGCAAGATCACTTAGGGGAGCTTCCCGGGGCCTAGACATATTCTACCACTGAATCTGGGTAGTGGCTACAGATGAAGCTCTGCCCACTCACTTGTGCGCTTTTCAGCTGGGAAGTCATATTTCAATTTTTAAAATTATTTACAATATACAAACTCAGTAAAGCAGAAATGCTGCTTTGACAAACTCCTTTGAAGAATTAGTTAAAATATACCTTCAATATACCTTCAAAACAAATCTGTAAATTTTGTGATAAGGCTGGAAATAATTTCTAAATTATCTCATGTTAGATAATGGAAAGAAAAGAAGTATAAGGGGAAAATGAGAAACATTTTTCCCTGCCAACTTCTGCCTATTACTAGTGTATGAAACCTAGTTTTAAAAAGGGGGAGGAGGGGAGGAGGGAAGCTAAACCAAGCATAGCCAATGAGGGCACACTTAGAGAAAGAGACAGGGGTAACGTTGAACCCCCCAAATACAGAGCTGACTATCCAGAAGCACACACAGAATCAGCTCATAAGGAAGCTCACACACATGGCCAAAGGCTGTGAGAGACGCTCGACCTCACTTTGATAATCAAAATACAACAAATTCCCATTTTTATCAAAGTGGCATAGATGTTATAAAATTTTAACAAATGGCATTTGTGAAAGGATAGAAACCACTTCATGAAGTTCAACTCATACAAATTCTAAAGGCCTTTTGGCAATAATATACCGGAAGCCTTTTAGTTTTCACAGATTAGCATTAGCATGTTTAATTATCAAAAACATTTCATGCTACTGCAGAGGCTGGGGCATGAAGCTAGCAAATCCCCTTTCTTCATGCTGCCATTATGCTCTCTGGCCTTCTAAAGGGTGATCCCACTTGAAGGTGAGAACGCAGAGGACTCCGTCTACTCCCCATCTTCTGAGATTTCCCGTGGCCACAGCTCCACTTTATCAAGAACCTAAAGGCACATCTGTGTCTCTAGCTGCATCCCAACTTCACTTGTTCTTAAAAAGAAGGCAAGCAGACCCCTTTCCAGCTGCAAAAGTCTCCTTGCTCCCATTTCTTCCACCAAACCTGTATAAAAATCTCTGTTGTTGTTTAATTGCTGAGTCATGTCCCACTCCGTGTGACCTTAGACTGCAGCCCACCAGGCTCCTCGGTCCGTAGCATTTCCCAGGCAAGAGTACTGGAGGGGTTTGCCATTTCCTTCCCCAGGGGATCTTCCCCACCCAGAGATCGACACCACCCCCGGCCCTGTCTCCTGCATTGGCAGGTAGGTTCTTTACCACTGAACCACCAGGAAAGAAAACTCTCTACTCTCCCCCAAATATTTCCTTCCATCTCCCCTGTAAGACTCTTGTCCCTCAGGTCCTTATGTCTTTATGAGACAATTCTTCGGCCATTTTAGGGGAAAATTAAAATGGAGTCTTTGTTAATGTGGAGCAAAATTTACTCATTCTTTGCCAGATACAAAAGGTTCCCATCTGTTGGCTGATTCGTGATAACAGTGACTTTCACTGCCGAGTTGTTGGTATCAGGCACGCAATTTTAGTTGAAGTTGTGGAATTCGGAAATTACTACTGGAATAGCTGGAAAACCAAATGAGATATTCCAGGAACTGAAGTAGCTTCTGGGCAAATACATTCATTCATTCTGCACTCACTTCCGCAAGCACATGGCACCAGGCACTGGCAAAGTCCGAGGCCAGGCCCTGCCTTCTAGGCCCTGCACGCAGATTCCTACAGGGTGCTGTACGGGAAGGGACAGGTTCAGAGTTCAGGCAGGAAACGCTGCAGAAGTCAGAAGTGGGGGAGCGCCCAGAACCTACCAGCTCTCTATGGAAGCATGCCTTGGGGAACTGGGCACCAGTCAAGTGGCTCCAAACACTCCACCATGTATCCCCAAATTCCAGATGCCCTCACGGGTTACTAAGGGCGGGACGGGGTGGGGGGGGGTCTCCTTATCTTGGAGTATTTCTGGGGAGCCTCACTATTAAGCTTTAATGTCCTTTCAGCACATGCTCAGATGAAAAGCTAGTTTTTACAGCACTAACAAAAATCTAAAGTAAATGTGAAAGAAACAGTGCCTCTGCCCCGAGGGCTGGGAATCATCCACAACTGCCCCCACAGAATGAGCTCGACATCTGGAAGTCAACTATTCAGCACCCTGAACACGTGTTCCCATAGAAACAGGGTATAAACCAGGGTCCATTCTCCAACCAGGCTGACAAAGTTCCATAGGAATTCACATCGTACCAGAGCACAGTGCCATATTATTTTTATGGAGACATAATTCCTGTACAACTCAGCCTTTTACAGTATACAGCTCAGTGGTTTTCAGCATATTCATAAAGTTGTGCAACCATCACCACTATCTAATTTTAGAACATTCTGACACACACCCCCAACTAAAATCCGGTACCCATTAGCACTCCTCTGTCCAACAGCCCCTGGCCACCACTAATCTACTGTCTCTACAGATTTGACTACTGTGCATTTCATGTATATCGGATCATAAAATATGTGGTCTTTTCTGTCTGGCTTTTATTCAGTATATTTTCAAGGCCCATCCAAGCTGTAACATGTATCAGTACCTCATTTACTTTTCAAAAGCCTTTTAAAAGTTCACACTTTTTACCTCAAACAGGATTATACTTCTAAGAACTTAAGCTATGGAAATAACCCGAAATATACAAAAGGATCTATGTATAAGTGTACATTACAGTGCTATTTAATAGGAAAAAAATACAATATAGGGACTGGTTAAACTTATACATTTAAATAAGATGGAATACTATGCAACATTAATAAGCAAGACTTTGAAGGATATCATAAGAAAAGCTCATTATTAAGTGAACAAAGTAGGTTAAAAACTAAAACCCAGTTGGTAGGAATGACACCAATTAATATATATTATTAGGTATCTTTGGGTAATAGGAATATAGATGGTTTAAACTTCCTATGTTATTTATACACTTAAAAATTTTCTTCAATAACTTGACCAAAAAAGCAATTAATCTTTAATAACATTTTTCTACTGGAAGAAAAAACAACTTTTAGAATATTGGAATGTGGACAGAAATACACTCAGAGTTAAATGCAGAGTCCCTAATGTTTTTTGATTATTTATATATATGAAAGTAAGAAGAGTCAATTAGTAAGTTATTTTTAAAAGTGAAAAGCAGAAAAGACAATAAATATAAACACAGAAACTGAATTAGGTAATAAAAAATGGAATTGTTGAATAACCTAAGAACCAGTTCTCTCTTTTTAAGAACCAGTTCTCTTCAAAGCAAAAAGAAAAAATGGGACCCAATCAAACCTAAACCTACAAGTTTTTTCACAGCAAAGAAAATCATAAACAAAATGAAAAGACAACCTACAGACTAGAAGAAAATATCTGCAAATGATACAACTGACAGGGGCTTAATCTCCAAAATATACAAACAGCTCATACAACTCAGTGACAAAAAACAAGCAACCCAACTGAAAAATGGTTAGAAGACCTAAATTAACATTTCTCCCAGAAGACATACAGATGGTCAACAGGGACACGAAAAGATGCTCAAAATCACTAATTACTAGAGAAATGCACATCAAAACTACAATAAGGTACTACCTCACACCGGTCAGAATGCCCAGGTCTACAAATGGCAAATGCTGGAGGCTGCGGAGAAAAGAGGGCTGCTGGCAGCGATGTAAACTGACGCGGCCACCATGGCGAACACTATGAAGGTTCCTTAAAAACTGAAAGTAGTTTCCATACGATCCGGCAATCCCACTACTGGGTACCAATCTGGCAAAGACTAAAAAACTGTAATTTGAAAGAAACATGCACCCCAATGTTCGAAGCAGCACTATTTACAATAGCCAAGACAAAGAAGTAAACTAAATGTCCAACAGATGAATGGATAAAGGAGTTGAGGTGTTCCATTCCATAACAATGGAATATTACTTAGCCAAAAAAATTGAAATAATGCCATTTGCAGCAACGTGGATGGACCTAGAGATTATCATATAAGTGAAGTAATTCAGAAAGAGAAAAACAAATATAGTGTGATATTGCTTATATGTAGAATCTAAAATGTGACTTAAATGAACATATCTACTAAACAGAAACAGACTCACATACATCGAGACCAGACTTGTGGTTGCCAAGGGGCGGGAATGGTGGAAGAGGGATGGATTAGGAGTTGGGATTAGCAGATGCAAACTATTATATATAAAATGAATAAACAGCAAGGTCCTATTATATAGCACAGGAAACTATATTCAATATTCTGTAATAAACCATAATGTAAAAGAATATGAAAAACATATATATATATGTATAACTGAATCACTCTGCTGTACAGAAAAAATTAATGCAATATTATAAATCAACTTTACTCGAATACAATTCTTTTCAAAGTGAATAATGACAAAAAAACAAAAGCTAAGCAAGTAAAATTAAAAGTGCGAAAGGGAACCAACATACTGTTGTAAAGCAATTATCCTTCAAATAAAAATAAATTGAAAAAAAAAAAGAAATGTGAAGGGGATTCAACCAGAGACATTTATGTTTAAAGTGCAAATACATATTACTAAATTAAAAGGTGTGGAATAAGTGGGAAAGTAAATACCAAAAATGGACAAAGAAGTTAAAAAGTTCCTAAGATCAAAAATAAACCTTTTAGGTTTACTCAGAGTCTTATTATCTCCCTGAAAACTAAGTTCTCTCAAATTTTCAAGAAATTCTAAAACTATAAAAATGTTCCAGAGCACAAAAAATCATGGAAAGTTACTAAAGGAATTACTTGCACTCTGAAATCAAAACACAACAAAGGATACCTCCTACCCAAAGAATTAAGCAGTCACATGCTTTCATAAAATTCTAAATCCAAAATTAGGTTGTACTATTCAACATTATCAGGAACAATTTACTATTAAGAACTGTACAAAGCGGCTTCCCTGGTGCTCCCAATGCAGGGGGCCCGGGTTCAATCCTTGGTCGGGGAATTAGATCCCACATGCCACAGCTAAGACCCAGCACAACTAAAAAAAAAAAAGAAAAACCTCAAAGAAGTGTACAAATACTCAAACCCAAACTGATCATCTATAATAAATTACTGTTCAAAACACTCCAGTGAAATTCAACACCTATTCCTATTAAACACTCTAAAAGCCACAAATCAAAGACTAATTCATTTACATAGTTTAAAACATCTCTCCCCAGCCAGTAAGTAAACAACAGACCAAATAAAATAAGGACTAAAATAAAAGAGGCCATCAGGCAAGTCTGACTAGTTCAATAAGCCACAAAGGAAAACCAAGAGCAGTTAATTACACCAAAATAAAAGAAGTTTAAATGGAGGAAGGAATATCCCATTTGGAGCAACAACTTAATCAATCCATAAACAAATAAATAAAATAAAACCTGAAAGTAGCTGAAACTAACATTAACTCAAAATGTTGGATCCTAAACACGAAGAAAATTATCCACCTTGACTGAGTTACAAAAGAATTTTAAAAAATTGGGAAGCATACTGTATTTCTAGATAAAATTACTTAATAACATGAAGAAAAATATTGTAAAATACTCTATTCCTGTTATTAATATTAGAATCATACCTTACACAGTAGGTTCTAAAGTCATCCCCTGAAGCCAAAATTGTAAAGTCATACAAGAAATGCTGTATAGACATTAAAAAATATGATGAACATTTAGAGCAATCAACATGGGAAGTGATCACCATAAATTGTCAAGAGAAAAAAAAAAATCAAACAGCTGTTTCATCAAAAGGATCACTGTCATCTCATGCTATATGCTGCTCAAGAGACAGACATTTAGACGTAAAGATAATCACTCTAACATGAGCAGCTGGGTACCCCCGGGCTCTGAGGTCACATGATTTTATGCATTTAGAACTTTTGCACAAAGTACAACATAATTTCTATACATGGGGGTGGTAGGGTTAAGTTTTAAAAAGAAAACAGGTATACTAAAATATTAACATTCTATTTTGAGGTGGCTAAATTACAGTTATTTTCTAATTGCTTCCACATTCTTTTCTGTATTTCCAAATTTTCTACAACGATCATGAAAAACAGTTCTCTGTGTACAACTGTTAAAGAAATATCAACATTCTATTTTGAGGTGGCTAAATTACGGTTATTTTCTAATTGCTTCCACATTCTTTCCTGTGTTCCCAAATTTTCTACAGCAATCCTGAAAAATGAATCTCTGTGTAAAACAGTTACAGAAATACAAACTACAATGTGTTTAAACAATTCCTTTGGACCCTCTCACTCTTTTGTGCTTACATGTGCCAAATTCTCGGTTTTTCTCCAGCCTCTGTACAATTTCGAACCTTGAACTCAAAATTTATCAGGAACTGCTCCAAGCAGAGGGCAAAGGATGAAAAGTCTGAACTGCTCACACACACCCGTTCAAATTAAACAGGAAAACCACAGGTGGCAGAGGAATCGAGAGAGGTGTGGGTCCAGACTCACCGTAAAGCTGTTGTTGACGTTCTTGGTGCTGGATTCAGCCACGCTGGCGTCGGTCAGGTCCACCTCATCAAATATGATCGACTGGAAAAACACAGGGGCCACAGTCAGAGGGGGCGAAAGCATGCCCGGCCCCGGACTGCCCACTGCTCTCCCTCGACCCCAGCCAAGCGTGTGAGAACTACATGGACCCCGAGTGACCTCACCCGACCCACTGCTGACAGCGTGCAGGGCTCACGGGGAAGCTCAAGACCTTTTCTAAGTCCAGGGAGCTCCCTAGTGACCTGCGCCAGTGAAGTCAGAAACACGTCCTCCCACGAGTCCACCCGAGAGCAGGGTCCAGAGTAGAGGTCCTCTGTCCCTTCGGCTTTACTTTCTCCACCTTGGCGCTTGGGGAGAAAGCTATTGGCTAAAATGAACGATTCTAGGGGAGGACAGACTGACCAAAACAGAAGGGACCCAGGCATGAAAGAAAACAAAGGCGCACGGCAGAGACAATCTGGTCCCGGAGAGAAAGAAGGGTCTAGAAGCAGGCCTGGGACACCCCCTCCCCACTCTCCTCTCCCCGCCAAGTCCCCCTGTCACAGCCCCCCAGCTCCCGTTAACCTTACTGTCCCCTCTGGAGGAAACACTAGCAACTCAGAAAAGACTCAGCCTTTTAAGTAACTCCCTCCCGCCCCTTAAACTAAAATAACTATACAAGTCTTTTTTTTTAAATGAAGGATGTGGTCAGAATCCTTTCTAAACAAGTTACTCGGTACAGTTTCAAATTTTAATGTACTAACTCACTAGGGATACATCTCAAAATACTAATTACTCAGATTCCAGTTTTTTTATTAATAATACTAAAATATTAGCATCTGAACACAAAGACTGGTGTTCAGAACACCAAAAACTAGGTTTGTAGACACACTAGTGTCTGAAGTGTGCCACACCACCGTCGCCTAACTCAGCAGTGATTCAGGGCTCTCAACAGCTCTTCTTCTGTCACTGGAGTCCGCCTGGTGATTCCAGCTATAAATCTTACAAAGATGTCACATGGGAGGAAGGACCATGGCTAGAAAGCCCAGAGACAGCTTCTGTTCACACACCAAAAAGCCCAACACACTTTAAGCATATTTTTAGTTAGCTTCACAAGTATATATACTTGTCTCCAAAGTCATCAAGTTGCACACATTAAGTTTCTATACAGTGTTTATAAAAGTGTTTTGAAAAAAGAGAAAAAAAGGTCTTCCCTGGTGGTACAGTGGATAAGAAGTTACCTGCCAATATGGGGGACATGGGTTCCATCCCTGGTCTGGGAAGATTCCACATGCCACGGGGCGACTAAGCCCATGAACCACAAATACCAAACCCATATGCCGCGACTAATGAAGCCGAGGGCCTAGAGCCTGTGCTCTACAACGAGAGGAGCCCCGCAACGAGAAGCCGAAGAAGCGCAATGAAGAGAAGCCCCCACTCACTGCCATCAGGAAAAGGTCCTGCAAAGCAACAAAGACCCAGTGCGGCCAAATACAAAAAATAATAAAAATCAATTTTTTTAATGATAAAAAATATAGAAAACTTAGAGGAAAAAAAGTAGATATTTAGGCCAAAATAAGAGGGTTTTTAAGCCAGTGATCCTCAATCTTTCCAAAAGAATGATGGCTACTTGTAACATGGTTGCTTCTGTGACCTTTCCCTCCCCATCTCTCCCCACTGGTGACATATGACATTAAAGAAAAAGAAAATGAATTAGAAAAATCAATGTTCACAAGACATAAGACCCAGCACCCCAGAGGCTTACAAAACGCGCTCAGAATATCAGATCTAGAATCAAAGGTCTTTCCCCAGGGAGGACCCAGAGCCCAGCTCTCCCTGCAGCTTCTCGGGAGGTCTCCTCTTGCCAGTGTCCTCCACTGAGTCTCACCTTAGCAGTCTTTGCATAGTACAGCGTCCGCCCTCGAAGCTTGAAGTATCTTCGTTTTGATCGTTGGAATGAATTGTTCTGTTTGGTCAGCATCCCCTCTTTGATGACGGTCTGGAAGCACAGAAAGGGATTCATGAGTGTGTATTTTCACGGCGCCACACACTTATCCACTGACAGCCCAGAGCATCTGTGTGTGTCTCTAATGGGCCGACGGCCTAACAGAAGAACTATTTCTCATCCTCTGCGCAAACCCTGACCTATGGACAGGCTGAGTGGGCAGTGGGGGCAGGATGACCCGATCCTCCAAGGGGCGATGGCCTGCCTGAGCGGCGGGGAGGCGGGGCCAGAGGCCCAGGTGTGCCCAGCGCGTGCCCCGGGTGGGGGTCAGCGGAAGGGGGCGAGGGCACGCAGGACGACCGTCAGGGGCCAGGCCCCTGTTCTCCAGCCTCAGCACTGGGTAGTTCTCGGCTGTTCTTGGCCCAGCCTCTGTGCTCTCTGGCCTCCTGCCATTTCTCAGGATCCGGCTGCCAAAACTGTCGACGTAGGTTGCTACGGGGTTCGGCGCAGCCCAGGCCTGCCCCTCCTCGGCCCTCAGCCCTGATCATGGGCCAGGCGTGTGTGTTTACCCACGCTGCAATACAGAGAGGTGCCACCAGCAATATCACTGAGACTCCTCCACCCCTAAATCTGACCAGCCTGCCACCAAAGCAGGAGTGCAGAGAGAAGCATGGGGTGAAGGGCAGTCTGCTCGGCTCGGCGCACACACCCAGAACGGGGCAGGGCCTCCCCGGAGCTGCGTCCTGGACGCTGAGCCCGGAGCCGCACCACTTACAAGCCAAGTGCTCAGGGTCCTGCCTGGTCACCAGACGTGCTGGACCACTCGGAGCTGCCAAAAGTCAAAACTAAGCAGCAAGGCACCCTGACACCGAAGCCAGGCTCCCAACGAGTGCTCTGCCCAGCATCTCCCTGTGCAACGGAGGCAGAACGCGCAGAAACGCTGCACAAGGACAAGGACACCGGTCCAGAGAAGCTTCTCGTCGCATCACCTAACCCCATGCAGCTCTGCGCTTTAGGTCACTTTTAAGTGGCTGTATGAAGCATCTGGGCTCCTGTGGCCACTGAAGATGATGTAAGGTGAAACAAGACACAGAAACCCTACGTCACCCAAACACGTCAGAGGCGAGACCTGGTCACTGCTGTCTGTCTGTCTGTCCCTCCGTCAGCCAGCTCCTAACGGGGGAGGCAATGGAACCCGGGAGGCACTGCTGCTCCCCACAGGCGAATGCTGGAGACAGCACCCCCACCCCGGGCACGCGCACCCACACACACACACCCTCACCCCACCAGCGCCTGGCCATGCACAGGTCCACCCGAGCGCCCCGCGCTCCCGTGTCCAGCTGCTCCTCCCAATTCCCACTGCAGGACGTCCTCTCGGAGTCCCGGGGCAGGGGGGCTACACGGCTGGCTCGTGACCCCATGCCGGGTCCCTCAGGGCTGGCCCAGCAGTCCAAACAGCAACCTCTCCAACGCCCCAGAGGATCAACTCTGGGGGAAAGCTAGTGAGGAACCGCTGCACTTATCCTGGGGCGGGAGCCCTCACTGTTACCTCTGAGGAGGTCACCCACCGCTCTTCCAGGTCACTGAGGAGGAGAGACAAACACAGCATGACCCGACAATGTGGGAGAGACACGTGCTGGCCCATGGCGGAGAGAAAGCCTCCTGACTGAGGAGCTTCGGGTAGAAACCGGCCCGCTCTACGGGAGGACTGCCAGGTTGCGTCCGAGGAGTCTTTTCAGACCCAAGTGCACGCGTGGATGCTATTTCAATATGCTCTTCAAAGACAGGCCACTGCTTCCATGCCCGGCAGTGCAGACCCACGATGCCTGCACCACCTGCCCCACCAGGCGAGCCTCTGCTCGGGACCCCACAGATCCTGCTCACGAACCCAGGCACCTCTCCAGGCACCTCCCCTTGCCCCCAAACATCCATCTTCCTTACCTCTGCAGGGGAAGCAGTCGCCTCCATCGCTTTCCCAAAAGCAAAAAGAAAAAGGAAAAAAATTCTAAAAGACAACAAAATCACAGGCTGAGACCCAGAAAAGTTAAAAGAAGTTCTTTTTAAAGGAATAATGCCAGGGTATTCTTCTTGCATCTCCCGCTACACATGCCACACATAAAAGAAAAGCAAAATTAAAACAAATACACTCCAACACACACACACACACACACACACACACACACACACACACATCTTTCAGAGAGCGGATGAGAGCTGCGATCTTGGGCTACCCAAGGAGAGCTGTCGTTCTATTTATAGAACAAGAGTGCTCAGAAAAAGACTCTGGTGGGTTTCAGCGGAAGGGCTGGGGAAAAGATAAAGACCAGTACTTCTTTGAAGCTTTCTCAGAAACTGCATTTCTTCTCACATTTGGTGCTCGTGAGGACTATAGATATGCTGCAGAATATTTTTAACACTCAGTCAAAAGCAATGAACTAAATAAAAGCGGTCAAGAAAAGCACACCCCTGACTAATCAGCTGTGCTTTGCATTTGGCAGCCGGTAAGTGGCACCCACAGGAAACGGCTCAGCTCGCACGGCTCCGCACGCCCACTAGAGCAGAGGACCAGGAGTCCAAACCCAGACCCGAGAGGCCAGGCTCTAAGCATCACTTTGTCAAGTTCTCTGCACAGGCGACGGGGCCAGTTCTGTCCTTCAAACTGTCCAGGGCATCTCCCTCACCCTCAGGGAAAGGAAAGACTGAGCTGCAGAACACACGGGCACTGAGGATCTGAGCAGCCAGCAGAAAGGGAGCACTGGGCCCGGCTCCAAAGGGAGGACGCCAGTCCTGGCTAGGCTCTGGGGGTGGGGGTGGGGGGGTGGAGAACCCGGCAGGGTATTCAGCCTGTGCCAAAGCGTGGCCCTGGGTGCCACAGCCACCTGCTGACCCCTAGAGAGGTGCACAACCCACAGGCGAAGACAGCCCAGGCACCTGCCACAGTGAAGGCTGCAGTCTGCAGTCATCCTGCTCAGGAGCCAGGAGCGGATAAGGCAGTTCTGGAAATGCCCTCCAAATGCACCAACCGGCAGGCGGAGACGGCAAGGACAGGCCTACCTACGGGACTTGGTGTCCACAGTCCCAGGGAGTTGACCCCTCTGCAAAGGCAGTGGAACGCCTTCCCTCGCCTCCCCTACACACTCCCCAGACAAGCAGTGGCCACCACTCCGCAGGCTCCAGAGACAGCTCAGACCCAGGAAGGACAGAGCACAGAGGGCGCCAGGGAGGGAACACTTGCCGCCAGGGAGGGCGGCCCAGAGCCAGTCTGAGCAGGCGGGGCAGAGGGGTCCACAGCCCGCAGAGGGCTGCAGACAGAGCCCGCGAGGGCTGGTAGCTGACCGGAGCCCCACCATCTCCCTGAGGGCACACCTGTCGGTTACAGGGGCCCCGGATCAGGGGCATGGTTTCTCAGGCTGCAGAGTTTAGATGGACGGTCTTGGCCACCATGTGGAGGGCAGGAGGTGAGAGTGAAACCAGGAGGCAAGCAGGATCCTCCAGACACTCTTACAGGATGGCAGCCTGTAAGTGAGGTGCATCTGGGAGGAAGGAGTCACGGTCACAGGCATGAGAGTGTTCAGAGGACGCACCACAGATGGGATGATGGGGACGACCCCAGGGGTCTCCTGGAGGAGGACGTGACTCGTCTTGGACACAGCGACTCTGAGGCCCGGGGAGGCCGGGGGAGCCGTGCAGAGGGCTGGCCGCGGACCGTGGACACCGCGACTCTGAGGCCCGGGGAGGCCGGGGGAGCCGCGCAGAGGGCGGAGACGCCTCTACAGCGTCCCTTTCGGGAACGGAGAGGAAAGAGAAAAGGCCCAGGGCACTGAGAGGCCCGGGACACCGACGTCGGGCGCAGGGAGGAGCTGGGGGTCCAAAAAGGAGGACAAAGAGGAAGTGGCATGAAGCCGAGGAGCAGAGGAAAGAAGGCACCCAGGGAGCCTCGGGGATGCAGGCTGAGGGGGGTGCAGGGGCCGGGAGGGGCCCGAGGCGGTGGCCACCGGGAGTCACCGAGGACCCACCGGGGCAGGCGCGGGACCCGACTGGGGGGATGCCAGGCCAAAGCACAGTGAAGGCCACTGGACGGGAGGAAGCAAAGATGGCAGGCTGGTTTTTTGTTTTTTAATTTCCATATTTCTTAACTTTTTATGAGCATGGAATCATACTGTACATACCGTGCTTGAGCTTCCTATTCTTTCTGTCATCACGTGTTATCAACAGCCTTCCATATTAGTAAATGCATCTCTGTCTGCTACAGAGTTTTTCACAGTAGTGATGAGCGTAAATCATTCAACACACTCCCACGGCTCGAACGTTTAGAACGCTTCCTGCTCAGCACTGACAACAAGACTCCAAAGACTTCTGCTGCAACTGGAGTATCTGCACATGTCCTGAGCTACTCCTTAGAACCAAGAACCAGAAAGAGAACTTGGGGGCCAAAGCTCAGATGCTCACAGGGTTGAAGGCATGACAGGTGACCACAGGTGGCGGGGGGTGGGAGGACACTAGTTAGTGGGCCGGCACAGGCCATCATCCAAGGGGAAGGGTGCCATGTGCCCGCACCTCACACACCACACGGAAGTCAGCACAGAGTCGGTGCAGAAGGCGGAACTTGAAAAGCTTCAGTAGACAACACAGGACCATTTCTCTAGGACTGGAAAAAAATTTCTCAAATAGGATTTTAAATACTAAACATAAACCATAAGGTCTCTAAAACCAACTTCATTCCTACCGAGAACTTCTTGGTCATCATACACCTTACAAAGAAATGGAAGAGAGAAACCACATCGGGGAGAAGATACATGAAGTACACAGCCAGAGAGGACGTCCAGAATATTCTAAGCAGCCCTGCAAAAGGACAGCAAAGAGAGGCTACTAAACGGAAAAGCAGCAGAAAGCGTGAACCGTGGTGATGGTAAGTTGAATGATGACTAAATAAGATGCTGAACCGCAGGAGGCTGGAGAGAAGAGACCCCGGGAGGGGGCACCTGAGCGCCCTACTGTGGGGGCGGGGTCACGCACACGTGTCACCACTTCCATCACGCCTACATTTATGTGGTGTGCAAAGAGAAAGGGACAGACCAGGCTAATGAAAGGATGGAAGTGGGACTGCGAGCAGAGCTCTGCTGATGCTGTCAATGTGTTTTCAGTGCGTTCGCAGTTTCCTGACCACCCTGCCTGAGGCAGAGGGCTGCAAGCAGGCAAGCAAACAAAGGGTGAAGAGGATGAAATAAAAGAAGAAAGGGCTGAAACACTAGCCACATGTTCACTTCAGCCTCTATCTGTCCTTCAACCTTCTTCATCCTTCCAAAAAAAATAATTACACAAACCTATGTTAGGCAACACCATCCAAAATTCAAAGTCCAAAAAAAAAAAAAACAGTGGGGATACTAGCATAAAAAGTTAATATGCAGAAGAACTATTACAATGTTTCTGGGGACTTCTCTGGTGGCGCAGTGGACAGGAATACTTCTGCCAGTGCAGGAGACACGGGTTCGACCTCTGGTCGGGAAGACTCCACGAGCCGCAGAGCGATGAAGCCACAACTCCCGAGCCTGCGCGCCGCAGCCACTGACGCCCACAAGCCTAGCGTCTGTGCTCCACGACAAGAGAAGCTGCTGCAAGGACGAGGAGCCCTCCTCACCGCAACTAGAGAAAGCCCGTGCGCAGCAGCAAAGACCCAGCGCAGCCAAAAAAGTTTTTTTAAATTTTAAATGGCTTCCTTAGGACTTCCTTGGTGGTCCAGGGGCTAAGGACTCCGAGTCCCTAATGCAGGGGGCCCTGGTTCAATCCCTGGTCAGGGAATTAGATACCACACACTGCAACTAAGACCTACTGCAGTAAAATAAATATTTTTAAAATAAATAAATAAATAAGTGGCTTCCTTAAAAAAAAAAAAAAAAAAGTTTTTGGGACTTCCCTGTCGGTCCAGCGGTCAGGACTCTGTGTGCGTTCTCACTGCCGGGGCAACTGAGATTTCACAAGCCATGCGGTCCGGCCAAAAACATACATAAAAATAAAATGTTTCCATGAAGAAGCTAGTAAAATGTGTTACTTTAAATTTGCACATCACTTGAAATTTTCATGAGCATCTTTATATCTATTTGCCTTCTTAATAGAACAAACACTTAAGGTCTATGAGACAGACACTAATATTCTGAGTGACAAATAAGACTCCAGGTCACTAAGGGACCGAGTAATCTGTCCAAGGTTCAACAGCCAACGACAGGCCACAAAAGAAATGTCAGGCCTCCTCACTCTAATCTCAAACCTTCTTCCAGGGTTTCAGTTCAGTTCAGTTCCATAATAAACAGGAAACAATCAGAAAATAATCTGTTCACAAAGCACAGGCATGAACAACACATCCAAACATATCCAATAACCTTTAAAACAACAGGTTATTTTAAATGCTTACTGAGTGAGTGCCCACCGAATCGACTACATACATATAACACAAGCCATTTTTACCTTTTAATCCTCACACCAACTTTGGAAGCATGTAGTAATATTCCCATATATTTTATAGACTATGAAACCGAGGGTCAGAGAAATTAAGCAACTCACTCAAGGCCACAAAATTAAGCAACTCACTCAAGGCCACATGGCCGGTAAACAGAAGACCTGAAATTCAAACCCAGAGCCTAGGCAGCCTGGCCAAAAACATCTGTTGGCAAGTCTATGACCCTCCATCACAAGGCTGTCTCCCACACCAGATCAAGACAGTCCCAAGGCTACGGCTGCCTTACTGCTCTTATTCACCTTAGTCACCCAGTGCCCAGCACTGAGAATCCTGAGGAAACTTTCTGCAACATATCATAAAGGGCTAATATTCCTAATCTATAAAAAGGCTTTTAAAACTGAGAAAAAACTAACAACCTGATTGGAAAATAGGCAAAAAAATATGAACAGACACTTCACAAAAAAATAAAAATAAATTGAATAACCCTCAGACACAAGAAAAGATGTTCACCCTAGCTCATAACAAGAGAAAAACAAAATACAACTAAAATACTATTCTCACCATCAGACTGACAAAGAAAACTGAAAAAAGGCAGCACACCCTATGGGTGAGACTGTGAAGGAAACAGGCTGGTTCAACTCCAGGATGAGGTGAGCCCTGAGGAGGGGAAGCCGGCACAACCCCGCAGATCAGCCATGCACCTGCCCTCGGTCCAGCAAGCCCACTCCAAGGAACCCACCCTCACAGACACTCCGGCAAAACCACAGCATGAGGTCTGGACAAGGATATGTGCTGCGAACTAGCACAGCAAAAGACCGAACATAATCCAAGTGGTGGAATAAACTCGGACACATTCAGGAAACAGAGAACTGCCCCACTGGAAGAGGGATGAGGTGGTCCTTCAACAACTGTGGAATGACCTCCAGCCTACAGTCAGTGGGGGAAGGCTCAGGACAAGCATGGAGTATGCTGCCTATGTGTCAAAGGATGTGTGTGCGAGCGCGTGCAAACAGAAATTAAACTGAAAAGCAAACATGTGCACATATTATTTTTAAATTTCCAACCGGGAACAATGGAAGAATAAACCAAAATCATAAAATAATAAAAATGGCTACATAAGGGCGAAGAGGACAGGGTAAACCAGACTGGGGAGGAAGCCAGGCCTCCCGGAAGGCACGCCATCTAAAAGGACTCGCCCAGAAGGGCAGCGTCTGCGGGGCAGCAGCTCCTTGGGGAGCCCACGTCCGCGGCCTCCCTGACAGTCCCACTCCATCTGCACGGCTACCTCCTAAGGGAGGCCATGCGGACGTCCCTGCTCCGCAGAAATGGGCAAGAAGGAGGGACAGCGCTGGCATCCGTGCCGTTGCCCACTCGCCCCAGGACCCAAGTCCTCGTCACCATCTCCCTCAATCTTCACCACCCTGTGAAGGGCCACTACCCCCTTTCACTGAGGAAGAAACTGAGGCCCCGAGAGGGCCTATATCCATACAGGAGGGACAAAGGCAGAGTTCAAACCCAGGTCCGCCTGATTTCAGGTGAAAAGAACCCACCCTTCCAGGGTGGACACATGGGCAGACACGCACAGCTCAAGGCACAACCTCCCCCACGACCCACAAGGTTGGCCTCCGAACACACGCGGGGGCTCAGCGATGGCACCGAGGACTCAGCCCGCCTCTGGGAGCTGAGACAGGAGACTCCCGCGCCCCAGGGGCCTGTGCAATGAAACGCACTTCTCCTTCCAACAGATATTTATTGAACACTTAGTGAAAGCACTCCTAGGAATACGATGATGAAAAAGACAGGACCCTTGATCTTTAAGCAAGCGGCATGCTGGTAGAGAGATACTCCTACAAAGTAAAAGATACCCTAAGAAATTGTGTTAAATAGGAAAAAAGAAGGGCTCGGGGGTGGGACTAGATGACACAAGAAAGACAACACTGACAAATGTTTGGACTGGTGATGACTTAAACTCTTCTCCCTACTCTTGTGTATGTTTGGAAATTTCCATTATGGGGGTATAGACAGGGTGCTCTGGAAGCTCAGATGTGAAGGAAGCACAACGGAAGGCTGGAGCGCAAGGCCCAAGGCCGCTACCGCCTGGGTCAGAAGCAGCCACGGCCCTTGTCCCAGTCTCCTGATGGGCCGGATCCCCGACGAGAAGGTGCTGCTCAGAGCAGAAGACGTCTGAGCAAACAGCTCAGACACTGCCAAGGGATACACAGACGTCAGGACAGCACCCTAACCATCATTACTCAGCTTCCTCGTTCCTGGGCACGTGCTCAACCCACTGCCCCCTGGCCCGTTTTCAGACCTCAGGTGGAGATAAAGTCCAGCATTAAACAGTCCAGCGCGAGGCTGACGGGCCGACTGAAAGTTCCTTTTACTTTATTTGAGGGCACTCGGAGTCCAACCACTGCTAACACCTGCCAGTAACATCCTGAGACATATCCTTCCAGCGAGCCTTCAGTGTATAAATAAAACAGAAAAGTGGGGTTATATGCTATACAAATTATTTACTAATAATCTGCTTTTCCAAAAATACATTGTGACCTGATCTGCTGTTATTTTCCATTTTGTTTCTCTACAACCTACTTCAACTTCATTTACTCAGATGCTTAAGGACGCTGACATGATTGTGAACATATCTAAGAAACTGACAGCGTTTCATACATCATCTCAACGTCAAGCTAAACTGTACCTTATTTATCCCGAGACCTTGAGCTCTCTGCTTACGTTAAGCTTTTTATTTTCAACAGAGGAGTTAAAAGTTTAAATCGAACATAACTAAAATGTTCCATATAACATACACACTGGGATTCTGTGAAACTTAAATCCTGTGTTTCAAAAATCATGCCCTTTTGCATATCTGGCTCCTTACATTTAATCTGTTTTAGCCCAACATTTCGAGCTGTGTCTCAGGACAGGCCAGAGAAGCAACTGAGGGCAGACTCGTCTCCACCTCCCGCTCCCAGCACACAGCAGCCACCACGGCGAGATGGACACTCTCAGCGGAAGGAACCTTCGACCGAAGGGGAGAGTGCTATGCTTTTCTGTTTTCTTTAGCACAAAATAATAATGATCACTCGAGAAAACGCAGGAAAGAAATAAAAATAATCCCGACTGCACCAGCCAGCGTGACCCCTGACGTGGGTTTGGAAGCTCTCAACTTTGCACGCAGCTGAATGTCTATACATATAGGCTCTCTGCTCTCCCAGCATCACCAAGTACCATCCAAAGGACCACTCTCCGCCAGCTCCCAAGTGGGTGAGGAGGCCAAAAGGGGGTCCTCGCTCTCCCACCTCCCAGTGCTGCTGGGCGCCCCAGCCCCGTAGTGGCAACCCCTCTGCAGTCGTGAAGGCGAGGTGAAACCACCTGGGCACCGGGCAGGGAGGACCAGCGCCAAACAGGTGTCAGCCAATGTCATTAACTCCCTGAGTTAAACCGAAAATGTTTCCGGGCCTGCAACGTTTTGTATTTAATGGTGCGATAAATGTGTTGCCCATGAAGCTTTTTTTCACGTTTAAGATTAGTTCCCCGAGGCAGGGTCCCACCAGTGGAATTACCAGGGCAAGAGTATGCAGTTCCTTGGGGTTTCTCACACATGTCACCGAATCGCTTCTACCCACATGTGCTGCCAGAGGGCAAAGCAGCTACGGGTTTCTATAAACGGCAAGATCCCGGCTCATACACAATACTGGTTAAATACAAAAAGACACAGAACATATGACTAGCAGACTGTTAAAAAAAAAAAAACACTCAGGCAATTATATTTATAGACTCACACCTCAGTCTTGACAAACGTCGGACTTCATACAGTACATGAAAACTCTGAGCTACCAGAGAGAGAAGCGAGATAAAGAGCTACTTCCCAGACTTCCTTCTCACTCAGCTTCAAACACAGAAACTATCAAACAGGACTGGATTTAATTAGGCATTTATTTCAGTTTTCCAAACCATAGAAGGAACTGAATTCACTTTCAACTGTGAAATGCAGAAGAGTTTCATGGCAGAAAATTCTAAGAGGCAGATACTTCCCTTGTAAATGTATTATAATCATCCGTAACAATAATTCTATTAAGAATCACTTTGGGACTTCCCTGGTGGTCCAGTGGTTAAGAATCCGCCTTCCAATGCAGGGGAGCCCACACACTAGGTAACCACTGAGCCCAGGCACTAGGTAACCACTGAGCCCACACAGTTAACTATTGAGCCCATGCATTCTAGAGCCCATGTTCTGCAACAGGAAAAGCCCATGTGCTGCAACAAAGACGAAGCGCAGCCAAAATTTTGAAAATTAAAGATAAATTTAAAATTTCTTAGAAAACAATTACTACTGAGACCAGTCCAAAATGGCCAAGATAACCAACCCATCTGCAAAAGTGCACTAGCTGGTTTTAAGTATTACAAGGTATAGAGCTTGAGAAGCAAAATCCAGGTGAAAAAAAAGAAGCCCTCTTCAACCAGTGGTGCTAAGACAATTGGATACTCACAGGCAAAAGAATGAAGGTGGACCCTACCTCACACCTCATGCAAAAATTAACTCAAAATGGATCAAAGACTAAATGTAAGAGCTAAAACTAGAAAACTTACAGAAGAAAACTTGAACATAAATCTTCTTGACCTTGGATTTGGCAATGGTTTCTTAAATATGATACCAGAAGCACCAGTAAAATAAGAAAAAATAAACCAGACTTCATCAAAATTAAACTTTTATGCATAAAAGGACACCATCAAGAATGAAAAGACAAAATTCTAAATAAAATAGTAGCAACTGAATCCAACAACACATAAAAAGGATCCTACGTCATGATCAAGTTGGATTCATCTCCAAGGTTCATCATTCATCATCAAGGTTCACAAGGATGGTTCAATACACACGTCAGTCAATGTGACTGTACCAACACCAACCAAGGGAAGACAACAACCACGTGACTGTCTCAACAGGCAGAAAAGCACTTGATAAATTTCAACACCCAATATGTTTAAAAAAAAATCTCTCACCAAAATAGATACAGAGGGAATATAACTCAACATTAAAAAAGCCATTTAGTGCTCGCTTCGGCAGCACATATACTAAAATTGGAACGATACAGAGAAGATTAGCATGGCCCCTGCGCAAGGATGACACGCAAATTCATGAAGCGTTCCATATTTTTTAAGCCCAGAGATAAATCCACACACATATGGACACCTTATCTTTGACAAAGGAGGCAAGAATATACAATGGATTAAAGACAATCTCTTTAACAAGTGGTGCTGGGAAATCTGGTCAACCACTTGTAAAAGAATGAAACCAGAACACTTTCTAACACCATACACAAAAATAAACTCAAAATGGATTAAAGATCTAAATGTAAGACCAGAAACTATAAAACTCCTAGAGGAGAACATAGGCAAAACACTCTCTGACATACATCACAGCAGGATCCTCTATGACCCACCTCCCAGAATATTGGAAATAAAAGCAAAAATAAACAAATGGGACCTAATTAACCTTAAAAGCTTCTGCACATCAAAGGAAACTATTAGCAAGGTGAAAAGACAGCCTTCAGAATGGGAGAAGATAATAGCAAATGAAGCAACTGACAAACAACTAATCTCGAGAATATACAAGCAACTCCTACAGCTCAACTCCAGAAAAATAAATGACCCAATCAAAAAATGGGCCAAAGAACTAAATAGACATTTCTCCAAAGAAGACATACAGATGGCTAACAAACACATGAAAAGATGCTCAACATCACTCATTATCAGAGACATGCAAATCAAAACCACTATGAGGTACCATTTCACACCAGTCAGAATGGCTGCGATCCAAAAGTCTACAAGCAATAAATGCTGGAGAGGGTGTGGAGAAAAGGGAACCCTCTTGCACTGTTGGTGGGAATGCAAACTAGTACAGCCACTATGGAGAACAGTGTGGAGATTCCTTAAAAAACTGGAAATAGAACTGCCTTATGATCCAGCAATCCCACTGCTGGGCATACACACTGAGGAAACCAGAAGGGAAAGAGACACGTGTACCCCAATGTTCATCGCAGCACTGTTTATAATAGCCAGGACATGGAAGCAACCTAGATGTCCATCAGCAGATGAATGGATAAGAAAGCTATGGTACATATACACAATGGAGTATTACTCAGCCATTAAAAAGAATACATCTGAATCAGTTCTAATGAGGTGGATGAAACTGGAGCCTATTATACAGAGTGAAGTAAGCCAGAAAGAAAAACACCAATACAGTATACTAACGCATATATATGGAATTTAGAAAGATGGTAACAATAACCCTGTGTACGAGACAGCAAAAGAGACACTGATGTATAGAACAGTCTTATGGACTCTGTGGGAGAGGCAGAGGGTGGGAAGATTTGGGAGAATGGCATTGAAACATGTAAAATATCATGTATGAAACGAGTTGCCAGTCCAGGTTCGATGCACGATACTGGATGCTTGGGGCTGGTTCACTGGGACGACCCAGAGGGATGGTATGGGGAGGGAGGAGGCAGGAGGGTTCAGGATGGGGAACACATGTATACCTGTGGCGGATTCATTTTGATATTTGGCAAAACTAATACAGTTATGTAAAGTTTAAAAATAAAATAAAATTTTAAAAAAATTAAAAAAAAAAAAAGCCATTTACAGTAAACCCACTGCCAACATAATACTCAATGGTGAAAAACTTGACATCTTCGCACTAAAATCTGGAATAAGACAAGGATGTGCACTCTTACCACTTACACTGAACACAGCTGTGGGAGTCCTAACCACAGCAGTCAGAGAAGAAAAAAATAAAAAGTGTCTACACTGGAGGGGAAGAGGTGAAACTGTCGCACTCACAGATGACATGATAATACGTATAGAAAATCCAAAAGAGTTCACACAAAGCCTATTAGAACTGATAAATGAATTTAGCCAGGCAGCAGGATACATGATTAATACACAGAAATCTGTTGCATTTCTTTACACTAACAATGAAATATCAGAAAGGACTCCACGTTTTCACTGCCAAGAGCCCAGGTTCAATCTCTGGTCAGGGACTAAGATCCCACAAGTGATGTAGTGTGGTCAAGGAAAAAAATAAAACATTGTTATATTAAAGAAACGCAAACAGAGCTAAAATGAAGTACCATCTCATCCCAATCAGAATGGCCATCATCAAAAAGTCAATAATGCTGGAGAGGGTGTGAAGAAAAGGGAATCCTCCTACACTGTTGGTGGGAATGGAAATTGGTACAGCCACTGTGGAGCACAGTATGGAAATGCTCCTTCCACAGTGCTCCTCTTTTCTTTTAGGGAAAAGATTGAAAACAGAGTTACCCTGTGATCCAGCAATCCCACTCCTGCACGTAACCAGAGGAAACAACAGTTCAGAAAGGTGTGTGTGCCCAGCGCTCACAGCAGCATGTTTACAACAGCCAGGACAGGGAAGCAGCCAAGTGTCCATCAACAGAGGAATGGACACAGACACAGACACACACACAATGGAGTGTTACTCAGCCATAAAAAGGAATGAAACAACATCATTTGCAGCAACAGGGGTGGATCTAGAGACTATCATACTAACTGAAGTAAATCAGAAAGAAAGATCAATATCACACAATATCACTTGTATGTGAAATCTAAAAAAATGATACAAATGAACTTATTTACAAGACAGAAACAGACTCTCAGACACAGAAAACAGACTTATGGTCACCAAAGGGGAAGAGGAGAGGGGTAAATTTGGATCTTGGGATTAACAGATACACACTACTATATATAAAATAAACAAGGACACAGCACAAGGAACTATATTTAATAGCTTATAATAACCTATAATGGAAAAGAATCTGAAAAAGTGTGTGTGTGTATACACATATATATAACTCCAGTACTCTTGGGTTTCCCTGGTGGCTCAGACAGTAAAGAATCCGTCTGCAATGTGGGAGAGTTGGGTTCGATCCCTGGGTGGGAAGATCCCTGGAGGAGGGCATGGCAACCCATCCAATATTCCTGCCTGGAGAATGCCCATGGACAGAGGAGCCTAATGGGCTACAGTCTACGGGGTCGCAAAGAGTTGGACATGACTAAGCAGCTAAGCACAGCATAAATATACAACACACACACACATATACATATGTATGAATGACTGCTGTATACCGGAAACTAACACCACATTATAAATCAACTATGCTGCTGCTCCTAAGTTGCTTCAGTCGTGTCTGACTCTGTGTGACTTCAACAAAAATTTAAAAAATAAAAAGAGTGAAAAGACAATCCGCAGCAAGGGAGAAAATATTTGCAAATCATGTAACTGATAAGAATCTATTATCCAAAATATATAAAGAATTCTTACAACTCAACAACAAAAAGACAACCCAATTTTTAAATGGGCAAAGGACTGGAATAGACATTTCTCCAAATAAGATATGCAAACAGCAAACAAGCACATAAAAAGCTGCTCAGCATCATCAATAACTAAGGAAATGCAAGTCAAAACCGAGAGACACCACTCCACACCCTTTAGGATGGCCATATCAAAAACAAGTTTTTTAAGAAAGAGAGAGGAAGGAAGTGCAGAAAAGAACAAGTATAGACAAACATGGAGAAACTGGAACTCTCAAACACTGCTGTTAGAAATGTAAAATGCTGCAGCCATGGTGAAAAAGTTTGGAGGTTCCTAAGTGAGATAAACACAGAACTAACCAGCAATTCCACTCCCTAGATCTACACCCGAAAGAACTGCAGACATTCAAACAGAATCATTCAGAGCAGCTCTCCTCGCAATAGCCAACAACTCAGACAGACATCAATAGACAAACAGATAAAACAAATGGGATATCGTTTCATAACAACGAATATTACTCGGACATAAAGAGGAATGAAGTACTCACATGAGCTAAAACATGGGGGAGCCTTGAAACATGCTGAGGGAAAGGTGCCAGACACAAAAGACCGCACACATATGCTATGATTCTTTTATAAGAGACATCCAGAACAAGCACACCTACAGAGATGGGGAGCTGGTTGTCGGGTGCCAGAGGCTGAGGAGGAAGGGGAGTGACTTCTTAATGGGGACAGGGTTTCAAAGTGGGGGATAAGAAAGTCCTAGAACTGAACTTAACGCCAATGAATTATACATTTCAAACAATAAATTTTTTTAAAAAGAAGGAAAGAGAAGGAGAGGGACCCTTTCCCATCTTGCCCCCAGGACAAACAAAAGCACTGTTTATCCTGGAGGCTGAGGTGCACCTCGCCATGGTGGAGCCAGGGAGCCAGGCTCAGGAAAACCGCCACAGCGCAAGGGCCCTTCACCTTCAGACACGGAAGAGCAGAGCCAGCCTGATGAGGGTGACGGCAGGCGAGCCAAAACGTCCCCGCTCAGACCGAGGGGGCGGGGGGATGTCACGGACCCAGGGCCAGTCTCAATGGGACTCACGTTTCTCCCAGGGCCAAGCACTCGGCTAACAGCAGTTCCAACCTGAAGACCGGCAAACAACAGTCAAGATCATTACGTCAAAACCAAAACAAAAACCAAAACCAAAAAAATGGAGGTGGGAGTTTGAAGATATACCATACAGCACATACATAAATCTGAAATTAATTATTACAGAAAACAGAGGACCATTTTAGAAAATACATGCTTCCTGTGAAAAGATTACAGGAAGACAAGGCCTCTACTGAAAATTTTTAGAAAAATTTTAAAGAACAGGGAGCACCAAGAAGAACAGGATGAAATTAAAAGATAACCAGCTAAGATACAGGCCATGACCAGGACAGGGAGCAAACACAATCACACCATAGCGGAATTAAAATTCACACGGAAGGGGCTACAGGGGAAATGCATGCTGCAGAAAGCACCCTGTGTCCTGAGGGGGCACAGGGCAGAACTGAGACTGAGACGCCCACAGAAGGCTGTGGGCGCAGTGGAGAGGAGAAATCCTCATGGGCAGAGTGGTGAAGGGACAGATTCTCTAAGCTACAGAGAGTAAGAACACCCAGAGGAACACCAAGTAAATGGAGATGCAATCATCGGGGTAGAGAAGACAAAGCTTCCCCTCTCATTTATTAATACTGCCCCAAAACAGAAAGCAAAGAGCTGCCAGACTGACACGCTGAAGTCACCGGGGAATGCCTGTCCCAGACACAGGCGGAAGCACAGCATCACACGGGCCGGCCCCTCTGCCTGCAACCCCACCTCTGGGCTCCAGCCTGATGATCCAAAGACAGGTCCTGACACAGCAAGCCAGCACTCAGAGACACCAAAGGGCCAGCTGGAAGGAGCTCTCCTGGGGAAATGGGGACTTATACAACTGATAATAAATAAAAAGTCATGAATCCACAGTGGCATCTCCCCCTCTCCCAGCAGAGAGGGAGAGAAAGGGAAAAAAACTCATTTGCCTCCACTAGGGATGACTATTCTACCAAATCCTTACTTTGAAAATTAGTCACTAAACAGAGAGAATCCAGCAATTACCCTGCTTTGGCAGGCAGAACTGCAGTTCCCCCCCAGCCGAAGCGGGAAGAATTTACAGAATAACCAACAGATAACTGTGGAAGAGACCACAGAAAGCTGAAGGATGGTGGCAGGTCCATTTTTCAAACTCTCTTAATAAAATTGATCCAGGCAAGTTATTATGCATAAATGCTGAAAATCATTTGGCAAAAAGGTTTTGGATAAAAGGATTATTTACAGTGTCCAGGAATCACCTCACAGATACCTCCTAACCACAAAGAAGGAAATTCGCATTTCCAGTAGACACATCCAGCATCTCCACAGAAACCAGAGACACAGCAGAGACCACCCGCCGGCCAGGACGCGGAGCATCCCACACCTAGGTTATCTGTCCAAAATGCCAACCCGAATAGGACTGAGTCTTCAAACTGAGTCTTACAGCAAATACAGAGCATAAAAGAACGACGCAAAAAAAACCCATGAGGAAACAATCATATAAATCCAGAAACAGACTTTACAAGACAACTGCCCTTGTCTCTTCCAAAAGTCAGTGTTGTGGAGGGGAGGGGCGGGGAGGGGTTGCCGAAGGCAGCTGTTCTAGATTAAGAGAATAAAGAGATACAGCTACCAAATGCAATGCATGAATTTTGATTGGCACCTGGTTCCCAAAAGCGAGGCTATAAAAGACATTTTTGGTTCAACTGGGGAAATCTAAAAAAGATATAGATATTAGAAGATTACAATTAAAGTCTTAGGTGAAATAATGGTATATAGGAAAATGTCCTTATTTTTAGGAGTCCTTATTAGTAGGAGATTAGGTGTAATAATCAATGACAGACTTTATTTTTGGGGGCTCCAAAATCACTGCAGATGGTGACTGTAGCCATAAAATTAAAAGATGCTTGCTCCTTGGAAGAAAACTTATGACCAATCTAGCTGCTAAGTCACTTCAGTCGTGTCCGACTCTGTGCGATCCCACAGGCCACAGCCCACCAGGCTCCTCTGTCCCTGGGATCCTCCAGGCAAGAACACTGGAGTGGGCTGCCATTTCCTTCTCCAATGCATGAAAGTGAAAAGTGAAAGTGAAGCCGCTCAGTCGTGCCCGACTCCTAGCGACCCCATAGACTGCAGCCTACCAGGCTCCTCCGTCCATGGGATTTTCCAGGCAAGAGTACTGGAGTGGGTTGCCATTGCGTCTCTGGTGACCAATCTAGACAGCATATTAAAAAGCAGAGACATTACTTTGCCAACAAACGCCTGTCTAGTCAAAGCTATGGTTTTTCCAGTAGTCAGGTATGGATGTGAGAGTTGGACTGTGAAGAAAGCTGAGGACCGAAGAATTGATGCTTTTGAACTGTGGTGTTGGAGAAGACTCTTGAAGAGTCCCTCAGACTATAAGGAGATCCAACCAGTCCATCCTAAAAGAGATCAGTCCTGAATATTCATTGGAAGGACTGATGCTGAAGCTGAAACTCCAATACTTTGGCCACCTGATGTGAAGAGCTGACTCATCTGAAGAGACCCTGATGCTGGGAAAGATGGAAGGGGGGGAGAAGAAGGGGACGACAGAGGATGAGATGGTTGGATGGCGTCACTGACTCAATGGACATGTGTTTGAGTAAACTCCGGGAGATGGTGATGGACAGGGAGGCCTCACATGCTGCAGTCCATGGGGTCGCAAAGAGTCGGACACGACTGAGCAACTGAACTGACTGAACTGAACTGAGGTGTAATAATGGACCACATAGGAAATGAAATGTCATTTTTAGAAGATACACACTGAGCTATTTAGGGATACACTGCCAGGATGCCTACAAATGGTTTAGTAAGTCATTTATTTATATTTAATACATACAGATAAAAGCATATTTGGCAGTGTTACCAATTACTGAATCTTGATACTAAGTATATTAAGTATATGCTGTATTGCTATTCTTTTTAATTTTTCCCAATCAAAAAATTGAAGAGCTTTCTTTACAAAGAAAGGTATTCTTCACAGAATATAGGGTACAACCATTACACAGGATAAGAGAAAAGAGATTTTAATAGCATGGGTAAATGCTCATAACATTAAGTGAATATTTACATATAGTTTCAAATAAATTAAACGTATCCAGACAAAGAGTTCAGAAGGAAATTACCAAAGTGACCATAAAGCTGGTGCTGGTGGCCCTGCAGGTGCTGAAAGCACCGACTGACTTTCCTCCTTGCCCCTCGCCCGGCTCGCCCCCAGTTCTCCCACGCCGGGCCCTCCTCCTCCACTCACCCCCAGATCCGCCGGGCCCCCTCCACTACCCTCGTTCTCCCGCTCAGGCCTCCGCTCAGGCCTCCCTTCCGCATGGCTGCTGGAGGGCTAGAGGGAGCTCGGCAGAAGAGGCGCGATCCGGAAGCAAGGGGACCCAGGCAGTTTCAAGGCACACTGCCGAGCTGCTCTGTGTCCCACGTCTGCGAAACTGGCACAGAGGAGAACAGCGGGGTCCCGGACGCCACCGCGGCAGGGCTCAGTGGGGCCGAGCCCCCAGAGCTGGTCCTCACCCTCCCCAGAGCTGGTCCTCACTCACAGCTCCTCGTCAGGCACATGCACCACAAGCCTCCTCCTCCCCAGAGCCCACCGAGCCATCACCGAGGCATCCCTGTCACAGCCAGCCAGTTCTCTCATCACCACTATCCCATCCCCGGCCCAGGCAACCATCATCTCGCACCACAGGGGCCAGGCCACGGAGTCGGGTGCAACACAGCCTGAGTCACAGGGTCAGACGCCTCACCCCTTCCCAAGATCTCACAGCAACAGCGTCCCAGTATCCCAGAGCTCCCCGCGTGGCCTCCTACCCAGCTCCCAACCCCACAACACAATCAGGGCTCCGTGACCCACACCAGCTTTCTATCAGCCTCTTGACTTCCCCAAGCTCCTGCTGGCTACAGGGCCTCTGCATATCTCTCTGGCCAACTACCTCCTCCTCATTCTTTATCTTTTTTTTTTTTTTTAAATATTTTTCAGTACAGCACAGAATACAGTCAATATTCCATAATAACTTTAAATGGAGTATGTGAAAGTCACTCAGTAGTGTCTGACTCTTTGCGACCCCATGGACTATACGTATATACACAGTCCGTGGAATTCTCCAGGCCAGAATACTGGAGTGGATAGCCTTTCCCTTCTCCAGGGGATCTTCCCAACCCAGGGATCGAACTCAGGTCTCCCGCATTGCAGCCGGATTCTTTACTAGCTGAGCCACCAGGGAAGCCCAAGAATACTGGAATGGGTAGCCTATCCCTTCTCCAGGGGATCTTCCCGACCCAGGAATCGAACCAAGGTCTCCTGCATTGCAGGTGGATTCTTTACCAACTGAGCCATCAGGGAAACTGTTTAATGGAGTATAATCTATAAAAACATTGAATCACCATGTCATACACCAGAAACTAATACAATACTGTAGATCAACTATACTTCAAAAATAATTTGGGGACTTCCCTGGGGGTCCAGTGGTTAAGACTCTGCACTTCCAATGCAGGGAGCAAGAGTTCAATCCCTGGTCAGGGAACTAAGATTCCACATGTGGCACCGCAAAAAAAAAAAAAAAAAAATTATTAAAAATATTTTTCACTAAAAATAGCAAAAATAAAATCCAAAAATATATAAATTATCACAAACTGAGAACCCAACTAACCACCACCTAAGTCAAGAAACAGCACTATCGGCCCCGGGGACGCCCCCTTCTCTCAAGGACCACGCAGTCACCACCCACCTCTTCCCGCCCCACCCCTGCCCAGACTTCTCTGGGAAGCAGCTAAATGGGCAGCCTAAACACCTTCTATCCTATCTGTTCTGAATCAGATGTAAATGGAATCATACAGAATGCACTACTTGATGTCTGGCTTTTTTGGCCAGACAGTATTAATGCTGTGATTAATCCTTAAATCAGCAGGTAGCAGCAGTACACTTTCACTGATGGACAGCGCTGTCTGGGAAGAACACACTGTCATTCACCAGTTCTACCGCTGACAGCCACTTGGGTGGCTTCCACATTTGAGCTGGCACAAATAATGTGCATAAGTGCTGTGTGCTAAGTCACTTCAGTTGTGTCTGACTCTTTGCGACCCCATGGACTACACGCCGCCAGGCTCCTCTGACCATGGGATTCCCCAGGCAGGAATGCTGGAGTGGGCTGCCATTCCCTTCTCCAGGGCATCTTCCTGACCCAGGGATGGAACCTGGGTCTCCTGCATTGCAGGCAGAGTCCTTACCGTCTGAGCCACCAGGGAAACCAGTATAAATGATACACCAGGAATATTCTTGCACATGCCTCTTGGAGTACAAGTGCTTACATAAGCTATTAGATATATATCCAGAAGTAGAACTGCTGAAACACAGGGTATGCATGTCTTCAACTTTAAAAGTGAGTGAAGTGAAAGTTGTGTTTCACTCTTTGAGACCCCATGGGCTATACAGTCCATGGAATTCTCCAGGCCAGAATACTGGACTGGGTGGCCATTCCCTTCTCCAGGGGATCTTCCCAACCCAGGGATCAAACCCAGGTCTCCCGCATTGCAGGCAGATTCTTTACCAGCTGAGCCACAAGGGAAGCCCAAGAATACTGGAGAGGGTAGCCTATCCCTTCTCCAGCAGATCTTCCTGACCCAGGAATCGAACCAGGATCTCCTGCATTGCAGGCGCATTCTTTACCAACTGAACTATGAGGGAAGCCCAACTTTTAAAGTCAACTGTAAAAGTTACTGCTAAACTATCTTCTAAAGTAGTGCTACCAACTTAATATTCCCACCAACAGTACATGAGCATTCCCTTCCCAAGATCCTTCCTAACACCTGGAAGAGACACCATATGGAAGATATATATACAGGGCAAGGTATTAGGGGTGGGAAGGGGGCACATCCATGCCTTCTCTGGGTGTACCACCCTCCCAGCATATTAATGCATTTGCCAACCCAGAATCTCCCCAAATCTCCTTGTTAAAAAGAGTTTTTATAACTCAAAATCTCCAGTCCCACTTGGTCCTGGGAAGTTGGACAGTAAGACTGAAAGGTCTTAGGTCTAACTTATCTGGTCTTTATCAGCATAAAGTGAAAGTAAAGTTGTGTCCAACTCTGAGACCCCGTGGACTGTAGCCCACCAGGCTTCTCCATCCATGGAATTTTCCAGGCATGAGTACTGGAGTGGGCTGCCATTTCCTTCTCCCAGGGGATCTTCCTGATCCAGGGATTGAACCCGGGTCTCCCATATTGCAGGCAGACGCTTTACCATCTGAGCCACCAGGGAATCTCCTATCAGCATAAATTCAGGTGTAAACAAATAAATTCAGGATCTTTCCCGACCCAGGGGTTCCAAGGTTGCCCACGAGCAAATCCAGCCCAGCACCTATTTTTGTAAAGAACACAGCCATGCCCATGTCACCTCTAGCTGCTTTTACTCTACAATGCAGAGCTGAGTATCTGCCACAGAAAGGGTATATGGCCACAAAGCCTTAAATACTTTCTATGTGGCCCTTTAGGGAAAGCTTGCTGACATCTCTCTCTCCCCTTTCCAATTTGAGTAGGAATGAATGTTGATTTTTTATCAAGAGTTTTTCCTGCATTTGCTACCACAGGTATTAGCCTCAGGCTGTAATCCTCCCCTTCCCTTGAGGGAACATAGCTGAGAAGTGTTATCCCTGACTTACAGGAAACCACCAGAAGGGAAAAAAACAAGAGCCCACCAGGACTGGTTAGAACAAGCCAGGCCAAAGATGGCGGGAAGCCATACAAGTAAATTTTCAAATTTACTTGTATAAAGTTGTTTATAATACCTGCCTACTCTTTTTAATATCTCAAAGATTTTTGGTGATGTCCCTTTTCATTCCTAACATTGCTTATTTGCCTTCTGTATTTTTCCTTGATTAAGCCTGCTGGGGTTCATCAATTTCATCACATTTTTTTTTTCCTACCAAAGAATCAACTTTTGCCTTTGTTGATCCTTTCTAGTGAATGCTTTTCATTTCCTTGGATTCTGCTTCATTACTGCCTTCCTTTTGAGTCTAACATGTTGCTACTTCTCTTCTAACCACCTGATACACAGCCTGGCTCCTGGATTTTCAGCAATCTTCCTCTGGTAACAAGTACATTTAAAGCTATAAACCTTGCTCTAAACATGACTTCAGCTGTATACCATTAGTTACATTGATATATTTTTGCTACCTTTCAACTAAAAATATTTTCTAGCTTTGACTCATAATGTTATTTAGAAACAAATTTCTAAATTTCCAGATACACGGGGGTTTTCTTGATTTCTAGCTTAATTCCACTATTGTTAGAGAATACCACAGTCTGTATAATTTCAGTCCTTTTTAAAGTTGTTGAGAACTGCCTGTGGCTAGAACATAGTAGACTCTGACCAAAACGTCTTGGGTTTTTAAAAGAATTTCGATTCTGCAATTAACTGTTCGGTAGTGTTCTCTATACATCCAGTAAGTCAAGTTTAGTAATTGGTTGCCCAATTTTTTTGTATTTTTACAAATTTTTGTCTGCTTACCATAACCATCTGAAACAGGTCTGTTTAAAATATTCCACTATGGGGACTTCCCTGGTGGCCCAGTGGTTAAGAGTCTGCCTTGCAGTACAGGGGACTCAGGTTTGATCCCCGGCCAGGGAACTAAGCTCCCACGTGCCGCAGAGCAGCTAAGCCCGTGCGCCACAACCAGAGAGTCCATGGGCCGCAACGGAAGATCCCACATGCCACAGCCAAGATGTGACACAGCTGAATTAAAAAAAAAAAAACAAACCCACTAGGATCATAGATTTGTTTTATTTCCATAACCCAGTATTAATTTTTCTTCTAAAAAATTTTAAATTACACTATAGATATATACAGATTTTAAATTATATCTGAAATAAATCTTTCATCTTTTATCAGTATTACATCTTTATCTCTAATAATAAATTCTTCCTTCAAAGACTATTTTGTCTGACATTAAAACACTGTGGCAACTTTCTTTTGGTTGGTGTGTGCACGGTATTTTTGTCCCATCCTTTGACTCTCAATCTTTTTATATCCTTTTGTTAAATATGTTTCTTCTAAATAACCTGGTCTGCTTTTGCTTTCTTACCTGCGACAATCTTGACTTTCAACTGAAACAATCAAGCTCACTTACATCACACGATCACTGATACACCGGGATTTAAGCCTACCCAGTCACTGTCTGCTTTCTCCCTGTTCCACTCATTCAACGTTCCCTTTTCTCCCCCTCTAAAAAAAAAAAAATTATTATTGAATTATAGTTGATTTATAGTGTTGTGTTACTCTGCTATACAGCAAAGTGACTGTTATAAATATTCTCTTTCATTATGGTTTACCATGGCATATCCCTGTGCTATACAACAGGACCTTGCTGTTTATTCCCAGTACGTTGCACCTGCAAACTCTAGATTCCCTATCCTTCCCTTTCCCTTTTGTCTCCTTTTCTGCCTTCTTTCAGATTTGGAATTTCTTTTATTCAATTTTTCTTGCCTTTCTGCTTAAATAGCACATCACCCTTCACAGTTTAGTGACTGCAGCACAGATTACAATATGTATTCCTGACTTGTCTAATATTAATTGGCTCTTTTTTCTTTTTCCTGAAAATTCAAGGAAAACTTTAAACAGTTTTATCCCATGTACCTTCTTTCTGACTTGCATGCCACTGCTATGTATTTTAATTCTACATATATTTTAAACCTAAAGATGTTATTAATTTTAACAGGTGATCATTCAGTGTTTCCCACACAGGGCCCTTTTTGTAGCTCTTCATTCCTTGCTGAAACACTAACCTTTCACCAAGGACCATCTTCCTTTGGCCAGACACAAACAAAAACCCCACTTGACATTTCTTTCATTATCGGTCTGCGCACAAAAAACCTGACTCTGTTTATTTGAAGATGTCTTCACTTCGGCTTTCTTTTCTGAAGGATCTTTTGACTGAGTAAGAATTCAGGTTAGCAGTAAGTTTCTTTCAGCACTTAAATTTCTCCTGCTTCCATGGTTCTGTTAAGAACACAGCTGTCAGCCTAACTGCTGCTCTTCTGAGGATGATCTGTCTCTAGAGTTGCTTTCAAGTCTCCTCTTCATCAGTGGTTTTCAGCAGTTTTATTATGAAGTGATAGGTGTGGTTTTCTTTGTGTTCACAGGGCTAGTGAATCTGTGGGTGGTGTCTTTTAATAGTTTCAGGAAGTTCTCAGGCATTATCTTTACAACTGTTGTTTCTCCCCAATTTTCTCATAAAAGACCTTTTCACTGTTATCTCTGACTCCTGCCCTATCTACTAATTTCTCCTTTTTTTTTTTTTAATGTCTCCAGGATTTCTAGAGGGTATTTTCTTTTGAGCTGTCTTCTGGGCCTTTAAATTCCTCCTTCAGCCATGTCTATTCCACCCGTCCTTTGAGAATTTAACTCCGATTGTTACATTTTCCAGTTTTAGAATTTTCATTTGGTTCCTTCTTAGTTTCCAGTTCTCTGCCAAAATTCTCAATCTGGCCTTTATCTCCTTAAACATAGTAAGCACAGTTATTTTTAAATCTGTGATGTCTAGAGTCCCTGTTCATCTGTCTCTATAGCCTGCTGTTTCTGTGGGTTTTAATTCATGTGGCCTTACCCCCCGTGTGTCTGTTCTTCACTGAACACGGAGCAGTGAATTTACAGACGGCTTGTGAAAATAACTGGAGGCCTGGGCGTTGCCGCCCTGAGGACTGCAGCTTCTTCTGCTGAAGACAGCAGCGCTCTGACCCGACATGATGTGCACCAGGGCTGCAGCCCCTGCAAGTCCTAATTCTAACCCTCCTCGCTCCTGGGAAGCGGCTTTTCGCGATTCCAGACCAAGTGAAGAGAGTTCACCTGCCACTGCCGCCTCCTGATAGAGCCTAATTCCTCAGCTCCCGAGACATGTCTGACTGCCTCCCAGAGCTCTGCCCCCCGGCGTGCCCTTCAGAGTCAGTATGTGCCCTCTGTCAGTCTCCTGGGGCTGCCCCATAACCAAGGCCCCAGACTGGGAGGCTTAAACCCAGGGCAGGAGGCTGGATGTCCGGAGGCAAGGTATCAGCAGGGCCACACTCCCTCCAAGGATCCAGGAGGGATTGCATCTATTAACACCACCTCTTCTAACGACCCCACCTGGTCCCTAATTTGTGCGAGCACAGCTCAAAATCGTGAGCTGTTTTCACATGGCCATTTCCCTGTACGCGCCTGTGGGTCCAAATCTTCCTCCTCTTTCTTTTACAGAATGAGCAGACATTTGATTTAGAGTCGACTCGTCACCTAAAGAGCCCTACAGTCACTGTGCGGTTATCCTACTAACGTCTGTCTTCAGACTATTAGCTCTAGGAGTGTTTTTTGCCGTTCAGGAAGGTACCCCAAGTGCCTAGCACACTGAACAAAGTTAAAGTGTCCGCTACTGGCTGAGCTAAACCGCATCTGTGAAATAAGGAAAACAACACCTAGCCCGTGGTATGCCCACTAGGATTCAGTAAATTAACAATTTTTAAAAAATATATTCAGTTAATTGTCCACCAGATTCATTTTTATTTGCTATTCTGGGTGCGAGAGATGAAGACGCACCCAGGTCAGCCTGAGCTGGCAGAGGAGGGATTCCGGGAAATAGCTACTAATCAAGATATAAAAAGTGGACAATCAGAAAGACAGAAATAATCATAATAGCAACCATTTACTGAATGCTCATAATATGCAGGCACAATACTAGATCAGTATTGCACAAAGACTATTCCATTTGATTCTATGAGTTATCATTTCTATTTCACAGACCTGAGAACTATTATCATCATTGCTACTTTGCAGATATGGAAATTGAGGCTCAGGAACACACACATGAGGTTGACTGTCACCACTGTGACCCGAGAACTAGTATTTCCCCATTCACAGATGAAGAAGCCAGGTCTTAAGAGGTTTAGAGACTTGATTGTGATCACGTGACTCATACGGAGGCAAGCAGGATGTGAATCAACTCCATTTGACGCCACAGTTTAAACTCAAATACTGCTACACACTAGCTTTAAAAACCCTTCCACTCCACTCCACACCCACTGCTGCTGCTAAGTCGCTTCAGTCGTGTCCGACTCTGTGCGACCCCATAGACGGCAGCCCACCAGGCTCCCCCGTCCCTGGGATTTTCCAGGCGAGAGTACTGGAGTGGGGTGCCATCGCCTTCTCTGTCACACCCACTAGGACAGCTATAATCAAAAAGATAAAACAATCGAGGACGTGGAGAAACTGGAACCCTCATACCTTGCTGGTGAAAATGGAAAATGGTGCAGCCACCTTGGGAAACAGTCTGGCAGTTTCTCAAAGACGAAGCACAGAATTACCATGTGACCCAGGAAATCAACTCTTAGGTCTATAAATCCAGAAAGAAACATATGTCCACACAGAAATATGTCCATGAATGTTCACAGCAGCAGCAACCAGAATAGCAAAAAAAGTAGAAATAACCCTAATGTCCATCAACTGATCAATGTAAAGAAAATGTAGCATATCCATACAATGATATATTATTCAGCAATAAAAGAAAAAGTACTGGCACGGCCTACAACGTGGATAAATTTTGAACACATTATACTAAGCGAAAGAAGCCAGACACAGAGTGTACATACCACATACTACATTTATACAAAATGTCCAGATTCAGCAAATCTACAAAATAGAAAGCAGACTAGCAGTCGCCTAAGGTTGAGAAAGTTGGGAGGAAATGGGGAGTGAATGCTAATGGTTATGGGTTTCTTTTGGGGGTAATGAAAATGTTCTAAAATTAACTGTGGTGATGATTACACAACCGTGAATATACTAAAAACCACTGAACTGTACACTTCAAATGAGTGAGCTATGTGGTATGTGAATCTTATCTTAGTGAAGCTGTTGTAAGTGTTTTACAACTTGAATGTTTTACTTAATCTCTACTAGTCTTTATTTCACAATGGAAGAAATACTCTGTTTTTCGATTTGAAATCAGGAATATTTAATGCACAAAGCCAAATATGTTAACTTTAAAAAAAAACTTTTAAATTAAGCCCTATCTGAACTGTTAAGGCTTCATAGAATCACAGTTACCTACTCAAATTTCAGAACACCTGACAATGTGTTAGTAAATTAATTTACCAGAGTATGAGCTCCATTTTCTATTTCTCACACTAGCTATGTGATCCTAGAAAACACTGTGTACCACGGTAGGAAATGAGAAGAAGCTCTGTGTTTGCTGGGGGCAGTTAGGACACGTGAAGATGTGAGACATTCATGAAACGGTAAACGAATAAATGACCATCCCAAATCTCAACTTACTGTAGCTCAAATGGTAGCTCCCTGCTGGCTCAGAGGGTAAAGCATCTGCCTGCAATACAGGAGACCCAGGTTTGATCCCTGGGTCAGAAGCTCCCCTGGAGAAGGAAATGGCAACCCACTCCAGTACTCTTGACTGGAGAAGCCCATGGACGGAGGAGCCTGGTAGGCTACAGTCCACAGGGGTCGCAAAGAGTCAGACACAACTGAGCAACTTCACTTCACTTCACTTTTCAAACGGTAAAGGGACTTCCCTGTAGCTCAAACAGTAAAGAATCCCCCTGCAATGCAGGAGACCAGGGTTCAATCCCTGGGTCAGGAATGTACCCTGGAGAAGCAAATAGCAATCCACTCCAGTATTCTTGCCCGGAGAATTCCATAGACAGAGGGCTACTGTCCTTGGGGTCGCAAAGAATCGAACACAACTGAGCAACTAACACTTCACACATACGTCATTAAGGTCTTATTTCTCAAAGTCTGGTCCATGAACCAGCAGCAGCATCACCTGAGAGGTGATAAATGCAGAATCTCAACCCCCACTGCCAGACCTACTGCATTTTATCAAGACTCCCAGGGAACCGATCTACACATGAAAATGTGAGAGGAACTGTTGTAACATACTGCCTTTTCTTTTTGCATTAAGACAGCTCTAGCTGACAACGGGACTAATATTTCAGTGCAAAAACGACACACATACAGCTCTGGTCCTGGGCCAGCTTGTCCTCGGTTCCATTCCTCACTCTTCTGTTCTATTCTAAACTGCAAAGGGGCTGAATCCCCGCAGGCTAGGTTCCCGTGCAGGACCGGGGGTGAATCTCCAGCCACCACCAGATGGCCCACAGTGGTCCCAGCCCCCTGGCGAGGGGTAGGTGCTTCTCGGGTCTGAAACGCGGCCTCCTCCCCAGGTCCTCCGGCTCCAGGGTGGCAGTGGTTTCCCGTTTGCTGCCTCATGGCAGGGTTGTCTCACTGCCCACTGTTTGCGTTCTCAATTGTTCACCACCTATACGACCACTCCCCTACACTGAATGAACTCTCTCTGCTTCACATCCTTAAAGTGGGTAGATCCTTTTCTGAATTTAGAATGACACCCCATACCATTCTGGATATTTCCTCTGTGCACTACGTATAGCAGAGGAATTTTCTGAATGGCTGATCTGGAGGTTGGGAGCCACCCCACGCACAGCAAACCTCACATTCCATCAATCTCTAACACAAAAGAAAACTCAGCCTTAAGCTGTTTGTATAGCAGATGTGGCTGCATTCAGAAACCCAAGTCCTCGGGGTGTATTTTTAACACTCTACCCATCACTCCTCCTCAACCAGAACAGCTGGTATAACAGCTATTGTTTTAAGGGGGTGGGCGGGGGGCGGGGAGCCTCCTGAAGCACAGAATGCTGGACAAACAGTGGCATCTCTGGAAGCTCAAATCTTACTAAGCTATAAATCTATAGGTTATAGATATAAATCTATAGCTATAAATCTAAGCCATAAATGATCCACTCCATACTGGGCACATGCCACGCCCAAGGACCAAGCACCAGGAGGGAACCACTCCCATCAGTACCACTGAGGGCCCTACTTGGGAGATCTTTCCAGAAGCAGACGTGACCCATCCCTCTCACGCTCTGAATGACCCTCAGTGGCTCCCTCTTGCCTAAGGCCAAAAACCCAGCTCCAGGGCTATCCTTTCAAAATCCAGCCTGCTCTGCTTTTCCAGCCTCTTCTTCATTCCTCTCAATCTGACGCACTCACCTTTGACCATTCCCAGGTGTCCCTAAACCTGTAGATGTTGTTATTCAGTCACTCAAGTCATGTCTGAACCTTTGTTACCCCATGGACTGTAGCCCGCCAGGCTCCTCCGTCCATGGGATTTCCCAGGCAAGAATAATACTGGAGTGGGTTGCCATTTCCTTCTCCAGGGGATCTTCCCGACCCAGGGAATGAACCTGTGTCTCCTGCACTGGCAGGTGGATTCTTCATTACTGAGCCACCTGGAGCCATTCAACTACGTGGAAAGTCCTTTTCCTTAATTCCTGACAAACTCTTTCCCTCGAGATCCTGCCTCCTGGGGTAGTTGGATTCTCTGTCCTCAGAGTTCCCACAGCATTACTACATCATCCTGTCGTGTGGACACGTGTCCATCTCCTACAGCCTGGGAACCCCCAAATGGAGAAACTGCCTTCCATCTTGGGTTCCTGACCATAATTCAGATCCAGACCCACAGTTCCTATCAGTGACACCCTGGGAAAGTCACTTACCCTCTCCACCTCCAATTGTATAAGAAGGGCATGACACTTAGATAACCAACTTGTGGTTGGTGGGGGGGGGGGCAGTTCAAGGCGTTTGGGATGGACTTGCACACACTGCTCTATTTAAAATGGATAACCAACAAGGACCTACTGTACAGCACAGGGAACTCTGTTCCCCGTTACAGGGCAGCCTGGATGCAAGGGGAATTTGAGGAAGAATGGATACATGTCTATGTATGGCTGAGTCCCTTCCTTGTTCCCCTGAAACTATCATGACATTGTTAATCGGCTATACCCCAATACAAAATAAAAAGTTTAAAATAAAATTAAAAAAAAAGAGAGAGAGAAGGGGATGACAGATAACACCCAACACAATGGGTGCTAAATGAGTTAACCCATGTCAAGTGCTGTCAAGTTAACCCAAGAAAAGTTGCCTGGCACGCAGTAAGCACTGGGGAATGACTACCACTATAATTATTACTTCGACTGTTAACACCTAGAACAAAGAAGGTGTTCAGTACCTACGTGCTGAATAACTGGAGCACTTCACAATAACACACACACACAGGTATCAGAGGCCGAGAAAAGATGATTAAGCCAGAAATGGCTCCCACGGTAAAAGTACCAGCTGAACTCGCTGGCGGCGGAGGAAAAGCGCACCGCAGCGGGATGAGCAAGTCTGCCAGCCCGGGGCTGCCCACGGACCCCGCCTGCCCTCAGCCACCTGTCCAACCACCTGCCCGAGGAAGCCGTGCGCTAACACAACAGGGCTCACCTGTTGTAGCAAACCCCCCACCCCCACCAAGCAGTGGGCAACGGAAACCGCGAGGGGAAAACAAAGGGTGCAACTTTACTCCTGCGGAAAGGAAATGCGTCTTTCTGCAGCTAACACTCCGAGCCCAGACTTCTCCGTGCAGAGCGAGGTGCCAAGGGGGTGCGCAGCCAGGGACAAGCCCCTGGTCCCCAGCTCGCCAGGGGAGGGAGAGGGAGACGGTCAGAGGACGTGCATCCCTGGCCCTTTCCCGCACAAAAACCGCGCGAGGGGAGGGGAGGGAAGAGCCCCCACTCCCGGTTCCTACCGCGTTTCTCGCGGTGGGGGGGAGGGGAGGGGAGGGAATCACACAGGTGAGCGCAGAGCTCCCAGCGGGAACCAGCCCCCTCGGTGCTCAGAAATTCCGTGCAGAAGCCGGGGTCGGGCTGCGCTCCCCGGCGGGGCGCAGCATGGAGCCCCCGTTTCTGGTGCGCTCGCCCCCTCAGCCTGTAAGGCCTGCCCTCCGGGTGCTCGCGGCCCACCCCGCCGAGCGCCCCGCCCGCGCGGCGCCCACCTGCGCCCCCCGGCCCCGGGGTCCCCGCCGCCGCCGCCCCGCCCGGGGTGGGGGTGAACGCGCTCAGCCCGGGCGCCCAGCCCCGTTACCCGACGGAGCGCGCCCCGTGTGGGCAGCAGCGCCCGGCGGGACCCTAGGCCGGGGCCGGGCTGGGCCTGGGCAGCCGCTCCGGCCGGGCTGCGGGCCTCACGGGGCTGCCGCGGCGTTGAGGGGCGCGCGCCCGGGCCGCCGCCGCCGCCGGCTCACCTTCTGGCGGATCTGGCCCGACGTGGACACCTTGCGGATGAGCTTCTGCGGGGAGCCGGGCTCCGCCTCGGGCTCACTGTCCGACGACTCCTCGGGCGGCGGCGGCGGAGGCGGCTGCGGCGGACCCGGCGGAGGGGCGCCCGCCGCCGCCGCCATGCTGCCCGGCCAGCGCGCGCACAGCGGGCGGGGGCGGGGCCGGGGCCGGGGGCCGGGCCGGGCCGGGCCGGGGGCGGGGTCTCGGGGGCGGGGCTAGGGGCGGGGCGGGGCCGGGCCGGGCCGCGCGGTCTCCAGCTCCGCCCCCTCCGCGCCCCCTGCCGGGCGCGCGCGCGCGCGCAGAGAAGATTCGCGCACGGCTCCTGAGCCCCTTCGTCCCCACCTGTAGTGTCGGATGCCCAGAATTTAGCGTCTGCTTGTTCTTCCTGGGACACAAATTGTGTGTTTTGTTCGTTTGTTTCGTCTTTTTTAAAGCTTTAATCTTCCCCTTCAAGAATGGAAGTGACCTGCAGGCGGCCCAGGACCGTTTCTTGTCATGCCTTGTATCGCCAGCATCTAAAGCTGCGCCCGGCACTTAGTTGCACCGCGAGTGGATGCGTGTATGTATACACGAATGCCAGGAAGAAAATACTAGCACGGGCCTCTGGGATACCGGAACACAGATACACGGTTCCATCTGAGAAGGCTTCCTGCAGAAATGTTTAACGTGAGACGGAAAATATGAGCAGGGGTTATCCCTGACTGGAGAACCCTGTTCGGGTCGGGTGGGGTGGGGGAGGGGGCCAAGAGATGAGATGATGCAATGGCCTGTGGGCAAGAAAGAACACATTCTAGGGAAAAGGGACACTGTAGCCTAAAGGAAAGAAAACACGAAGAGATGAGCCTGGGGGCCTACAGGTCAGACCCGGCTTTGTTCACCTGATAAGGGCCTTGGGCTTTTTAAGTTGAGACCTGAAAAGACCCTGATTCTGGGAGGGATTGAGGGTGGGAGGAGAAGGGGACCACAGAGGATGAGATGGTTGGATGGCATCACGGACTCGATGGACATGAGTTTGGGTAAACTACGGGAGTTGGTGATGGACAGGGAAGCCTGGTGTGCTGCAGTCCATGGGGTCTTAAAGAGTTGGACACGACTGAGCGAGTGAACTGAACTGAGGGAAACTGGAAGCCCTTGAGCCATCTGAACCCTGGGCAGGGACTAGGTCACAAAGCTGAGGGTCTATGATCCAGGCTTTGAAGTAATAGATCAGATGGCTGCCCCGGATTTTTGAGAGACGCTGTGGAGAGAGAGAAATGGACTCGGCGCAGAGTGATTGCTAGGAGGGAGGCAGAGGCAATTTAGGATAAGCCCCTCCTTCCCAGCAGGGCTTCCCAAGTGGCAGAGTGGTAAAGAATCTCCCTGCCAATGCAGGAGACAAGGGTTCCATCCCTGGGTGGGGAAGATCCCCTGGAGGAGGAAATGGCAACCCACTCCCGGATTCTTGCCTGGGAAACCCCATGGACGGAGGAGCCTGGTGGGCTGCAGGGGTCGCAAAGAGTCTGACATGACTCAGCACCACCATCACCACCGCCACCTCCTTCCCAGCTAAGACTGCTGATGGTGGGTGGGTGGGAGTGAAGCTGGAGGAGGTGACATCAGCTGAGGTCTTGCCACCCTTTGGCACATCCAGGTGGAGAAGGATTTGGTGCCACCTCAAAGAGACAAGCTGATGCTGGGAAAGATTGAGGGCGGGAGGAGAAGGGAACGACAGAGGATGAGATGGTTGGATGGCATCACTGAAGCAATGGACATGAGTTTGAGTAGGCTCCGGGAGTTGGTGATGGACAGGGAAGCCTGGCGTGCTGCAGTCCATGGAGTGGAAAAGAGTCAGACATGACTGAGCAACTGAACTGAACAGAGGGACAAATCCCCTTTAAAGACCCTACCTCCAAATGCAGTACATTCTGAGGTACTGTTGTCGTTCAGCTGCTGAGTCGTGTCCTTGCGGTACTGTGGAGCTACACAATTGTCCCCTTGCCCTTTCAAAGGGCTGCTACTAGGGACACAGTGGCTCCTGTCCTTCCTGCTGGTCAGCATGCTCTGGCCCCCACTGCACGAGGTGTTGCTTTCCAGAGGCAAAATACAGGAGACCCACCACGCTTGGGGGCCACAAAATACATCTGGTAGGGGGACATGGCCAGGGGAATGGATTCACAGCCAGGACAGGGCCTGGCACGGCCTGATGCAGGAACTCTCTGGGGACAGGCTGGGGGCCCCTGGCCCACGGTTACACTGCCTACTGCTGTACCCACTACCCACACGGGGCTACTTCCAATTCTATTTCAGTTAATTAAAATTAATCTTCAGTTTCTCAGCCACAGTGGCCACATTTCAACTGCTCAGTAGGTAAATGCAGTTTAGCTGCTACCACCCAGGGCCGCACAAGATAGAACATTTCCTTGGTGCCAGAAAGTTTGCCAATGCAGGAGTGCACGAGTCCCATCGACGAGCCACCAGGCACATGCCAAACACTTGACCAGCAATTCTAATCTGCACACGAGTCCCCCAGAGCAAGCTTGATGGTCTCGTTCTAGAAATGAAGACCTGAGGTTCAGACGCCTCTCCTAAGGAAGGCAAGAGAGGCAGAACTTCACTTGGACCATGTGATTCCAAGTCCTTGACCCTCTAGGGCTAGGCCTCCTAGGAAGCTGAAGCTCAAAGAAGGAGAAGAGAAGGGTCTTGTTAGGGGCTGACTTGTGTCCCCCAACAGCCATACATTGAAGCCCTAATCCCCTAGGACCTGTGTGTGCAGACAGGGTCTTTTAAGGAAGTAGTTAAGTTAAAATTAGGCCATTGGGATGACCCCAACCCAGTACAGCTGGTGTCCTTGTAAGAAGAAATGTGGAGGCAGGCAGGGCCCGAGGGAAGACCGCGTGAAGACACACAGAGAAGTCATCTGCAAAGCAAGGAGAAAGGCCTCAGAAGAATCTGACCACACCTTGACCTCAGGCTTCTGGCCTCCAAAATCCTGAGAAAATAAATCCTGTTGCTTAGGCTCCCAGGTCTGCAGTACCTTGTTATGACAGCAAGGAGCTGACTGATAAGGGCACAAAGGGGAAGCTGTCCTGCCTCTCCACAGAGACTGCTGCAACTAAGTCACATCAGTCGTGTCCGACTCTGTGCGACCCCATAGACGGCAGCCCACCAGGCTCCCATCCCTGGGATTCTCCAGGCAACAATACTAGAGTGGGTCGCCATTTTCTTCTCCAGTGTATTAAAGTGAAAAGTGAAAGTGAAGTCGCTCAGTCAAGTCCGACTCTCCGCGACCCCATGGACTGCAGCCTACCAGGCTCCTCCATCCATGGGATTTCCCAGGCAAGAGTACTGGAGTGGGTTGCCATTGCCTTCTCCCCTCCACAGAGACTAGTGATTTTATATCAATTAATTGCAACATGGCCATGCTAAGACGCTTCAGTCATGTCCAACCCTTTGCGACCCCATAAATTGTAGCCCCCCAGGCTCCTCTGTCCTTGGGAATCTCTAGGCAAGAATTGTGCAGTGGGTTGCTGTTTCCTTCTCCAGGGGATCTCTCTGACCCAGGGATCAAACCCGTATCTCTTAAGTCTCCTGCATTGGAAGGTGGGTTAATTTTTACCACTAGCACTACTTGGGAAGACAATAACCGTATACTGGGACACATAAGTGCAAAAACCTAGGGCTGTTGGGGGAAGAGACAGTGCTGTTGCCTATACCTTTTGGATGCTCATGGGGTACCTGGGATCCAGAATCCATCATTTCAGAGGTGAAAAGCCAAGGGCGTAGATGTGAACTCAAGAGAGAGTTGGGAGATGGAATCTGGCTGGAGAGGAGTCAATTTGCAATAATGAAAAAGTCCTAGAAATTGTTACAGCCTCAGAGCCTTAGGAAACATGACCACCAAATGCCATGTGGGATCTTGGAACAGAAAAAGGACAGTAGGTTAAAAACTAAGGGAATCTGAATAAAGAATGTACTTTGCGCTTAATAATAATGTGTCAATATTGATGCATTCTAGGGCTTCCTTGGTGACTCAGATGGTAAAGAATATGCTTGCAATGCAGGAGACCTGACTTCGATCCCTGGGTGGGGAAGATCCCTAGAACAGGGAATGGCTACCTGCTCCAGTATTCTTGCCTGGAGAATTCCATGGACAGAGGACCCTGGTGGGCTACAGTCCATGGTTTCACAAAGAATTGGGCAGACTGAGCAACTAACACACACACACACACACACACACACACACAATGCATTCAGTGTGGCCAATGTACTGTCCTAGTGTAAGACGTTAATAATTTAGGAGACGCAGCATGTGGAGGGACTTACTGTACTTTACCACTTTTCTGCACATCTAAAACTATTTGAAAATAAAGTATATTTTAAAAAAGAGTATTAGGCTTAGTAAGAACTGTGTTATGTTCTGCAATCAGAGGCACATAACTGGCATATTTTCTCTGATGATTGAAGAAGGCTTTGTGTTCCCGGGTGGCTGCCGAGCTGTTCCCTTGGAGACCTCCCCCGAGGTGGTGCCTGTAAGCGCGCAGTCACTGGGCGCCTCCTGATGGAGTGAGTCACGCTGTGAATCACCGCTAACAATACGCTGCTCCCCGAGTCTACCCCACCTTAAGGGCATGTTCGAGGTGGCAGTAATAACACACTTCACATCCAACCTAATCTTTCTTTTCTCGACCTGTCAGCGCAGAAGTGCACCTTCTGTCAGAAAGAACCGCTCCACGTTAGAATGGATAAAACAGTGCACTGGAAATCATGGGAATTATTTTACCCTGAACTAGAGTGATGACTGACATCTGGAGCAGGACGTTTCTTTGCTGTGTGTGACGTAAAGTTTCCCTGGCCCCGGGGGATCCCTGTCACCAAATGCTGCCCCCTGTACCTTTCCAAATGCCCCCTCCACCTTTCCAAATGCCCCCTCCCTGCCCACCTGCCGAGGATCAGTAAACTAGACCCTTAGGGCCGTGAGGTTAGACTGGGAGGCAAGCAGTGAAAAATCTTAGAGGAATAGGAAAACAGACACTCTAAAAAGAAGTTATCTACACACGATAAAAGACACACAGACACACACATGAATGCAAGTAAAAACTAAAATGGGGGAAATATGAAAAAGACGGACGAACTGTGTGAGTGTCAATTTCCTGATCATGGTATCGGCTATAGTTTTGCAAGATGTTACCTTCGGGGAATCCCTCTGTATTGCTTCCTACTACTGCCTGTGAATCTATAACTACCTCAATAATATTAATATTTTCAGCTTAAAAAAACTTAAGGGCAGCCATTTGTTGAATCATAAATGCCAATCTTCCCCTTCCTCCCCCTCAAACTCTCATATACAGATTCAGCATCCAAAGATGAGTGAAGGGAATTGCCTGGCGGTCCAGTGGTTGGGACTCTAAACTCCCACTGCAGGGGCACAAGTTGGGTCCCTGGTCAGGGAGCGAAAGTCTCATATGCCGTGTGGTGCAGCCAAAACAAAAAAAAATGTTGTGAGGAGAGTTCTGATTCTTATCGACTCCAGGAACGCAGAGTTTAAGTCTTGACTCCAACTCTCACTAGCTGTGTGACCTTGGGTAAGGGACATAACCTCTCTGAACTGCAGTTTTCTCATCTAATGAATGGGAGGCATGGTTGGTGCTTCCCAAGCATGGTACAGATACCCAAAAAAACAGCAGCGATCCCTTCTTCTCCAGCAAAGTTGAAGGTTGCAAACTTTGCCCCAAGTTCATAGACACCACTTTCTCCCTGCAACACCCTCAGCTCCTTGGCACACACTTGGTACGTGTCTCCCACCGCACGTACCTAGAAAGCCCTGGGCCGCCCATCCAACCTGCACACGGACATCCTGCCTCTCTATGCCAGGGGTCTGCACACCAAGCAGACACATCCCTGGCGCACAGGCTCGGCCAGGCGAGATTCCTTATCCTGGTCAGGCAGCAGTGGCTCACTTCCTGCTCCCACCCCAGAATTCTCACGGGGGTGGCCAGCCGCAGATGGTAAACTAGCCAGCACGCGAAAGTCAGGCGTTTTGTTACCAAAATAACCTGAAGGGCCAGGGCTGTTCTGACCTTTGTTCTCCGGGGATTGGCCTTCCTCTCTGGCTCTCACACCCACACGCTTTCAAAGGTCCGGCCTATTACTGTCCACCCTGACTTAGGATATCCTGGGGTCGAGCAATGCAGGAACCGAGTGACTGATCCTCTCACCAGACCGGCCGGGCACAGTCCCAGGTCCCCGTCTTGCCCAGGATCTCTGGCGGGAGCCAACCACAGCCGACCTGTGGGCTTCGGCGGTGGGCAGGCAGCGGAAGGGCTCCGATCCTGAGGAGCGTGCCTCCAACCCTGAGTGTCCTGAGACAGGGGCATGGCTGGAATGGAAGCTTGCTTGCTGTTCCCTTAGCAAGGCAGAAAAAAATGACAGGGAGGTTGTGTTCAACCCTGCTCACCCACAGGCCAAAGGCCCAGTTTTCTGCCTGTATTATAATTAGCTCTTCTCCAGAAATGACTCCTCATTGCTGTCAATATCGGAAGGTCTCCTATCCAACACGCAAGTTCAGACTTTGATTTGTGAGTATGGGATCCCATCCTAGGTTCCCGAGAGCCTCCGATCTAAATCCCAGTCCCCACGACACAGACAGCCTGGAATCGTTCCGAACAAACCCAGGTGTGGGGCCTTCCTGCTCTGGTCCTCTGCCACTGCTCTTGGTCCTGGAGACCTGACCCTGAGTGTCCACCCTCACACTTCCTGTGAGTGGGTTAAACTGTGTAGAACGCTCCAATCCCCTTTCATCCTATCCCCTTGAGGCATGGACCGGGAGGTCAACACATCCCCCAGGCCCTCCGTGGGCACCAAGAGAGCCATTCAGTCTCTCTGCCATCAGCAGCAGACCCCAAGGCTGGGGTACCATGGGCCAAGAAGAGGACTCTGGAAAGACAGGGCCCTGGCATCACCTCTGTTACATCTTCTCCTTCTTCAGCTTCACTTTCCTCCTGGACACGAGCTTTCCTCTCCCTGACCCCTTCAATGCCCAAACCCAGTGAAGGCAGTCTAACCAAGAAACCCATGGGGCTCACGGAGAACCCCCTCTTCTAGGACAACCCATTCCCAGGGGTAGGCTCTGCCATCGCTGGCCCCGAGGCATTGATCCCCTCGCTGAAATCGGGCCAGAGTCTTCTTGCCAGGAATAGCACACCGGAACCAGAGACTAGGAGCATTTGGTGCTAGGCCACCAGGGGTGAATGGCCAACCCAGAGGGCAGGACCCGGAGCTCCTGGGCCATGATCCATGGGGCTTCTCTGATTTCCACCCACCCCAGGTGTGGCAGCTCAGATTCTTCCTTTAAGTCAGTTCTCTGAGCCACTCTGAGTCCTTCCAATGCATTCCTTTCCGCCCCCCCCCCGTTATACCAGACAACTCGAATGTCACTGCTTGCGTTCAATAGAAACAGCCCAACAATCCAGAGCTCAAGCAGGACTTGGATCCAAAGTGAAGTGAAAGTGAAAGTGAAAAAGGTGCCCAGTCGTGTCCGACTCTTTGCGACCCCATGGACTGTATAGTCCATGGAATTCTCCAGGCCAGAATACCGGAATGGGTAGCCTTTCCCTTCTCCAGGGGATCTTCCCAACCCAGGGATCGAACCCAGGTCTCCCGCATTGCAGAAGGATTCTTCACCAAAGTTGAATCAGAGATGAAGAGTGGTTTTGCCCACATTTGTCCACTGCCCTGTTTCTCTAGGGAGGCCCTGTGGGTGCCCTGGAGCTAGGATAGTTCAGGTCAGTAGACACACTGCCCCACGCCGCCCCCTTCCCCAAGTTTCCAGCGAAACAGCCCACCCCAGAGGCCCTGGAGAAAGCCCAGGACACACCAGCCCCCCGTTGGGCGAGCACATGGTTTTAGGGTGCCTTCTAACCTTGATGGGTTCTTCTGCCCCCAACCCACTCTCCCATGCCCCCGCACCCCCAGACCCCAGGCTGCCCCTTGGGTGTTACTAACTCACTCAGCCTCCCCAACAAGTCAGCTTGACTCACAGCCAGGGCAGAACAAGCTTTATTTCTGTGAAGAAGACCCACACTTTGGAATTCAGTGTCACTAAAGGGCTAACTGGAGCCCTGCTACCATGCGGCTAGCGACCCCGCCATCCCATGTCCTGAGCCGCCTCTTCACTCATCCATAGCCGCCTCCTGGTCTGTCTTCTCTTCCTTATATTCTCCTGCATCTTTCAGATTTTGGCGAGCAAACTCCTCAAAAACAAAATTTTCATCCTGAAAACTAAAATAAAAACAAAGAACATTTTGATCAAGGCATGTTCTTTGGTGCTTGCGATGAAATCTGGTGGAAAAACAAGGTCCTTGATCTTCCTTTTGCAAGAGGAACCCGTCAAGATTCTCCCACTGATGCAACGGGGGACAAGGCCGTCCTCCTCCTAGCTTTCCGTGTAAAATCGCTTTAGCAAACAAAAATATGAAACAATGAAGGAACCCACACAGCACACATACATGCTTGGGATAACTGTGTGCGTGCGTGCGTGCACATGCGTGCGTGTGTCCACATGTGTGCATGCCCTAATAGTAGGGAGCAAAAGGAAAGCCAGGGCATGTGCCAGTGTTGAGAGCGTGGGGCGTCTACAGAAAGAACCCCCCCCAAGAGGGTGAGTGCTTATTTTGTGCAGGTCTTAGCCTATCAATAACCACTGCTGTGGCTGGCCTGGCCCTCGTGGTTCCTGTTAGGATTGCAAGACACCCTTCAGCAATAACCATCCGGAAACTTTGAGAAAATAAAGGTTTATTACTTACAGGACCTGGAAGGTACACAGCACACCTGGGACCACACAGCAAAGTCGTGGATAACGAGAGCTCAGGGGCACGGGCCTGGGGCACTCTGCCTTTATTGGGGTCGAGGCCGGGGGGGAAGGGTCTAGAATTTCGAGGGCTCAGTCTTTATTGGTGAGTTTTAAAACAAAGAGAGGGGAATTTAAAGCGTACCAAGACAAAAGAACAAGTGGCTCGAAGGATCTGCTACTGAAATCAACCGAAATCTCTAAAACAGAGGCGCCTCAGTGGGGAGAGCCGGCCTAGTCCTGTGGCTGGCAATGTGTTTATTCAAGATAGCCATCACTGGAGCGGATGCCTCTTTGAAGTGGATGCCTCGGCAATCAAAGCCTAAGTCAGGCACTTGCATTTCAAAAAAAAGAAGAAGAAAAAACAAAACACACACAAGTGTGAAGGCTCGCTCTAGGGTTGCGGAGGAGGAGGTCACGGAACGGGGATGGTGCCGGGCAGTGCTCACCTTTCCTTGGCGGTATCTGTGAGCGTGGAAGAGAGGAGAGACATCTGTTAGCATCCGTCCTGGCTAGCAGAACTCTTCTTCCTTCATTACGTCACTTTACAGGGGGAGCAATAAAAGGCCCGGAAACACGCATTTCATGAAAATTGCATGTCATTCCTGCTTCTTGGCTAGGTCCCCCTCGGAGGGCCTTTCTCCCTGCATTTTCGTTGTTTTTGTTAAAATAGTCATTTATTGATTTGGCTGCTCAGAGTCTTAGTTGCGGCACATGGGATCTGGCTCCCTGACCAGGGATCAAACCCAGGCCCCCTGCATTGGGAGCACAGAGTCTTAGCCCCTGGACCACCAGGGACGTCCCTCTCCCTGCATTTTTAACCATCGCTTCCTCCAAAAGTTGCCTCCACAACCTGCACCTCCCCAGACGGAACAGCCACAACCTCACCTCTAGACCCTCTCCCTGCTTAACCTCACCCCCTCTGAGGCTGGGCTTCTCTTTTCAAAGCCTTTCTCCCTATGACATGCCCTTTGGACCTTGTCCAGATTAGAGTCCCCGGGAGCTATTAACGGCCCACCCCATGTGGTGGAAGTACACCAGGTCCACCTTCCAAGTCCCGCTCTCTAGGGGTGAGTCCTGGGACTTGACACTGAACCTGCACCCCAGCGGCTGTTGAGGGGTGAGGAGACCTACCAAGAGGCTGATGCATCAAAATCAACACTGGGCAAGAACCATCCTGGACACCCCGCTTCGGTGCTGAGCATAAAATTACACTAAGTGCAACCAACAGCCTTGAAGAGAGTCAACACCTGAATTCTCTAAGAATGCTCTAGACAGAGGACAGTAAAAACTCAGTAGCATTTCTCTAGCACTTACTGCATACAGATCACTTGGCCTCTATCCCTGGCAGGCCTTCTTAACTCTAGTTTATGCTTCCACTGTTTAGCATCTCCTCGTCTAGACTCAGGGAGTCGAGGACCAGGCTAGTGAGAAAGATACGAGCGTGCATCTGCAAATGAAACTTGGGACGCATAAACCTCTGGGAATCAGAACTCCTAGTCCGTGGGGTAATTTGTTCTTTCTCCCTGAAATCTGGCAGTATGAAAGATCATTGTCTTAGCCTTGATGTTGTAATATGTTCAGTATAAGGGCCATAATGACTGGAACATGAAGACGTCATACCCAGGAAAGGAATAACCCCACTTCCCCCAAGAGAAGTCCTAAAGTCTGTCCACAGGGCCAGAAAAGGATGTGACCAGCGATGACATCTACTCCGGTCATAGTTTTAAAATGGCCTTGAAAGGGACCAGAATGCATCTCAGCCTCACAGAGTTTAAAATAGTGCTTTAATGACACAAGCATAAATGAATAATAATAATAATAAAAAAATATGGTTAGGCTGTGTGTTTTTCCCCCAAGGGAAGCTTTTGGCAAAGCACACTGAATATTTGAATCCAAAATATTTGGAAGACATACTTTGAGACAAAATAGTTTTGAGACAAAGCCAAAATGAATATGAGGGCTCATTCTGATGTTTAAATGCCGTCTCATTATCAGTGTAGAAAGGCTTTTTATAAAATATAAGAAAAATAAACCCCACTTGTTTACACCACTTTTACTTAAAATGTTCTTAATTACTATAACTTTGGAGGGTTCTCATCCAGACAGGTCCATTTTTCTTTCCTGCCAACTAAGCCACCTTAACACACAGTGGAGAATTCTTCCTCAGAATTTCTGAGATTGCATCCATATTAATTTTGCTGGTTCATTTATCTCTTTCAAAACAGCTGTGCTGTGCTTAGTCGCTCAGTCGTGTCCGACTCTTTGTGACCCCATGGACTACAGCCCACCAGGCTCCACTGTCCATGGAATTCTCCAGGCAAGAATACTGGAGTGGGTTGCCATTTCCTTCTCCAAGGGACCTTCCCGACCCAAGTATCAAGCTTGGGTCTCCTGCATTGCAGGCAGATTCTTTACTGTCTGAGCCACCGGAGAAGTCCAATTCACGTGTCATACAATTCACCTATTTACATGCGCAGCTTTACAAGCTAAAGCCCTCTGGTTTTTAGCTTGCTCACAGAGCTGCACAACCACGGCTTCATTTGGTTTTAACATCCATACAAGAGCCAATGGATTGACAATTCAAAGGAGCCCAGGCATTAGGATCCCAGCCTGACCCTCATTTGTAGTGACTTCTGTTTCTCATCGTAACTGCCACTCTCAGAAACACTCACTTTCTAAATTCTTATTAATGCTCTCAAATGAAACACGAAAGCCTCAGGCTGTCAAATTTATCTTTTTCCCGAATTTTCTTTAAATCTCAACCCAAGCCTATTTACAGCAAAGTGTCTGCTTTTAAATCATTCCTAACAAAACCTAACGAGATAGCCCACATCCAAGCAAGGATGCTACATCCTCTGGGCACTCACTGGAGCCGGACAAACCGCCTGGACCACTGGACGAGCACCCTGACATAGTCCCTGAGCCCTGGTTTCTGGGAGGGCCCAGGGCACTTGAATGTGGCCAGCAACCTCGGATTCCTGGCCCCGTCTGTGCCCAGAGATGTGGTCAAGGAAGAACTAGCAGTGGCTAAGTAAGAAATCCGCGGGTGGCGCAGGCCTAGAGAAAGCCAAGACGATGCGTGACTGACCTGGGTCCTCTGGCTGAGGATGCATGAGGCGGAACGGCACCTCAGTGGCCACTTCACTAGAAACAAAGGAGGCAGAGCGGTCAGAATGCACATGGTTGTAAATGCACAGCCGAGAGCTGTGGGTGCAGAGCTTCGAGAAAGATCCCCAGGCCTCAGCTGAAGGACGACTCAGCGAGGTCCAAAACAAAACAAACCAGAAATCAGGAAGTGGTCAGGAAGGAATTTTTAAATGTATTCCCTGGAATGTGGTCCGGAAACTCCACTTGCACGAGGCTGAGGCGGCCAGGATTTTGGGGTCCCCCTTCCTCCTGGTTATTAGTTTCAGGGACATGCTAAGTAGTGGGACGTCCAGGGACATAGTGTATGCTAAGTCAATTCAGTTATGTCTGACTCTTTGAGACCCTGTGGACTGTAGCTTCTCCAGGCTCCTCTGTCCATGGGATTCTCCAGGCAATAATACTGGAGTGGGTTGCCATGCCCTTCTCCAGGGCATCTTCCCAACTCGGGGACTGAACATACGTCTCTTGCATTGGCAGACAATTTCTTTACCACTAGTGCCACCTGGGCTCCCCTGGTGGCTCAGGGGAGGTCAAGAATCGGCCTCAATGCTGGAGACCTGGGTCTTGTGAAGAGCAGTCCCTTGTGATGAACAGAGTCCAGCCAATTCCAGGACTTTTAGGTGGCTTGGAATTTATACAGAAAAAGGAGGGCAGGGAGTCAGGAAGGGACAGAAGGAAAATCTGGACACAGGAAGAATGGAAAGGGGTTGGGGGGTCGGCGGGGGACAAGGGTTACTCCCTGTTTCACCCAGGACCCACTGCTTCCCACCCTGGGTCACCGCTTTGGTCAAATCTCATCTGTTGATAAGGCGCCCTGGTGGGTCCCCCTGTGGCCAGGGCCTAGGAGAGAGGTTGCCCTGGTTCCACAGGAGCAGGGGCGACAGGAGTCAGTGACGGCGTATGTAAGGCCAGCGCCTGCCTCAGACGCTTCTTGCCTGCTGCCTCTGTGTGCCTGATTTCAAAGCCTGCCATCGGTATTCACAAAGGCCCGAAGGTGGAGACAACCCAAGTGTCCACCCGCCATGAATGGACGAACACAATGTGGTCCACTCACAGCATGGGCTGAATCTCAGCCACAAACAGGACAGAAGCACTGACAACAGGGACACTGCAAACGTGCCCAGTGGGAGCTGGTCACGAGGGACAAACTGCCTGATCCCGTTCATCCACAGTGTCCAAATGAGGCACATCTGCAGAGCGAAGGTAGGTTAGCAGTTGCCAAGTAGTGGGGAGAGTGGGAGAGACGGCTCCACAGGCACGGGGCTTCCTTCTGGGACGGGCACGGGTACAAGGACCAGAGAATGGTGACAGTCACGCAATTCTGTGAGTGTCCTTGACGCCACTGAACTCTATCGTGTGGTGTTTTTTTCTGTTTTGGTTGCACCGAGCGGCATGTGAGTCTCAGTTTCCCGACCAGGGATTGAACCTGTGCCCCCTGCGTTGGAAGCACAAAGTCTTAACCGGTGGACCACCAGGGAAGTTCCTGAACTGCACAGGTTTAAATGGTTAAAATGGTAGACTTCACTTTATGTATATTTCACCCCTGAACACATGTGCGTACACACAGGGGCAACTGCGTGGAATGTGCCTGTTTTCTGAGGGTGTCTCTATGTGTGTGTCTCCATCCAGGGGCAGACCGAGCTAGTCTCCATGAAACATCCCAGCCTCACACCTGTCAGCCAAGGTTCGCACAGTGTGAGCGGGCAAGGTTCCCCATGTCGCTGAGCACGACACTGGGAAACCGGACTTCACAGTCCTGTTTTAAACCCCAGGTTTGTCCCCTTCAGACCCTGGAATCAGGCAGAGAAGGACGGTGATGAGGCTTACCTGGAGGTGAGCTCTCCCAGAAGGCTAGGAAACAAAAACACAAACAGGGCTGTGGGGACTGTCCACGGTGGTAACACGACCCTCCTTGCCATTATTCAGAAGTGCATACGCCCCCCCTCAGGCCCTTCATCACCCACAAGTTTCAAGATCTTTGTGCTCCTCATGGTGCACTCCACTATTCCTCTCTGCTTGTAACTCCATGTCTTTCTCAAGTGGATTAGTTAAAGCCCTAAAGTTCAAGAATAAACCCCAGTCCAGAATTTCTCTCATGGCCACAAAGGTCACCATGAAATACCTGCTAAACGCTTACCTTGACTGCTACATTCGACTCTGTTTTAGAGCCTCTCAGAGAAAGTGAAAGAAAGCACTATACACTTTATAGATATAGATATTATATCATATATATATCTCATATATATCTTGTCCTTGCTGCAGGGCATTTTGGATCTTAATTCCATAGCCAGGAATCGAACCTGCGTCCCTGGCGTTGGAAACACAGAGTCTTAACGACTGGACTGCCAGGGAAGTCTCAACACTATACGCTTTGTAAAACAGGACAACTACAATGCTGTGTTAACAAAATCTGCAAAACCAACCCATGTTCTACTTTGTGGTCCCAACCAAAATTTGGGGGAACTCTTCGTCCACTGAGACTTATGGAATAGACACATAGATTTGCCTTGATAGCTGAACTACCCAGGACTCATTAAGGTAAAAGGCCAGAGCCTTTGGCAATGGAATTTGAAAAGGAAAATGATAAGTTGAGTTTTTCCCTTTTGATGAGATTTCTTTCTTGTTTTTTTTTTGGACCACGCCATGTGGCATGTGGTATTTTAGTTCCCCAACTAGGAATTGAACCACACCCACTGAGTTGGAAGCACACAATTTTAATCACAGGACCACCAGGGAAGTCCCTTGATGAGATTTTTAAATTGAAAGAAATTCAAAAAAAGATGGAAAACCATTTCCTCAGAACTATGAGATATCTGTGCTCTAGTGTGAAAAGGAGACTACCAGTCCTGTAATGATTTTGGGGGGCGAGAAGGCCCCCCATCATGGATGGAGCCTCCTGAGACGCACTGTGACCTCATTTCCCAGCAGCCATGCTTTTCTGAAGAGAACTAGAGAGCTCTTCAAGGAAATTAGAGATGCCAAGGGAACATTTCATGCAAAGATGGGCTCAATAAAGGACAGAAATGGCAGGGACCCAACAGAAGCAGAAGATATTAAGAAGAGATGGCAAGAATACACAGAAGAACTGTACAAAAAGATCTTCATGACCCAGATAACCATGATGGTGTGATCATTCACCTAGAGCCAGACATCCTGAAATGCAAAGTCAAGTGGGCCTCAGGAAGCATCACTACGAACAAAGCTAGTGGAGGTGATGGAACTCCAGTTGAGCTATTTTAAATCCTAAAAGATAATGCTGTGAAAGTGCTGAAGTCAATATGCCAGCAAATCTGGAAAACTCAGCAGTGGCCACAAGACTGGAAAAGGTCATTTTTCATTCCAATCCCAAAGAAGGGCAATGCCAAAGAATGCTCAAACTACCACACAATTGCCCTCATCTCACACGCTAGCAAAGTAATGCTCAAAATTCTCCAAGCCAGGCATTAACAGTACGTGAACCATGAACTTCCAGATGTTCAAGCTGGATTCAGAAAAGGCAGAGGAACCAGAGAGCAAATTGCCAACATCCATTGGATCATAGATAAAGCAAGAGTTCCAGAAAAACATCTACTTCTGTTTTATTGATAACGTCAAACCCTTTGACTGGGGAGATGACAACAAACTGTGGAAAATTCTTCAAGAGTTGAGAATACCAGACCATCTTACCTGACTCCTGAGAAATCTGTATGCCGGTCAAGAAGCAACATTTAGAACCGGACATGGAACAAAATACTGGTTCCAAATTGGGAAAGGAGTATGTCACGGTTGTATACTATCACCCTGCTTATTTAACTTATATGCAGAGAACATCATGCAAAATGCTGGGCTGGATGAAGCACAAGCTGTAATCAAGATTGCTGGGAGAAATATCAATAACCTCAGATATGCAGATGACACCACCCTTATGGCAGAAAGCAAAGAAGAAATAAAGAGCCTCTGGATGAAAGTGAAAGAGGAGAGTGAAAAAGCTGGCTTAACACTCAACATTCAAGAAACTAAGATCATGGCATCTGATTCCATCACTCCACGGCAAATAGAAGGGGAAACAATGGAAACAGTGACAGACTTTATTTTCTTGGGCTCCAAAATCACTGCAAATGGTGACTGCAGCCATGAAATTACAAGACATTCCTTGGAAGAAAAGCTATGACCAACCTAGACAGCATATTAAAAAGCAGAGATATTACTTTGCAAACAAAGCTCCATCTAGTCAAGGCTATGGTTTTTCCAGTGGTCATGTATGGATGTGAGAGTTGGACTATAAAGAAGGCTGAGCGCCGGAGAATTGATGCTTTTGAACTGTGGTGTTGGAGAAGACTCTTGAGAGTCCCTTGGACTGCAAGGAGGTACCTGTAGTTTATGTGTTTTGCAGTCTGCTTTTCTATCTTTTTCTCTGTAATGTTACATCAGGGAGAATTGTGAAACTAGACAAATAGAGTCTTTCTCAAACCCTACCATGTAATTGGCAGAATTTGTGGACCTTTCTTGCTTTCTGTCTCCCAATCGCTGGGGAACAAAACCATTCAGATGGCTGACGGCCAGACAGAGCAGGTGGCATGTTGGGGCGTGGACACTCACCCTGACACCGTGAGCTTCACCTTGATCTGGTAAGACACCAGGATCCCCATGACGGTCTTGTCTATTCCCTCCTTTATGCTGTTCAAACAGAAAAGAAAAATGGAAGAATGCAGAGGAGCAGTAGGAAGCAGAGACCCGATGGATCAACCCTTCTCCCTAGGATCCCCAGGTAGGGGACCACCCTCTCCAAGAAACCAGATCATTCATGTTCTGCTGTGTCCTCACTGGGGAGCTGGAAGGCAGCCCTGACACTGGGTGAATCAGGGGCTCTGGATTTGTCATCATTCAGTCACTAAGTTGTATCCAACTCTTTGCAACCCCATGGACTGTCACATGCTAGGCTTCCCTGTCCTTCGCTATCTCCTGGAGTTTGCTCAAACTCATGGGCTTCCCAGGTAGCTCAGTTGGTAAAGAATCTGCCTGCAATGCAGGAGACCCTCTTCGATTCCCAGGTCGAGAAGATCTGCTGAAGAATGGATAGGCTACCCAGTCCAGTATTCTTGGGATCCCTTGGTGGCTCAGCTGGTAAAGAATGCATCCACCTGCAATGCAGGAGACCTGGGTTTGATCCCTGGGTTGGAAAGTTCCCCTGGAGAAGGGAAAGGCTACCCACTCCAGTATTCTGGCCTGGAGAATTCCATGGACTGTATAGTCCATGGGGTCACAAAGAGTCAGACACGACTGAGCGACTTTCACATTCATGTCAGTTGAGTCGGTGACACCATCCAACCATTTCATCATCTGTCGCCCCCTTCCCCTCCTGCCCTCAGGCTCTCCCAGCATCAGAATCTTTTCCAATCAGTCAGCTCTTCTTATCAGGTGGCCAAAGTATTGGAGCTTCAGTATCAAACCTTCCAATGAATATTCAGGACTGATTTGCTTCAGGATGGACTGGTTGGATCTCCTTGCTGTCCAAGGGACTCTCAAGAATCTTCTCCACAGCACCACAATTTGAAAGCATCAACTCAAGGCTGGGGACTAGGGATGGGCTTTGCTCTACCACTGACTGACCCAGTGTCCTTGGCTGAGCTTCTCATCTGGTGAAACCTCAATTTCCTCATCCATGAAATGAGTAGAAATTCACCTTTCTTACCAAAGAAAGCATGGAGAGACTGGCTGTTTATATACTACTCCACGAATCACAGAAGGTCTTTACAAACGCACATGCCATTTTGAACTTTGTGATTCCTTCACCCTTGAGTTCCTGGATCTAGGGTGTTGTCTTCCTGTTTGCCCATCTCCCAGAGCTCACAGACATGCTTAGAATCTAACACGCCAGCTGGAAAATCGTCCTCAGAAACCCTTTGACTCCCATGATCCTGCTTTCTGCCTGATGTTCACTGCCCCAGCTGTTCGTCTCAGAGCTTTTCCAGATAGCATCACCTGGAGGCGATCACTGGGGCCGTGGGTCACACAGGATGGGGGTGGGGGTGGTATGGGGGCTGGCAGTGAGCCCCCAGCCTGGTCACAGCTCCTACCCCAACCCTCAGGGCTCATCCCACACACGCTGCCAGGAACAGAAGCCCCGGAGGGCGGTGAGGACTGGCAGGGGTATTTGACTTAGAAGCTTCAATCTAGTTTTTCCTGGATCCGCTGGCTCAATTCAGCCCAACATTCTGAGCTGGGTCAGCAGATCAGTGCTTAGCTTCATTTAAATTGAGCTGACGTCCGTAGCCCTCAGGATCCCCTGTTCCTTACCTTTCCAGATGGAAATGAATAAATGATGTTTCCATCCTTCATGAGGCACTCAGTTCAATGCTAGCTGATGCTACTTCTCAGAGGTACTAGCTGACTTTTCTGGAGCACTCGCTGTGTGCTGGGCCCCACATTTGATGTGGCCTGTCTCCCGTAATCCATGTCAGCTCTCATACCCTACGGATGGGGAAACTGAGGTCCTTGCTCAGACAGCTGATGGGGTGGCCCAGACGGTCAGCAAGGGAGCGGGGCTTCGGCACAAGGCTGTCTCCAGAGCCCAGAGCTGCAGTCACTACATCGTAGCAGGCGCGGGCGAGGGATCCCCGCTTGGGCCACTGAGTGCTGGCTTTGCACCGCCGGCCACCACACCACGTGCCAGCCGTGAGCCCAGGACTAGGACGAGAAGGAGTGCAGACCCCTTCCCCCCACCTCCCCCAGCACCGAGTCTCGGGGGCTCACATGGTGCTGGAGGCCAGGTTCGTGTCCTCGTGCTTGATCTTCCCGTCCAGGGCGATGCCCCTTCTCTCACGGTTGTTGGCCAGCAAGGGCACCAGCGTCAGCGTCTTGGTCAGCGAGCTGTTTGGCGGCACTTTTTCCCTGCAGGAAGAAACACGGCCGATTTAGCCAGTTGCTCTTACAGGCTTAAGGCCACCGGGGCCCCCAAGAGGCCTTGTGTACGCTCACGCAGTTCCCAGAACCCACGTTCCCCGCGACTCGTGGGAAAGGCAGCCCAGAGGGGCTGTGCATGTCTTATGAGAAGGGGGAGAACATGAGTGACGTCTCACAACAGGCTGGCAGCAACGTTGGAGCATTTCTCAGCCTGCTCCCATGGCTGAATTTCTGGAATGTTCTGTGGGGTGAAGTGAGACCGACTGGCCCAAGGATCAGGGACCACACCCAGTTTCCTCCCAAGACTCCGTGAAGCACATGATGGGCTGCAGGGCGACTGGTCAGTGCCAGCAGAGAGCGCGGGCTGGGCGTCGTCCCGGTCAGGAGGACCAATGTGTGCCCTGGGAGTCTCCCACGTGAGCTGGACAGACTGGGAGGTTTGGGGTTCATAGTAGCACAGGCTCTTTCTCCCCCAGATTGCCTCCATCACCAGCCGGGCAGGGCGTTCCCCAGCATCTGATAGACACAGGGACGCCCTGCCAGACCGTGGGCCTGGGTGTAGTGGAGGGCACCTCAGTGTGGTTTCCCCAGGTCAGGCAGCGTCCCCGGCTCACAGAGCAGCGTCGGAGGCTGGAGAGTTGGCTCTGCCGCTCGCCCGTGAGCTGCCCCCAGGCCTATGCCAACAGCCACCGCGCAGCCTTACGGGCTCTCTGATCGCAGAGCCCAGGCGGGCTCTAGCCATGTTCCTGGCATAACCTTCGTCCTTGTGCCTGGCCAGGAGAAGACAGGGCCCTAGAAGCCCTGCCCAGGAGCCAGCCTCGGGCCCTTTCCTCAGCCTGCCCCCAGACAGACGGGCAGCCCCACTGCCAGCCTCCTCAATCTCCCTGGGGAGTTGAAGGCGGCTGTAGCTTCTCTAGCCTCCAAGTGCACACAAGAGGCTCCTGGGCACACCCTTTACAGAATCCTGCTTGAGACAAGGTGGCCCACATCTTTGCATTTGGGACCGGGGGGAATCTTCTCTTAATAAGCTTGGTTTGGGCAGCAGAGTGACAGAAGCAGAAATTACCTTGTCAAGATAACTACAGTAGAAAGAGGCCCCTGGGCTGGGCTTGGACCATGGTCTGTCCTGCTGCACCCTGGCCGACGGCCTCTGCCAAGACCCTGGACCAAAGCCCCACCTGGCCACTTCCCAGCACCTTTGGGATCTGGGACTGGATGGTGGGTAACAGCTGGGGCATCAGGGCTGACCTGGTTCCCAGGTGGCCTGCCCACCAGAGCCCCCAGAGCCTCACTTTCACTCCCACATTTTTGAGGGTACTGAGGATGGTGTCCAGTTTTCTGGGACTCTTTGATGCAAAATGAGCTGAAAAGAGGACCGGATAATGTGGTATATTAGGGAAACCTCCGCTGGGGACCATTTCCTCCTATGGGCACATGCCAACAGGTGAGCCAGAAAGACTTCCAGGCACCGATATGGGCAAGGATGACGTCTGAAAGTAGAACTGAGCCCGGGCCTGGCCTGGCGGAGGCAGTCAGTGGTTCATTTCCTGCCTCTCTCCCCTGAGATGTAAACTCAGGCCAGGTTCTGCTTTAAGTAACAGTTTATCCCGAAGTGGCCTTTTAAATATTATGTAATGTTTTCTTGCTGAATCTGCTGTCTTTCCTCACTCCACTGCCTTCCTCCAATGATGAGAGTATTTTTGTCCTACAATGGGGCTTGGAAAACAGGAAAACACCTTCCCAAATGATCCTTCCAGGGTGGGGGGGTTGGTAACCCCCGAAAGCTGTGAACCTGAGTGCCTAGCACAAAGCAAAACCGGTCAGGTCTCTTGCTGCACCATGAAGAAGCCATCGCAGGATTCTCATTTGGGTTTTACTGTTTGTTTGTTTTCCATTTGATTTTTATTCTAATGGAGGGAGAAAAGTCACTCATGACAAGTGGTGGAGTACTGAGATGGCATTCTAATCTCCTCGTCATGGGTACCAGATTTTCAAATTGTGGAGATCAAAAGATAGAGAACCCTCATGTGGGCTGACAGGTTATCTGATGACCTCTTCTGGGGGTCAGAAATAGTATCCGATCCCTACCCACTTATTTAAGGATCAATAGAAAGCTCTAGCCCTTCCCGCTGTGACGATTCAGGCTTCCTTTTTCTGCTCCCCATCATTTCCTAGTTCGACCCAGCTCTCAGAACTCTTGTGACTTTGCAGCCCTTGAAGTGAGAAAAGGGGAAGGACGTGGCAAGCTGGGGAGCTGGCTGACCGCTCTACTTCCTTCTTCAGCAATGACCAAAAAGGGGAACTTGACAAAGAAGCCGGAACCGCCCAGGAAATAGAAACCCAACCCGCTACTCACTGTGTTTCCTCTGCAGCCACCGGCTTGATGTAATAATCACTCGAGTAGAGAACCACGTTGGCCACTTGCTCCACTGCAAAGGGAGGACAGCGTAGGGAGGCTCGGTGTGGGGTCCTGCATGCTGCCTTCCGGGGACCTGGTTGGCCTTCCCTCTCTAATGGCCATCTGAGTGCACCTCTCAGGCTCAGCTTTAAGGCTGAGATTCCTGTTCTGGCCTCAGGCCAGGCTTCCCAGGCGGCGCTAGTGGTAAAGACCCCGCCTGCCAATGCAGGAGACCTAAGAGAGGCAGGTTCCATCCCTGGGTCGGGAAGATCCCCTGGAGGAGAGCATGGCAACCCTCTCCAGTATTCTTGCCTGGTGAACCATGCAGCACACGATTGTTTGTGAGTGTGGTGTGGTGGATAGGAAGGTGGGCTTTGGGGCCAGACTACCTGGGCTCAAATCCCTGCCTAGCCATCAGCGCTGGGGTAGTTACTGAACTTCCCTGACCCTCAATTTCCCCATTAGCAAAATGGGGGTGATAACTGCATCTAACTTATATAGTTGTTATGATGATTAAAAAGGTGATTTTTAATTTTTTTTTTTTTTTGCCACACCTTGTAGCATGAATAATTTCTCCAACCAGGGATTGAACCCACACCTCCTGCAATGGAAGTATGGAGCTTCCTGAACCACCAGGGAAGTCCTCAGAAAGATGATTTTTAATTTCCATGCAAATCAAATTTGAGAATCAAAAGAAATAATTTGTGTGAACTGATCAACACAGTGCTTGGCCTATACAAAGTTCTCAATATCTGGCTTCAGAAATTCAACAGCTTCTTTCAAACATTAGGGGTTCAGGTGTTAGTATTCATAAAATTTTGAGAAACAACTTAAAAAATAATTATCAAATGGTACTTTCTCCATCCTGCTGCTTTGTGAAATACCATATGGAATGCTACATACAACATGCTAAATAAATCACGCCAGGTCCTACAGAGACTTAAAGACTTAAACTCACATAAAAACAAAGCCTTAATGTAAACATGTATGTTAGCATTAAGAAAAATCTAGAATATTTCAGTATGAGTGCATCCGATTCCTGAGCCTTATCTACGATGGACAAGAGGGACAGAGGAACGTAGTGGATGACACTTAGGTGACCAGCTGTCCCGGTCTGCCTGGGACTGGCCTGTTTTAGCACTGGAAGTCCTTGGTCCTTGGTCCTGGTTAACCCAGGATGGTTGGTCACCCTAACTCTGTCTCAGTCATCAAGGGCCTGAGGGAGAAGTGGACGGACAGGTCTCCCTTCCAGGTCATTCTATCACGTCTTTTTACTTCGCCCACATGAGACCGAGTTCACGGAGCATCCCCCCTCACTCTGACGCCCTTGGACCTGAGGCAGTGTGCTGGACCAGTGGACCAGTAAGTCAGAGGCCCCTCTCCCGAATATACGGGAGGCCGGGCCATTACATGGTGACACAGCAGCAGCAGTGACAGTGGGGATGACCATTTACAAAGCATGTCCAGTGCGCTCAATCAACAGGTCACGAAACCCGGGAAGGTAGACCAGGAAGCCCTGCTGCGACTGCCCGCTGGACTCTGAGAGGATGTGCACAGCACGAGCCCACAGGGGAGCCCAGGGTTCCCAGGCTAGGTCCCTCCCACTACTCTGTGCAGAAAGGAAACCCTCCCCCTCCTCCCTCCCCCCTCAGACCTGGACCCTCCAGGAAGGCAAGACAAGGAAGGACGGGAAGACGTCCTGTCGGGGGTGTTGTCCCAGGATGGAAGACGGCTCTAAGCTGGGCAGGAGGCTACAGAGAGGACACTTAAGGGACCTCCTCCTCTAAGGTCCTGCTGCCCTGACAACAGAGACAAACGGGAGGTTCCAAGGACCCAGGAGGGCCTGAGAGACCAGAGGAGAGACCCAGGAAACATGGCCACTGGGGACTTGGAAGGCTCTGCCATCCAGCCTGGAGCAGAAGGTCCTACCTAGCACTTTAATCTTCTTCACTGTCTTCTCTGTGCTGTTGGTCACGGCCACGGTCACAGGAATGGGTTCCCCGTGGTAATAGATCTGAAGAAGTTAGCAGATGGGACAGAAAAGGGGAAGAGAGCCTGGTCATGTCTTTCTAAACTCATCCCAGTCCTTCAACTGGAGGCAAAGTGGCTGAATTCCCACGCTTTTGAGGAAGGCAAGGTGAAGGCATCGTGGCTCCTGTGGGGATGTGTCTGGAGCAGGCTCTGCACTGTGTGTGGGAGCCTGAGGCAATGGCATGGGCTCCAGCCACAACGCCTGAGTCCTGAGTGTCACGCAGAGCTGGCCCCAGGGCGCTTGAGTGGGATTATGAAGTTATTTGGGGCAGAATGAGTGAAAAGAGAGGAGAATGTGGTGAGGGGGCAGAGGTGGAGCTGGTCCAGTGGTGACTCTGCGTTATACCAGATGGCATGTTTTTGGACACACACACACACACACACACACGTGCATGCACACACATGCACGCATGCACGTGCAGACATACATGCACACACATGTGAGCACACCACACATGCACACTCATGCATGCTTGCATAGACACACATGCATGCACACACGCATGTACACACACACACACATACGGTCTGCTGGGCTTCTGTCAATGTGTGTGTGACTCTTGTTGACCAGAGGGACCGGAGACAGCCCTGGCCAGTGGTTCTTCACCTTTCTTGGCCATGACATTCACACGTGACACAGCCATCCCCTTACCATTACTGCCCAACTTCAGTTTGAGGGAAGCAAACAATTTGTAACACCCATTGAGGCCGCACTAAGAGGCTCCCTGAAGCAGCGATGGGGGATGGGGGGACAAACCTCCCCCAGGTTGCCAGGACCCATGATAAGTAGAATGCAAGCCAGTTTGGCCCTAGTCTAAGGGTCACCTTCACTGACTCCAAGTTATGAAAAAGTTCAGTCATCCTCATAGGTCGGTATTTACCACTACCCCCAAGACTGCCCGCAGCCCACCCCCAGCTGAGGGCCCGGGCAGGCTCCCCGCAGGCCGGCTCCACAGTCACCTCTTTGCTGAGCGAGACGGTGAGGCGCAGGGGCTTGTCCGACATGAAGAACTGCCAGGAGGCCTCGGCTCGGGGCTGGGGACCCATATCGCGTGGCGCGTGCTGTACCTTCCGGATCAGCAAACGCACGGAGCTCCTGCAGATGAGACGTCACGGACAGTCCCAGGATCAGCACCTGGGCCTCCTCGGGATGGCCCACCAGGTCACCCCCCGCCCCCCGCCTCATCCCCAGGCTAGGATCCCTCGGGGATGTTCCCGATAGATGCAGAAGGACTGGTAGCCGGGTCAGGTCTGGGGGCCGGGGCCTGGCGGGTGGTGTGGACCCATCTGCTCTCCGCGGGCCCCTCTCAACCTCTGTGAGGACCCCGGCTCGGGCTCCTCTGAGGTGAAGCTGTGGTGGGAATGTGTGCCTATGTTACGTTTCAGAACTCTCTACGAATCTGATGCCTTGTCATTGCCATTCGGTACAGGCGTCCTCTGACTGTGAATGCTGAGTATGAGGGGCAAGTGTTGAGGGCACAGTTGGAAACCTTATTTAGGAACAAGGAAAATGAATGCCAGGGCCTGGGAGGACAGGAGTCACTACTTAGTGGGCAGAGTTTCTGTTTGGGGTGATGATAGCATTTGGGATACAGATAGTTTGGGGATATTTCCCAAATGCTATCATCATTTATATAGCATTCAGGATAGATATATCATCATATATATATATATATATATCTCCCATATGTATTATCATATATATCCCAAATGCTATATATAGATAGCAGACAGTATACAAGTGGTTATACAAGGTAATGACTATGTTTAATGCCACTGAGCTGTACCCTTGAAAATGGTTAAAATGGTCAACTTTGTGTTATGTGTATGTTACCACCACCACAACAAAATGCAAAAGAAGAAGGAAACTCAAGGGGCTGTGGAGGCTTTCAGGAGCTTACACGAACCCATGAGGTTGAACGCTCCTGTCATTTTCTGCTGCCTTCCCACTAGATGGTCAGCCATGGACGCCCACCCCATGTGTAGATGGTCCCTCCCGATGGTCCTCACCCGGTTCCCACTACACCAGCCTAGTGGGAAGAGTCCGTCTCGCAAACATAAAGTGAGGGCCGATTTCTTACCCCCACCCCTTAACCCCAGACCCCTCACCTATTCCCACAGCCACACTCTTACTTCTTGGGAATTTTGTCCTCTTCCACATCTGTGCTGTGCGTGGCGAATGCTTTGATCTCAAAGTCGACCCCACAGCTCTGCAAGGGGGCAAGAGATGAGACAGGGCTGCGGTCTGCACCTCCCTTCCAGAGCTGGATGGGGTCACAGCTCACTCGGGGGGATGTTTCGTGGCACTTTTTTTTTTCTACATCAGCCATCTGCTTTTCAGAGCTGCACCAGTAAGACTAGATCTGGGGACACCCCTGGCGGTCCAGTGGTTAAGACTTCGCCTTCCATTGCAGGGGGTATGGGCTCGATCCCTAAGTGGGGAGCTAGGATCCCACATGCCACGGGGCAACTAAGCCCACAGGCCATAACGAAGACCCAGTACAGCCGAAAAATAAAATAAAAAAATTTTAACTATTGTAGCAGATTTAATAAATAGTTTAAAAATGGTCCACATTGAAAAAAAAAAAAAAAACCTTAAAAAAATAAAGACTAGATCTGGAAGTGTACTCATGATGAAATAATGGCATTAGTGCAAGGAGAGTGCCAGGGGCCCTGAGGCCCCAGCAAAGGGCACCAGCCTGCAGGACGTGCCCCACCAGCAGCTGCAGAGGGTGAGTCAGGCATCCTGACTTGTCCTCGCCTCCCTCCGCCTCTCATGGCATCCAGCTCACCCTCAGTCAGCTGCCCTCGGAAGTGGCCATGCGTGTATGTTACTGACGGTCCACTGCCTGAAGCCGGGGGACAGGCGCAGTGCTCCCAGGGCCCGTGGGGGCCCACGGATACCCCTGCTGGGGCTCCAACGCCCGACCCCGGCGGGCAGCTGCTCTGCGGCTGCAGCCAAGCATGGCCAGGCTGCCAGGGGACCTGGCGCTGGCAGCTCTTCCAACTTCTGAAGAGAAGCTGGAAATGGAACTTGGAGAGAAGCTCCTGAATTTTAAATCAACAAAATTAAACAATCTTGCATGGGTGGAACAGATGCATCTGCTGGCCCCTCTGCCCGCTCCCCACCTGGCCCCAGCATGATCCCCCACCCCGCGTTAACCTCCTTCTCTCTTGTGTTAACATGACGGGGTGGGCATGGGGGCACCAGCGTGGGGATGGGCCCTCCACCAGCTAGCATGTCAGTCGCAGTCCTACTAGTCCTGTGAAACTGTGGACTCTCAACAACACTAAAACCTAGCTTGAAAATAAATAAGCATCCATACCCACCAGCACTTGGAGTTCTTAGCCCTGTGTTCTCGCTGCGCCGCTCCACACCCACCCCATGCCGCTTCCCGCCCAAGCCGAGCTCTCCCACCTGTCTACCTGCAGCACGTGCTGTTCCTTCCTTGTGAAACGCTTATCACTTCTCTCTCTATTCATATTGACCAGCTCCTGTGCGTGCTCCTAGACCAGCTCACAAGCCTTCTCAGGGAGGAGAGAGACCGTCTGTTTCACTCACAGGGCTGCTCCTGGTTAGGAAATGCCCAAGGCGAGTGATAGACTCATTTGTTATCCGCTCTCTCTACTTTGGGGTGTGTCTGAACTCTTCCACAACAAGAGGCTCAAGTGTTACAACCTTGCTTGTTAATTGGCTATACCTCAATACAAAATAAAACGTTTAAAATTAAAGAATAAATAAATAAAACAGATTGTTTAAAAAAAAAAAAAAAGAGGCTATTTTAGAAAGTCCTTTGAAGGAATGAATGAATCCCTGGGATTCATTCTGGAACCAACCTTGCCCACATCTTGCGGAGCTGGCTGCAGCATCACCGAGCAGGGCAAGTAGTCAGGAAACTGTGGGGAGAAACAACAGATCATTTCTTTCAGAGAATGTTATTCCACGTGTATTCCACCATGCATGCACGCTCAGTCGTGTCTGACTCTTTGTGACCCCATGGACTGCAGCCCACCGGGCTCTTCTGAACAAGGGATTCTCCAGGCAAGAATACTGGAGTGGGTTGCCATTCCTCCTCCAGGCGACCTTCCTGACCCAGGGCTTGAACTTGAGTCTCCTGTGTCTCCTGCATTGGCAGGCAGATTCTTTACCACTAGTGCCACCAAGGAAGCCCATAAATACATATATATATGTATGTATTATATATGTAATGTATACACATATAGTACATATATACACAAAACATAAACCTTACTATTTTAAGCATACAGTTCAGCAGCATTAAGGACATTCACATTGCCCTGCAATGGTCCCCACCATCGATTTCCAGAACTTTTCTGTCATCCCAAGCAGAAGCTCTGTACCCATTAAACATCAATTCCCCAATTCCCTCCTCTCCCATGCCCTGGAGACCACCCTTCTACTTTCGGTCTCCATGAATTTAACTCCTCCAGATCCCTCATGTAAGTGGAATCACACAGCATTTGTCCTTAGGCGACTGGTTTCTTTCACCTAGCATCACATTTTCAAGGTTCATTCTTGTCGTAGCTTGTGTCAGAATCTCCTGCCGTTTTAAGCCTGAACTGTATAACTTTGGAGGAATATGTAATCTTAAGACCCATAAACATGCTAGTGAAGAGGGTAGCTACCCCCACAGTGAGTCCAGGATGGAGTCATCAGAGGCGGGCACTCTGGCCCCAGGGTCCCTCGGTTCCACCAGGGATTTCTCTTCCGTGACCCCCCCAGGCTGTGCTCAAGGCTACAGACAGGATCTCATTTCACTAAGATCTCCTGGCTCACGGGGAACTCTTGCCTGCTTAGAAACTCCTCAGGGCCAACCGAGGGGCACTTCTTTCTTTTTATAGAGTGAAGGCGTGACACGCACGTATAATTAGGTGGTCGGATGCAGTTTAAATATTTAAACTGTAGGTTGAAACGGTGCCTTCAAAGGCTAGGAGGCTATTTTCAAGGACTTAAAAAAAAAGACAATGACAGCCCAGGCAATCTAGAATTTCCTCAGTTCTAGAAGGGTGCAATTTGAAGGCCCGCGTATGTGAAGCCATTACTCTGGCCCCGTTCCTTGGCCACCGGTCACATCACAAGGTGCTGGAGGCGGAAGGAACCAGTGCAGCGGTGGGGATGGGGGGGGCGCAATGTCACCCACCGTGAGCAGGAAGGGGTAGGTGTTGGCCCCCAGCTTCTTGATGAGGCTCTCCTGCAGCCTCGTGGTGGCGCCCGAGGCCCCCACGGGAGGGAACACCTGGACCTGGGAGAAGTAGAGGTCCCTGCGGAAGCTGAGGCCAATCACATCGATGTCTTCCTGGCCGTAGCGGAAGGCACACGTCAGAGACACATACACTGGAGAGAGACAAGAAGGGTGCGCTTGGCCAGTCAGTCGGTCGGCCCGGCGCCCCTGCCTGGGCTGACACTGCCTGCCTTCGGGTCTCGGCATTTGACCTTCAGCATCCCGAGGGGATGGGACCTGGGGACCTCACCACCCAGCTGGCCCTTCCCTCCCTCTGGCTTGCGTTAATTACTCCAAAGGGCTGGCTTAGAGGGCGGCGAGGCCCCTCAGAGGGGCCAGGTTTTGTCTCCTGACTCCACTGCTTCCCACATCCTCCCCACTTTCCCTCTTGATCCACCAGCTCAGGGACCTCAGGAGGCTTTTCAGCAGGGTGAGGTCACTCGGGGTCTGAGGGTGGGAGGTCTGTCTAGAGTTGAGAGCGAAGGTGAGAAGCAGAGGGGAAACAGAGCTAGGGAAAGGACTGCCTGATCTGGGCATGGCCGCGAGGGGAGTGAGCTGGCGCTTAGGGACCAGGTGGAGAGATGAAACCAAGTCCCAGAGGAAATCCGTCTTTTCACATGGCTCGGAAACTTCATCGAGCTTTCTCTAAATCAGCCGCACTTGTGAAAATTCACTGTGGTTAGACGGATGTAAATGGTGCCCCCGGCGGACCAGAGGAATTATATGAGACTACATGTCTTGTGTAGGAGGAGAAGAGGGCGACAGAGGATGAGATGGCTGGATGGCATCAGTGATTCAGTGAACATGAACTTGAGCAAACCCCAGGAGATAGTGAGGGACAGGAAGCCTGGCATGCTGCAGTCCATGGGATCTCAAAGAGTCAGACATGACTTGGCGACTGAACGGCATGTGTTTTGAGGGTGGACTGTTTACAGCTATCGTTAATGTGGTAAATAACCGCACGAGGTGCCCTGTGCTTGAACGGAAAGCACGTCCACCCACGTCCTTGGGAGCCGTGGGTTGAGGATTTTGTCTGTGTCCGCTTCAAGGATAAGTGCCCTCGGCGCTAAGCTCAGAAGAGTCACTGATCACTTGCTTATCCCTCAGCCGACATTTGTAGGAACAAGGTGCCCAGAGATGACCTGGATTTATGCCTGCCTCTCCGGGAAATGCTTTCCTGGCCAAGCGCGTGGGCTTTCAGGGCTGGAACTGGGCTCCTCCTGGTGTAAGAGAGGAGCAGGGCTCTCTGGAGAAAGCAGAGGAGGGCAGTTGTCAGCCTGTTTCTGCCCTGTCCCCGGGATGCTGAGGGCCCTACAACTGACATACTCCAGAGCACATCTAGAGGTAGGAACAATCCTTATGGGTTGCCGACAGCAACAACTCTAAGAGGCACATTTTTTGAATGGAACTGAGTGATAACTCAGATGGGCTCTCATTTAATTTACACAACCGTTATTAGCATCAAATTCCTTGCCACACACTTCACAGCAGCCAGAGATCACCGAGCGTGCTGTGCTGCTGTGGTCCAGAACCACCAGCGTGTGCTAAGTCACTTCAGTCCAACTCTTTGTGACCCCATGGACTATAGCCCCCCAGACTCCTCTGTCCACGGGGATTCTCTAGGTAAGGGTACTGGAGTGGGTTGCCATGCACTCCTCCAGAGGATCTTTCCGACCCAGGGATGGAACCCAGGTCTCCGACATCTCCTGCACTGGCAGGCAGGTTCTTCACCCCAAGTGCCACCTGGGAAGCCAAGAACCACCCGAGTCAGCATAAAAAAAACTCTGCCTTCCAGCAGCCTCCATTCCTCGCTTTTCAGGTAAACTCAGAAAGGAGCCCTTGTGAGTCTGCCTGGACATGGAACCACAGGACACGGTGGAGAGGGCGTGAGCATGCAGTCTGCAGAGGGGTAGCCCTGGGCTCCGGGCTCCGTCTGCCGTCCCTTATCTGGTCAGTTCGAGCAAGCGGCTTCCCTGAGTTTCCACCTCCTTCTGGGAGATGTGGACAGCGGGCTCTGGTGAGGACGGAGCCCGTGTCCAGAGGATCCTACGAGGGAGTGTGGATGAGAGGCCCGAGGCGCTGGCAGTGAGAATGGGTGTGCAAGGGCTTCCCCATCTCTTCTTGCACACCCACACACACACATCCCCTTCCTGCTGCGAGCCGAGACCAGACCCCCACTCCCTGGAGGGTAGAGGAGCACCCCTCACCTCTCTTGCCCTTCACGAGCTCAGGATCCACCAGCACGACACCATCTAAACCAAGAGAGAGAGAACAGTGAGCGTGGAGGACGTGGAGGAGGCTGGAGACTTCCTGAAGTGTGTGTGTGTGTGTGTGTGTGTGTGTGAACATCACATGGAATCCATGTTCGTTATGGGAACCTTAGAAACGGAAGTAAACAAAGGGAAAAAAGTCACCCCATTTCTACTACCCAGAGACACACACCCATTGTTGAGATATTCATGCAGAATGATTTATCCAGATTAGATGCATTTATGGAAAAGTTTTCACTAAAAAAAAAAATGAGATCCTATTATACCGTTCAGCTCACTGCTTTCCTCACTCAACTGTATATTGCAAACATCTATTCACACACACACACACACACACTCACATAGTATGTATTAATCATTTAAATTGGAGCAAATGGCCACACATTTGCTCCAATGAACAGATGTATTATAAATTATTTAATCAAGCTTCTCTTGTTAGGGCATTTAGGATGTTTCTGATTTTCCCCATTATAATTAAATCACAATGAACATCCTTAAAGATAAATCTCTATCCATGGTAGAATTGAATGTGGCTTTTGATAGTATAACTGCCAAATGACCTTCTAGAAAGGACATTGCTGAAGGACATGCTCATCATACTGCCTAAATTGCCAGTCTTTTACACTCTTTTTTTTAAAAAAACAAAGAACAATTTGAGTTGAAGTAATTATAGATTCACAGGAAGCTGCAAAGATAGCACAGAGAGGTCCCCATGTATCCCTTATCCAGTTTCTTCCAATGGTTACATCTTAGATAATTGCATACAATCTCAAAACTAGGAAGTCGACATGGGTACAGTGTGTGTATAGTTCTAAGTCGTTTTATCAAATGGAGATTTTGTGTTAGCACCACGGCAGTCCGGACACAGAACTGTCCCCTCACCGTAACGATCTCCCTCCGGGGCTGAGCCTTTGTAATCACACCCAGCTACCTCCCCCCACCAACCTTAGCCCCCTGAAACCACTATTCAGTTTTCCTTTTCTATAATGTTGTCATCTCTAAGATGTTATAAAAATGGAATCGTAAAGCATACGGCCTCTTGAGATTGGCCTTTTCCACTCATCACAGTGCCCTGACACTTACAAGCTGTAGCATGGGTTGGTAGTTCATTCTTTTTTTTTTTTTTTTACTTAAAATTAAGTTAAAAATTTTTTTTAAAAATTGATGGTGCAAAAAAAAAAAAATTGATGGTGCATTGTGGCATGTGGGATCTTAATTCTTTGACCAGGGATGGAAACCATGCTCCCTGCAGTGGAAGCCCAGAGTTTTAACCACTGGACCACCAGGGAAGTCCCTGGTAGTTCATTCTTTTCCACTGTCGGGTAGCATCCCAAGGCATGGACGTGCCGCAGCGTGTTTAACCTCATTCACCTTTTGAGAGACATTTTGGCTCTTCCTAGTTTGGAGCCGTGACAAATAAAGCTGCTGTGAACAATCACATACAAGTTTTTGTGTGAATGTAATCTTTAATTTCTCCGTGATAAATGTCCAGGAACGCAGACTGGGTCATATAATAAGCATATGTTTAGCTTTTAAAGTAACTGCCAACCTGATTTCCAGAGTGGCTGTCCCATTTTACATTCCCACCAGCAATGCCTGAGTGATCCAGTGTCTCCACATTCTCTCCAGCATTTGGTATTGTCACTGTTTTTGATTTTAGTCATTCCGAAGGGCATATAATGGTATTTCATTGTGGTTTTAATTTGCATTTCCCTAACGACTAATGCTGTTGAACATGTTTCTTCTTTTGTTGTTGTTGAACATTTTTCTGTGTGCTCATGTGCCACTCATATATTTTCTTCAATGAAATGTCTTTTCATTTTGTTTGTCTATTTCCTAATTGGATCTTGTTTTCTCTTTAAACTGGTGAGTTTTGAGCTTTCTTTATATACTCCAGAGATGAGTCCTTTGTCTCTCTCACACTCTGTAAAATTGTCTCCAATCAGCCGGTGGCGCCTGGATGATGTTTTAATTTGCATTTCTTTGATTAGATTGTTAACAAAGTCAGATTTAAAAAAAAAAAACACAAACACAAAACTAGTAGATGTCTGGTGACTTAAAGGAAAACCAGCATTAAAATCTCACCCTAGACCTTCCCTGGTGGTTCAGTGGATAAGAATCTGCCTGCCAAAGCAGGGGACCCTGATTCTATCCCTGGTTTGGGAAGATTCCCACACGCCGGGGAGCAACTAAAGCCCGTGTGCCACAACTACTGAGCCTGAAAACTGCAGCTACCGAAGCCCACGTGCCTAGAGCCCGTGCTCCACAACCAGAGAAGGACCAAGATGAGAAGCAACTAGAGAGGAGTTCTGCTCGCGGCAACTAGAGAAAGCCTGTGAGCAAGCAAAAAATAAATAAATACATTAAAAACAATCTCACCCCAAACTCGACTTACCCACAGGCTCTACTCGTTCAACGTGGTCTATGTAATCTCTCTTCCCCAGGTAGATGGTCACCTGTGAGAACAGAGATGGGTTCTCAGTGGTCAGAGTACCCGAAGGTATTCATGTTAAAAATCAGCAACAACGGAAGAGGGAAAAACAGCAACAACGGAAACATTTGCCCTTGTTTGGAGAAGGGGAGGCGCCTGGCGCTGCTGCTCGGCCTCCTTGTCCTCCTCTCGCCCTGCTTGGCTGTAGGCAAGGCTGTAGGCAGAGACGATGGACTGCGGGCAAGGTGTGGTCTTTTCTCAGCCTCCGAAACTGCTCCAAGGAATTCTTCCCATCTCTTCGGGAAGACCCTGTTCTCCTCGCCTTTTCCCACCGAGCCCAGGTCTGCTGTCAACCAGGCAAACTTGGTGGATTCGTTGCTGATACTTTAGTGGAAAGTGACGCTTATGTGCATGAGGCTCCTGTCAGCTGTTTGCACATTGAACCTTTCATTTCTCACTGTGATTGAAATGTTTCTCCTCACTGTTAGAAGAATTTCTGGACTCAGCAAGAGGCAGATGTTCTGGCGTCCCTGAAATCCTATCAGGTGAGCATCTATACAGATACACCTGAAGAAGCAGGGAAGGCGTCCTGGCTGGGGAGGAATAACCATCTCCCAGCCCTTGTCCTGTCCGTTTCAACGCCCCTGGCAGCAAAGGTCCCTTTACCAACCCCATCTGTGGGAGAGCGTGGGTTGGATTCACCACCACCCACCACCTTAAGCCATGGCACTGTGACCGTGGTGGTAAGAATTCTCTCACGCATCTTTCAGCCATCACCATGTCTAGCGCAGTGTCTGGTACAGGCAGGAATTTAATCAACATTTGCTAAGTGCATCAGTGAGTGAATGCATGGATCCTGGCTAGCTCCCTCTTCCCCAAGCCTCTGAAATTCATATGTCTCTTTCCGTGGACACTTAGAATAATTTCTGTTGGCATTAAATAATCTCCTATATCTGCTCCCTTGTAGCGGTCATCCAGGAGTGTACCTCCGTGGCTTCCAGGTTATTTGTGTGATTGATATTGAAGCACCTGATCATAACCAGGTGCTGGGGGTGGGTTATGGTGAAAGGATGCTTTCTGGGTGAAAAAAAACACTCAGCGTGTAAAAAGCCCAGAGCCAAAAAAATGCTTCTGGAACTGCCTACGGTTTCACCTGCAGGTGCGTAGCCACCAAATGGGGATGCAAACGGCCAGAAAGGGTCTTACAGGACCAGACCCTAAAGATTCCAGGAGGATGTGGAAGCATTTGAAACAGGATGAAAGGCCTGTAATAAGGGGTACGTGGTGCTTGTCCTGTACCAGGCGCCAAGCTAAGTACATGGAGCACATTATTTCATTTAATCCTCACAACTACTTTATGGGCTAGGGATTAAGCCCGTTATATGGAGGAGAACACTGAGGCTCTGGTTGCATTGGCAGCAAAGTGGAGAAGGGGTTGGCGAGAGGAAAGCCAGGTAGGCAGCTGAAAGTGGTCGGGAGGAGGGCGAACTGAGGAATGAACAGGAAGGGAGACGGTAGGGGGACAGAGAATGTCTTCCTCTTTTTCAAGCTTTGCTGTGAAGGAAGGAGAGCTAGAAAGGAGATGGGGTCAAGGGGCATTTGCTGTTCTTTTTCTTGTGTTTAAGATGCATGAGGTCAGTCCTTGTTGTCATGCTTAGGATGGTACTGGCAGAGAAAGAGAGATAGCCCCAGAGGGAGGAGGCCTTGGGATAGGACCCAGAGGAGGTGGTGGGCCACGACCCAGGCTGTAAGTAGCATGAACCTCAGTGGAAGCAATAGCACGTCCTCTGCCACAACTGCAAACGAGGAGAAGAGACAGGAGCAGGTGGAGAGAGTGGGGTGGACAAGGCGAGGCTCCAGCCAGTCTGCTGCTTACCCATCTGACAGCCACGCACACCATCTTCCTGGATAACAGTCACCGATCATCACATCCAGGGCGCACCATCCCCAAGCGGTTGTGTTAAGAAGGCCACCCCAGAGGATCGTTCTTCCTCCCCTCCCCAGTTTTACTGAGATATAATTGACATATTGTTTAAGTTTAAGGTGTACAATATAACGATGTATGTGTAAATCACAAAGCCATAGCCACAAAGCTATAAGCTAAAACTGAAACTCCAATACTTTGGCCACCTGATGCGAACAGCCGACTCCTTTGAAAAGACCCTGATGCTGGGAAAGATTGAAGGCAAGAGGAGAAGGGGACGACAGAGGATGAGATGGTTGGATGGCATCACCAACTCAGTGGACAAGAGTTTGAGTAAACTACGGGAGATGGTGATGGTCAGGGAAGCCTTGTGTGTTGCGTGCAGTCCATGGGGTTGCAAAGAGTCGGACACGACTGAGTGACTGAACTGAATTGAACTGAATAGCCACAATAAATTTAGTTAATATCCATCATGAAGGATGATTCTTGAATGGCCTGCTCCCACTCTTTTGGCTCAGGATGGGCTGAAGGTGGGCATGTAATCAGTTTTGACCAACAAGGTAAAGAGAAGTCTTCTGGAGAAATACCTCCTCACCCTAAGAGACCCCAGGAATCAACAGCCTTTTCCTTCTGGAAGGAAGTGAAGGTGAGTTCCCTGAAGCTGGGGCAGCCGTCTTGCCACCAGCCAGAGGATGAAGATCGTAGAAGACTGAGGAGTGGAGAGATTCGGAGAGAAACTGACCCAGGGCCCTGGCACACCATGCCCGAGGCCAGACAAAGACTTGCAGTGGGAATGATCCTAATACGGAGAGAGTCGTGGATGAATCATTTTTTCCTCCTAAATACAAAAATTCTAAGTTTCCTAGGTCAACGGAGGTCTAGCTAGGTGGGAGTAAGGAAAAAGTCAGAAAGTGATAATGCCCAGCAGGAGTGATTTCTCTCTTCTTTTGCCGGAAGTCAAGATAAAGTTCACTGGAAAGACACAAGTTGGAAGAGAGTTGGGAGGATGAAAGATTGCGGGGTACCTGACTTGTCACCCTGAAGAATCAGAGGACTGGATGGAAGTGATGTAGATCCTCAGGGAGGAGAGGAGAGGGGAAGTGTCTGTGCAGAGCCCGTGAGGCATGAGAAGCTTCCGAGAGTTTCTTTCAGGCCCAGTGTAGGCTTCAGGAGTCAATCAGAAGAATGACCTAGGTCCACATCCTCCAATATTTATCTGCTGGTGGCCATCAACACTTGAAATATGGCCATGCCAAATTGCCATGTGCTGTGAATGTAGAACGCATACCAGGTCTCAACAACTTAGAAAATAAATTTAACATATGTCATCAATCTTCATTGGAAGGACTGATGCTGAAGCTGAAGCTCCAATACTTCAACCACCTGATGCAAAGAGCCGACTCATTGGTAAAGACCCTGATGCTGGGAAAGACTGAAGGCAAAAGGAAAAGGGGGTGACAGAGAATGAGATGACTGGATGGCATTATTGACTCAATGGACATGAGATTGAACAAACTCCGGGAGATAGTGAAGGACAGGGAAGCCTTGCGTGTTGTAGTCCATGGGACTGCAAAGTCAGACATAACTTGGTGACTGAACAAACAAGTGTTATCAATACTTTTTATACTGTTTACATGTTGAGATGATAGCTTTTGGTTATACTGGGTTAAATAAAATGTAGTATTAAAATGAATTCCCTGTTTCTTCTTACCATTTTAACATGGCTAATAGAAAAATTTAAAATTACAAGTGCAGCTTGCAATGGATGGCACAGAACTAGACTGTCAGCCCTGAGAATCCATCGAGCCGTGCAAGGAGACACCATCCACAGAGGCTGTGGGGTGGGCCCTCAATTGGGTCTCCCAGGCCAGGAAGTTCACAGGCACATCTAGACCACCTACCATCCCCCTGATGGAGCCAACAGTGGCATCACCTCTGCCGGGTATGCAGGGTGCCAGGGTATTGGTGGCCGTGCAGCCACAGTGAGCACTGTGGAGCCTCGAGAGACGCGCCCTCATCCAGTGGTCCTGGAGGCCCATTAGGGTTGAGAGCTTGACGCCTGGGGTGGGTGCCAGATGGTAGAGAATTGCATGACCCAGCATCAGCGCTCTCCCCAGGCAGGTAGGCAAGACGATAGAAAAAGGCCCAAGTAAATTATAGGCGTTACCAAAACAATGTCTGAAATGTAAGTCAAGGGTTCAAGGCTAGAAAAAGAGTAAAATTGGAGGAGAGGGATTGGGCACTGAGAGATCAGGAGAAAATGAAGGGTCCTGGGGCTGAAGTCTTGTTGAGATTGAAGAGAAGTACTATTTCTGCAAGTCATCCCTTTACATCTCATCTATCATCCAGCAGACAGAGATGGATGACACTCACATCGCTTCCATTGACCTCACAGGGTTTTGATATTGATCCCATCTATTCAAAAAGCTCCTTAAAAAAAAAAAATCATCACTCAAGCCTCTCACATCTGCCCCACTTACCGATTTATCACGGGAGATCTTCTTGAAGATAACGTGGTTTGGTGCGGGCTTATTGGCCTTCATACTGGCTGCCGTGTTAACTGTCCCCGGCAGTTTCTTCCACTTTAGGGTGTACGTCAGGTGTTACAGGGCTGCAGAAAGATAGAGCCATCCTAAATATAACATCTAGAACATTATCGGAATAAAACCTACTTGTGAGATACTGTGCAGGCATCAGACATTCCCTTCTACCTCGATATCCACGTTTGACTCAATAAGGCCTTTGTCTGGTTTGTATTTCACTAGTGAGCTCTTTTTTTTTTTTTTTAAAGGTATTTATTTTTTCTTGATAAGCCTCAAACACTTCTTAGTAAGCCTCACCCCCAAACCTCACTTCTTGGTAAAACTCACTTCAGATGGATTCCCATGAGAAGGTTTTACTTTGAGACTAAGCTTTGGTATCATCACAGTAAGCCAGATTGATTTTAAAATTCTATCTTGACGATGTATCATGGCAATTAAGGCAGAAAAAGTTCCTGCAAACCACAACCTAACCACTTCATGAATATCATTTGAAAAATCCGTTAAATCCCCTAAAAGTTCTGCTCAGCAATTCACACTAAGCAAAGTTTCTCTCTCACCATCCCCAGCTCTATCCACAACAAAGAGGCTGTCCGAGCTGTCTGAAATTCAACGCCTTCAGAGTTTCCCTAACAAGCAATGTCCGTGGAAAGTAACTGGGTCAGACTGACTGCACGAAGATGCCAGTCTCCCTGGTCCTGGCTCTTTCCTGGCCTGCCCCAAGGTTCTGAGAAGGCTTTGCTGGAGGATGGTCACGTACCTTGTGCGACCAGCCGGGAGGGCCCAGGAGGTGGGGAGAAGGTGTGTGTGCCCTCCAGGGTAAGCAGACAGCCAACCCCTGTTCCGTCTACCCAGACAACTCCACACGGGCCCTGGCTGACCGCTCAGGGGGATTTGTAGGGAACTGGGAGAGGGTGCCCCGCACCCACATCTCAGTGTCTAGAAGCCAAATCCCATTGAAGGAGCAGAGTGGTAACTGGATTAGTGCTGAGGCGGACGGAATGGTAGCTTCAGCAGTTCTCAGCATTAGGCAAGGGCCTCTCAGTCTCCCTCCAGAGGGGCTCACGATGGGCTCGCAGGAGCCAAACAGCTTGAGCAGGGAGGGTGGGGGATCGGGGGGAGGGATGACAGCTAGACTGAAGCTACTTTCTATCTTAACCCACTTTGGGTTCTGGAAATAGACTGATTATCCCTTCCTCCCGCTATCACCAGGAGAAGGGATTTTCCAGAGCTCAACCAACTTGATTAAACTCAGCAGGCAGCTAATGCAACCTTGGGGGTGGGGATAGAGACAAAAAGGTCAAGGAGAAATGTCAACCTCAAGATGAATCCTGGTGTTACGCAAGCCAAACAGGTGCTGTCCTTCTCCCCCTCCCTGTGTCCTATCCATTAGGTCATGAGTCCTGACAATTTTGCCCCCGGCGTCCTCTGCATCAGTCTAGTCCTCCCACCCCCGCAGGGTCCACACCAGCCCCTCGGCTTTCCCAGACTATAATGTCTCCTGCTGTCTAAGTACATCCTTCCAAGCCCTGAGTAGCCACCCTCCCGCTTAGCATCTCACCTTGTTCTCAGCTACAGGCACAGAACTTCATTTTTGAAAAAATTATTTATTTGGCTGCACTGGGTCTTAGTTGTGAGATCTTCAGCCTTAGTTGCAGCACGTGGGATCTAGTTCCCTGACCAGGGATCGAACCTGGACTCCCTGCACTGGGAGGTGGAGTCTTAGCCACTGGACCCCCACGGGAGTCCTAGGTACAGAACTTTAAAGCCACACACTCCAGCCTCTGCCTGCCCTTCCCCATCTCCCTGCAATGCACACCCATCATTGCTTCTGCCTGGAACCACCCTCCTCTCCCATACTCCTTGATTCTTTCCACCCTTCAGACTCCGGCTCAAGAGTCACCTCCTCAGGGGAGCCTTCCCCCACCTCCAGACTAGGTTGGAGGCTCTTCTGCATTTGATGCTTGTCTGCAAGATAATTTTATGGTCTCTCGTCTCATACTTGACTCTAGGCTCCATGAGGTCAGGGACCCCATGCTGTTTTGTTTCCCTTGTTTATATTCCAGTGCCTGGAACAGAATATTCAGGGAATGAATGCAGGGGATAGTGTGGCCACTAACACGTGTGTGTTTTGGACTTGAGCTGGTGTCTCGAAATGAAGCCAGTCTAAGCAGAAAGCCAGTTCTGATGTTTGGGGTGTTAGTATCTACTGAAACACCCCACTGGCTTCCCATCTAAACCCTGCATGATCTGGGTCCCCTTTTCATAACTTTGCTCACTTTGCTCCTGTCAGCGGGCCTCTTGGCTTTTCTTCAAACCTGCCTCAGGGCCTTCGTACCTACTGTTTCTTCTTCTGGAACACTTTCCCCACAGATAGTCACTCGGCTCATTCCCTTTATTCCTTTGAGTCTTGACGTCACTATCACCCTGTCCATCTATATCCTGGTGTACCACCCCATCCAACACTTCTGTCCTCCTCCTCGGCATTCCCTTCTTCTGTAGCACCTACCACCATCTAACATAGAGGAGAACTGATTAATTTCTTGTTTATTGTCTGTCCCCCACCCCACCACTGTTAGATTGTAGGTTCCAGGACTGAAGAGATTCTTGACTATTTAGTTCCTCTCCCATCTCCAGTATCTAGAATAGGGGCCTCCATAAGCTTGGAGAAAATCAATGAGTCACTGGATTGCAACAGTATGCTGGCTGGCAACAGCTGCAATTGGTAAATTCTTTGAGAATAAAAATTTAAAAATATATCTAGATAAATAGATCTAGTTCCTTAACCAGGGATCAAACCAGGATTCCGAGAGCAGGGAGTCTTAACCCTTGGACCACCAGGGAAGTCCCAACTTTTAAAAATTTTAACGGAGGAATGTCAGCTAAGAAATGTAAAGAGAGTGATAGAAAAACACCACTTGACAAACTCTGACTGTATTAATTGTGCCTTTTTATTTTCTATAATTTTGATGCTTTGACACCTGGGGCTTTGCTGACCCTGGAGAGACTGCCATCCCAGGGCTTTTTCCTAGTGACTGTTTTTCACATCCGTATCAGCCCACCCAGGATGTGAACACACCAAAGGCCTCCTTTCCTGCTTTGCTGGGGGTCTCACACTCTGAACCATTACTGCCTTGCCCCCATCAGTCACCCTGGGGCCAGGTGTCAGACTAGAGACAGCCTCTGCACCCCAGAGCCCATCGTAAGTCTGCTTATCTTGTCTCGCCAGTTCTTTCTCAGGGAAACCACAAAAAACCTCTTGCCCATGTTTTCTCCTTGATCCTTCTACCACCTGACTGGCCCCTGGTGCTTCCATGGGTGGCCTGCCCCAATTTGGGGAACTGTAAGTAACAAACTATCTTTTTAATGATAATATCTTCTGAGCCATTGATCTCACCAGAGCTGAATAACAGTAAAGCTTAACATTGTAAAACACTGATGACGTTATAGACTCAGATGAGGATTCTTTCGGTCAGTTCAGTTGCTCAGTCGTGTCCAACTCTTTGCAACTCCATGAATCGCAGCACGCCAGGCCTCCCTGTCCATCACCAACTCCCGGAGCTCACCCAAACTCATGTCCATCGAGTCGGTGATGCCATCCAGCCATCTCATCCTCTGTTGTCCCCTTTTCCTCCTGCCCACAATCCCTCCCAGCATCAGGGTCTTTTCCAATAAGTCAACTCTTCGCATCAGGTGGCCAAAGTATTGGAGTTTCAGCTTTAGCATCAGTCGTTCCAAAGAACAGCCAGGACTGATCTCCTTTAGGATGGACTGGTTGGATCTCCTTGCAGTCCAAGGGACTCTAAAGTCTTCTCCAACACCACAGTTCAAAACCAACAATTCTTCAGTGCTCAGCTTTCTTCACAGTCCAACTTTCACATCCATACGTGACCACTGGAAAAACCATAGCCTTGACTAGACGGACCTTTGTTGGCAAAGTAATGTCTCTGCTTTTTAATATGCTATCTAGGTTGGTCATAACTTTCCTTCCAAGGAGTAAGCGTCTTTTAATTTCATGGCTGCAGTCACCATCTGCGGTGACTTTTTACTACTGGTGTCAAAACCATTATGTGAAGAGTTGAAGAGGAAATGTCTGTTCCTATGACACCAAAGTGATGCCATATGGATCAAGACTTCACAAGGTGCAAGCCTTTTGCAACCACATAATTGGGGGACTGACCAGGCGTGGTCTGAAGTCAATCTTAGCATCTCCAAAGTGTCAACCACTGTGATGTATCATCTTGAGACAGCTGGAATCCATCAAGCCTTTAGACATCACTTCTCATTTGTAGGACATACAAAGAATAGCTAGATGAGACCACAGAAAGCTACCAGATGAATGTAGAAAGTGAAGTAAATGTCACAGAAAAGAGATGCATTGGATTAAAAGAGTTAAGGGACTCAACATCCAGATGTACCGTGTGGTCCCCATTGAATAAACAGGATGCATAGGCATTTTGGGCCCACTGGGAAAATCTGAATATAATCTAATTATGTGTCAGTAATATGTTTGTTGGGGCTTCTCTAGGGGCTCAGACAGTAAAGAATCTGTCTACAATACAGGAGACCCGGGTTCAATCCCTGGGTTGGGAAGAGCCCCTGGAATATATTTGTTATTTGACCTCAGACAGGTAGCATGGAAATTACTGGACGAGGAAGGTAGAGACTGTGACTGAACAAGGTCACAGGATGGTGTGTGCAGTATGATCGCATTTTGCAAATGCACAAGTCTATGTGTGGGTATATGTGGACACATGTGTTTTCATACACATCATATGCACAGTCTTTGGGATAGGAACCAAGGAGCTGACATTGGTGGTCTGTGTGAAGGGAATGCTAGGTTTTGTTAAGAAATCTTCTCTTTTCCCTTAAAAGAAAAAAAGAAAAAGAAAGAAGGGAATTTCCTGGTGGTCCAGTAGTTAATGAGCTCTCACTGCCGGGGGCCCGGGATCAATACCTGTTGGGAAACTAAGATCCCACAAGCTGTGAGGTGCATTTTTTTTTTTTTTAAAGAGGAAGAAAAATGACTGGGCCCTTCTAGTGTCTCCATCAGATAGGCTGCCCTGAGGCATGGGTGCCCCTGGGACCACCATTCTCCTGAAGCTGTGTTAGCCCCAGGTCCCCAAGGTGGAGGTCTCAGTCACTGACCTGTCAGCACTGGGACAGGTAGGAGAATCTGGGGTGCACTGCATGCCAGACCTCACTCTTTTAGGAAATCATAGTCTCTGGTAGTCACTCCCAGCCCCTGGTCTGTAATGTACTTTTCTCCGCTTGGTGAAGAATTGAGGAAAATAAGGACATTGTTGTCAGTTTTTTCATAGACCCAAATGTTTTCAGTATAATGGGTGGTTCTTTATTCTAAGGTTATGAAGTTCTAAATTTTTCTTTTTTCTTCCTTATTTGAAGTTTTAAATTTTTAAATATAAATGTCCTTCTTCTTCCTCCCAATCTTTACAGATACATACTCCACATGCAACCAAATCTACTCATCTTAAGTGCAGAGTTTGATGAAGACCCAACATTTCCGTCGCCCCTGAAGGTCCCCCTGGCATACCTTTCAGTGAACTCCTCGTCCCAGGTGACCACTGATTTGCCTCCAGTCATTTGTTTTGCATTTTCTAGAACTGATTATGAATTTAAATAAACAGCGAAAAGCCGAAATAGTATAATAACAAACACCCCCATAGTCAACACGGAGATTCAACATTTCACTGCATGTGCTCATCTCTCTCTTGCTTTTCTCCTTTTGAACCATTTGAAAGTAAACTGCAGACACACACTTTACCCATAAATATTTCAGAATGCAGCTGCTAAGCATAGGGGACAAAGTGTTCTTCCTTTTATAAAATAGAGATGAGCGTAGATGGCAGTTCAGGAAAAAAGAAAAAAATCCTTACTTGACCAAAATGAAAAGTTTTCCAACTCTTGCTACAGTTCTTCTGGAAATTTACTGGTCTATTAATTCTGAGTCTAGGAACCACTCCCTGGCTATGCATTACTTGTTTCTTGCGTCAGATCCAGTGAGAAGCAGCTACAAGCCCCACGTTTCATTTCCCAACACCAAACGCAGTGCCAGCTCGAGGGGGTGGAGGGTGGGATGTGCAGCTAAGCGTCTTAGAGGCTTTGGGGGCTAGGTGATCGTCTTAGGGGGTTATCAGGGCACATGCATGAGGGCAACTGGTTCAGTCTGCTAACCTATCAACTGCAAAATGAAAACCTGTGTCCTCAACTGCTTTAGTTTTACTGAAGCAGAGAGCACTGGACAAGTCTGAGGTTACTGTTATTTATGAAGAGTGCTAGGGAACCAGAAATACCTTAATTCCAACATGTACCCTTAGTCAACTGGCTGTAAGAATAGAGGGCTGTTGTTATGGGTTGGGCTGGCTAATATCTGAAATCCCAAGTGGAACCCCATGGGCAGAGGTCCTTGAAAAACACCTAGTCTACATGCCATCCTGCCAGGGGCGGACCTTGTGTCGTGCTCCTCTACAATACCCATAGGAAGTTGTTGGATGCTTCCAGGGACGGGGAAATCTCTACCACTTTTATTTGAAATAACGGGAAGTGTGAGGAAATTTTTTGTAAGGATGAAATCAGCCTCCCTTCTACCTCTCTGCATGGGTCTAAGTTAATCCAGTCTCTTCCACATGTCAGTCTTTCCTGATTAGAATGTTGTTTGTTGCTGTTAGAATATAGGTGCTCAATCCTCATGGGCACTGAAACCCTCTCAGCACTGGGGTCCTCCCCTCAGACAGATGTCAAATATCCCTCCTGAGGCATCACGCTGACAAGGGTGCCTAACACTGAAGGTTTCTGTGTGTGGGAAGCACGTTGTACAAACGCCCCAGACTAGAGTCCTGGATGGCCATGGCTCACTGATGAGTCCACTCCAATCCTGAGAAACTAGATCCGCCTCACTGTATTCTCTTCTCCATCTGCAGAAGGAGTCAAGGAAGGCGTCAAACATACAGGGGAAGCCTTGAAAAGGTCCTGATCCACTTTCCTTCCCCGAGATTAGCGCTTCTTCCTTTCTGGTCCTGCCACATGGATCCCGATGCTGGAGGGGGCTTCAATGCCAACAAGCTTGGAGATGACACCATTGAGGTGCTTCCTCCTGAAGCTGAGCTGAAGCTGAAGCTCCAATATTTTTGCCACCTGATATGCAAAGAGCTGACTCACTGGAAAAGATAGAGGGCAAGAGGAGAAGGGGGCGGCAGAGGATGAGATGTTGGATGACATCACTGACTCAATGGACATGAATGGACTCAATGGACAAACTCTGGGACATGGCAAAGGACAGTGAAGCCTGGGGTGCTGCAATCCATGGGGTTGCCAAGAATCTGACACAACTTAGCAGCTGAACAACAACAACAACACACTGAGATGCGTACTCCTGTAGCTGAGCAAAACTAGGCAGAGCCTTCTGGAGAAGTCTGTTATAGCGTGTCTCCCCAGACTCCCGTGTTGTAGCCCGTTTACCCCTCCGTGTGATGGTATTCAGAGGTGGGGCCGTCAAGCGAGGTCATCAGCATGGTGCTGATCTGACAGGATCACCGCTCTCCTTGCACGAACAGTCCCGTGAGCACACAGCTCAGCGGCTGCAAGGCCTCAGGAGGAAGGACACCTGCCAGCATCTTCGGCCAGGACTCCGGTCTCCGGGTGTGAGACGCTTCTGTTGTTTAAGCCATGTAGGCTGCAGAACTTGCAGCCTTGCAGCCCAAGATGAGCAAGACGAGGGCCCACACTTCTCTACAGAGAGATCAGAAGTTTAGAAAAAAAGAAAAAAGACACTCATCTAGCTTAAGAAATAGCCTTTCTTCTTGAAACTCGACGTGGTGCTCATACAACACTGTGAATGCACTAAATGCCATTGTTCAGTTTAAAATGACTAATTTTGTTAATTTCAACTTAATACATTTAAAAATAGTAGAAAAAGAAACTCATTTATTTTTACCTTGTGACCCCAGTGCGTGTCTGCATGCTAAGTCACTTCAGGGGTGTCTGACTCTTTGCGAGCCTATGGACTGTAGCCCGCCAAGCTCCCGTCTATGGGATCTTCCAGGCAAGAATACTGGAGTGGGTTGCCATTAAGGAAATTATTTATTTTGGCTGTGCTGGGTCTTCATTGCCACACTTGGGCTTTCTCTAGTTGTGGTGTATGGGCTTCTCGTTGCAGTGGCCTCTCTTGTTACGGAGCACAGGCTCTAGGCATGCATGCTTAGCTGCTCCATGGCATGTGGGATCTTCACAGACCAAGGACTGAACCCACGTCTCCTGCATTTCAAGGCAGACTCTTAACCATTGGACCTCCAGGGAAGCCTGTCTTTTCTTTTTGCTGATTCAATTCTATTAAATAATATAGAGTACCCACTCTGTGCTTAGCATTACCTGAAAGTCAAAGATATGGTTGATTCTGAGATCTCTGGCTTGTGTCCTCTTAGAACCTCCACTGCCCCTTCAGGAAGCAGCAGAACCTATGGCTTTCTTTCAATTTGGCTGTGCTGGGTCTTAGCTACAGTCTGCAGGATCTTTAGTTGTGGCATGAGAACTGAGTTGCAGGATCTAGTTCCCTACCAGCGATCGAACTTGGGCTCCTTGCATTGGGAACTCAAACTCTTGGCCACTGGACCTCTAGGAAGTTCCTCGTATGGTTATTTAGAAACCAGTCTGCGTACAGCCTATCTTCTTACGGGCCTGGCTCACAAGCATACCTATCTACTGTTTAAGTCTGTTTCTCTGGAGAAACGAAGCCCAAAGCCTGACTTCCCCTGCTCTATTCCCCAGGTCCTAGGGTGGGAGCAAATCCACAGGGCCTGGCACACAGCAGCCTCCAGGGTGAATGTTCCTAGTGGTGGTGGTGGTGGTTTAGGGGCTCAGTCGTGTCCGACTCTTTTTGAATTCATGGACTGTAGCCCACGAGGCTCTCCTCTGTCCATGAGATTTTCCAGCTAAGAATACTGGAGAGGGTTGGCATTTCCTTCTCCAGGGATCTTGCTGCCCTAGGGATTGAACCCAGGTCCCCTGCACTGTAGGCAGATTCTTTACCACTGAGCCACCAGGGAAACCCACAATGTTCCCATGTGGGATACAAACATCATTTACGTGAGGAAAGTCAACCAAATCCAGCTGGGACCTCAGGTGCCAGAACTGCTGTGGAGATTCTCCTCCATGTCCCCATGCTGCTGGGCAGTGCCCCTCAGAGGCAGGCAGGGCTGCTCATGCCGTCTGCTCCAGCCAGTGGGTAACAAAGGTGGCCAGGTGGGGCTATCGGTGACCCCAGACGCCTGCCTTCTTATTGTGTCATCCTTGTTCCCCTGCTGATGGCAAATGAACGGCCAGATAAGAGGGGGCCACCCTCTACCAGGCTCCCTGACCCCGGCTGGCTGCGCCCGCTCACACCAACGATGCTCATTTGGAACCATTACGTGCCATGGCACTTTGTTATGCAGCAAAAACTAACTGGATCTTGACTTAAGCAGCCAATCATAAGAAACATGGGCACCATCCGAAGAATTCGAAATGGACTGGATCCTGGATGACACTGTTGTTGTGCTTTAGTCGCTCAGTCGCGTCCGCCTCTTTTGTGACCTCATGGACTGTGGCCCACCAGGCTCCTCTGTCCACGGGACTTTCCAAGCAACAATACAGGAGTGGGTTGCCATTTCCTTCTCCAGGGGATCTTCCCGACCCAGGGGTGGATGACACTGGGACTCTGTTAACTCTGAGGTGTAACTATGGCATGGTGTCCTTATTAGGTTGCATGCTGATCTATGGGAGCAATGTCATACTTGAGGTTTGCTGTAAAATACCGTCAAAATTGCTGAGAGGCAGGAAGGGGGCTCCGACACTGGCATTTCCTCCACTCCTGTGGGTTCTGGATCCTCCAGACATGGATGCTCCCATCACGCCCTCTACTCAGGGCTGGAAGACGGGAGCTCGGCCCCCAGCAGGATCCATGAAGGAGAGCTGGGAGCAGCTGAAGGCCCCACTGTAGACCAGACCATTGAGAGGATGGAGGAGCCTCTGGAGGGCATGCAGGGAAGTTCAGAGGCACAGGTGGAAACCAGAGCTCCAGGAGGCAAGAATCGTCTTGTGGATCCAAGTCCGCTCTTACTGGCACGCACCACACATCCGACGTGTTTCCACAGAATCTATGTGAATACAGGTACGCTTCACTTTACACAAGATTTCCAAGGTTAACTGGCTTGAAAACGGGATTTCTAAGAGGCACCTCCTACTGCCGCACACTGTGAGTGGGCAAAGTGGAGGTCCCCGGGCACCAGTGCCCACCTGAGGGCCAGGACTCCAGAACATCTTTTTGCTTAGCTGGGAAGCTCTCCCCCAATTGTGACAGGAGACCCTTCAGCTCTGACAGAATTCGAGAGCCACAGCTTCTGTCTTACCACCCGAGACCCCTTATGAAAACAGGCACGACTTGCAGGTTTCCTCACTGCCCCCTTCCTCTCTCAGGGCTCCGCCCAGGCCGTGAGCTTCAAGTCCATGGTCTCGTTCCCCAAAATCATGGTTGACCGAGGTCACGCCATAGGTGTGAAGGCACACAGGTAGCTTGGCACACCTGCAAAATGTAGCCTTTCCCAGCACCCATGCTCCTAGGGTCGGGGCGGGCCTCTCCGTTGCCCAAGGTCCACACGAAATTTCCTGTGTGCCATGATGTGAGGACACATCAGGGCTTTACTAGATTTGTCAGATAAAGGTGAATGTGTGCACAGTATGTGCCTTAAGACAGATATAGAACTTGATACATCACACGATTCTGGGGAATGACTGAGGGAATATAAACTTTTGCCTGTGTCAGGTGGCATACAGGATCTTAGTTCCCTGACCACGGATTGAACCCATGCTCCTTGCAGAAGAATTGCCGAGTCCTAACCACCGGACAGGAAATTCCTGAGAATATAAATTTTAAGTCTTGAACTGTCAACCTGAGACAGGCTAATGTCTGGATCAAAGCCCACTCCAGCTCCAACCAGCCAGGATTTGCTCAGGGAAATTTTTAAAACTCCCATGCCCACTACTGCCCTAACCAATGGAACCAGGAGCACTGGGGGAGGGGCCCAGAGGACCTGAGAAACAGAGAACAGACCATGAGGTGGAGGGAAGCATGTTCCAGCATGGTGGGAGCCCGCCCTGTACCCCAGCCTTGATGGTTGGGCGAGCTGAAGAGAGCAGACATGCTCCCCTGCAAAGTCAAGGAAAACAGGACCATCAGGCTACTGGCCTGCTTGCTTTCAGCCTTTCTGAAGAATGACTTACCTCCTTGAAGGTGACTGCCATGGGCTCCCCTCTTTCCACTGTCTGGCCGCCCGAGACTTCAGGTCATGATGGAACCCCAACTCAAGCTGCTGGGCGACTGAGTGGTGATGGGCTGGACAGAGGTCCTCGGGAGCAGGGGGGATACTCCAGGGAGACTCTAATTTGTTATGGCACAAGGCTGCTTCTAGATATCTTGAGCTGCTCTGAATAAATCACTCCTCACTGAGAAAATTTATGCCCCTTCAGCACAGAAGAGGCCTGGAGGCTGGGAGATTCAGACAGTTCACGATCTATCCTATGGACAGCGTCTCCAGTGTGGGGACCGGGGCTCCTATGGCCACAGTGTGGAGCACACCACACAGCTACCAAAATCCCGAAGACAGCCTTTTCTAGATTCAGTTAAGATCTGCAAGTAACATGGAACTGGAACACTGACGTTTACAGACAGCAGTAACAATGAACCACGGGGTAAGGCACTGGGAAAGTATTAACCATTATTTACAAACGAATGAGTGCCAGGAAAATAAACGAAAGAAACAGCTTTTTGCCCTTAGGATGAAGAAGAATAAAATAACCACCAAGAGGCATGGAGTTTTGAAAAGTATATAACAGATTTCTTCTTTTATTTACAATCAAGTTCTGTTGGGCAACATAATTAAATAAATAAAAGATGTGCCCTGGCCTGTGAACTTCAACTCCTCTCAACGCGAGTCCTCTGGACAGCAAATGAGGGAGGCGAGGGCAGGGGAAATGGGGTGCATGAATCACCCGCCCTCGCCCTGCCCTAGCACTCGCCCCCAACAACTGCCTGGAGAACAAGTATGGAAGGAAAAAAAATAAAGTGCAAATGAGTAAGTGACAAAAAATAATGGTGTTTCAGCCGCTCAAGAAACTAAATTTTTACAAACAACTAAGATCGTAAAGATACATGTTTTTTTTTTTTTTTTTTTTAAACTGCACAGGCCAGTTTTTCCCTGGCCTTGTCACACGTCCTGAAATCTAAAGATGGCATTCCCACGCTTCCTGGAATGGGCTTCCTGCACTAAAGCACCGAGGGGGTATTGCACATAGGCCTGGCAAAGGGGCATGACCCGGAACTGCTGGCTCGGGGATAATACACCCGAGGCCTCTGATCCCACCTGCCAGCCACCCTCACCCCAGCGTGGCAGGAAGAAGGTGGTGGGCCGGCGGCCGGCAAGTTCCAGGTGATTCGGGAAATCAGTCTTTGCTGACTGACAGCACACTCACTCTTCTGGAAAAAGTGTTTTGCGCTTCCTCTGCTACCGCTGCCCCCAGTTGTTTTTTTTTTTTTTTTTTAATGAAACAGATTTATTTCTTAGTCAAGAAATAAATATGTAGAACTGTTGGCGGCAGGGCTGGGGAGAGGCAGTTTTGAAGGACAGTTGCTTTCCAAGAACACTTCGGGAGAGCTAGGGAATTCCAACAGCGATCAGATGAGACCCGAGTAAGAGCCTCTAATACAGACACAGAGCAGCAGGGAGGACCCCAGGCCCACGTCTCCTCAGAGACCAGGGCAGCCCCCACGGGCTACCTGAGGGTGGGGGGGAGCGGGGGGTTCCTGTTCAGGTTTCTGTTGATCTGATGATTAAAGCAGGCTCCCTGGGAAAACGACCCAAGGTGACAGGACATGCATCAGGCCAGGACGGACCCTGGAGGACGGGAGAACGCACGGGGGAGAACCAAGGCCCCGGCGCGGGGCGCCTTTGGCACTGCCGCCCAGGAGGCGCGCGGGCGCCCGCGCCCCGCACTGAGGTATGCGAGCCGGGCGCCAGTAGTGTTGTTTCCCCCTCGAATCAGGGCAGGACCCTGAGCCCCTGGCTGAGGGACCGCAGTGTCAGCGTCTGCAGTGTTAGCTCTCTCAGGCTGGGAGGGGCCTCAGCCGCGACCCTCGGGAACCCTGACTGCAGGCAGGCCTCAGGGCCCCGGCTCAAGCTCTTCTCGGGAGGTCAAAGCCACACACAACACGCCACCTGCCAGGACAGAGCTGTGGGGCCCGCCTGCTCCTCCAGCTCCAGATCACTCTCTCCCGACGAGGGGCTGTCAATACTCCGACCACAGCACGGCCTTACTTCCTTTGTCCACAGTGACCACGTGGGAGCCGGCGGGGGACCAGGCCACCGCGTTGATGGACGAGCTTCAAAGGGAGAGGTGGGGACATGGGTGAGACCTCAGTGAGCCGAGCGCCAGGCTCCCTCCAAGGCTCTCTCACCAGCAGGGAGTCAGTCAGGCCTGTCCCAGCACCCGGTTTAACGCCAGTGTGGCCCCCCACGCACAGGCAGGCGCTCACAGAGCAGAAGAACTAGGAGGAAGCCCACCATGATTGTAGGAGGCAGTTTAGGAAGAAAGGGAGCCAGGCCTCATCACGTTTGCCCTCAGGGAGTAGCTCTGAGTGAATTAAGAGCGACACCGCAGCCTCTGAGGAGCACCTCAGGGTGCCTGGCATGGGGCGGGCAGTGAGCGGTGGCCCCGAGCCTGCCTTCTCAGCAGCAGCTGAGCTTGTGGGGACAGGACGAAGCTGAGAGAGAAAGGCGCCTGGGGGAAAGTATGCAAAAACCAGTGGTCACAAGCAGTCAACTTCCTGAGGAAAGGGACTAGAAGGGAGACAGGGCCGCAGAGAGGGAGGAGAGCAGTGAAGGGGCGGGAGGAAGCAGGGGCGCACACACGATCCAAGAGGCAGAACGCGGCCTCCAAGCCTTTTTCCAGTGGCCGCCCTAACTGGAACGTCCTGGAACATAAATGAGCAGGACCCAGCAGTCTGCGGTCCGGTGAGAACGGCCCCAGCTTCTCTGCACTGACCTCACCCGCAGCAGAGCACCCGAGCGGACATGTACCTCGTGGGGTAGACCCGGGCCCATGCCTGGGAGAGCACCGGCCCCTGGGATGGAGCCACAGGCCTGCTCAGCGCCTCAGAGGGGCTGCTGTCTCACCTGTGATGCTTTGAGAGGACCTTCTCCACTTTCCCAGACAGCACGTTCCAGATGTACAGCGAGCCCTCGGCCGCGCCAGCTGCTACGTAACTGCCGTCAGGGCTGGAGGACACACAAGAGAAAACGGCGTCCGTCACCCACTCTCAAGTCAGCGTCCTCACGCGGACCTCTCCCCAGGAAGTCAAGGTTTGCTCTTCGCTTACGAGTCAAACTCATGACCACGTCTGAGTACCCAGGAACCCCGAGATGCTATTCACAGCCATTTTGGCTGAAGCTGCTAGACCGTTATCTGGCCTCACCAGCTACTGAGAAATGGTGCCACCGCAGTACTTCTGGGGGGCACAAGTCCCTAGTCATCTCGAGCACACAGGGAGGTCAAAGGCAACCCCAAGTGGTGAAGGGTTTCCCTCAGCTGGTGGACTGCCTGGTCACACGGTTCAGCGAAAGCAGAAAAGGAACGACGTGTGGACTGTGGAGGACCTTCTCCACAGTACCGGCCCTGACCCTGGCAGTGTGTCTTTGAGAACGGCCACACTCAGACGGGAGAACAGAAAAGGGAGGGAGCCATTCCGCTGTGCTCCAGGAGACTCCCCACCCTTCCCGAAAAGCTCTCAGAGCCCTACGGTAACGATTAGACAGAGGTGAACAAACCAGTCCATTACCGCAGCTTCCAGGACGGCACACATTCTCAGTCACAGAAGGGACGCTTTAGAAAGAGGGAGTGACAGCAACGTCCAGGACTGACCTTGCAGGTTTGCTCCCGGACACTTGCTCGCGTGGACACACTGTACAGATTCAGCTCATTTCCCAGTGGGAGGAGGCCCCTGCTCTAACCTGAGATGAGCGGTGCTGGGGTGGGCAGGCTGGGGCAGGAGGCGCGCCTCCCCACTAACCTGAACACAGCTCTCGTCCAGTCGGAGCCGCACTTGAAGCCTGGCGCGCTGAAACAGACGACGACACTGTTGCCCCGGAGTCCACGCCACTCAGGGCGTGAGCACAGGCAGGCCTCTGGAAACCCAACCAGAGTGTCTTCAGTTACCTGAACGTCTGTCTGACAGCATTTATTCGTAGGTCTATAATTTTCAGCAGGTCATCTCGAGAGCAGCTGAGGAGTTCAGTTCTTTCTGGATTTAAGTCCAGGGCAGTGATCTTTCCCAAGAGCTCCATCTCTCGGACAATACTCTCTGATCTACAAAAAAGATGGAAGATCTGAGAAAATGTAACAGAAAGGTCAGAACTTCCCCATTCCAAGCAGAGTGGCATGCCATAGAGCAGGAAGGGTAGTCAATTCAACGAGAATGCACTACTCTTCAAGGACAGCGGAAGCGCTCCAAACCTCACACAAACAACCTCAGCCTCGGCTTTTATTATTTTGCCATCAACAGATTCTATTAAGTAGTTGTGAGTATCAGAACTCTGAAACTGGTAAGAATTAATTTCCTTGCTCATTTCTGAAATACAGTAATTGCCAATCAGAGCTTCTGATCAGTATGAACTAAGCAGGGCTACTGTTTAATTTGTATTACTTCAATTTTATCATTTCAGCTTATCCAAAGAGATGTAAATCTGCTTTAGTGGGTCTGGGCTGCCTTCAATGGACAAGTGTGGACTCTCCCGGGAATCCTGCCGTAAAAAGTTCAACTCCCAGGCCTTCCAACCCATCCTGGCAACTCTAGACACGGAGCCTGGACACCTGGCCACCTCTTCTTCTTCCTTTTCTTCTCCCAGTTCTCCTCTGGGCCGCGGTCCATGCCAGGTCTGTGAACAGCAATCCTGGACTGGGCCCGGCTGGTGATACAGCCAAAGGAGCTACAAACCCTTCTGTGGTCATTCTGTTGTAAACTTTCAATGAAAAGATTTCCTATCCCAAACCATAACGAAGTTAAGAGAGTTTACTTTATTGCTGCTGCTCCACCTCCTAGGACTCGGGGCCTTCATCTGTTAAATTAGGGAATGGACCAGGAGCCTTTTAACATCCAGTTTAGCTCTATAATTCCATACTTCAGTTCAACTGTCAGCCAACCAGTACACCTGAAACTAATCACCAGTTACCCACTTCTAACCAACCCAGTCTCATCCTGACTAGACACCTCCCCTTTTACTCCCCACACCTGGCCCATCACCGAGACCTCAGCTTTCTTTCCATTTCCAGCCACTCAGCCCTCCTGACAGCTCCCTGGGTGCTGCCCTTCTGTCGTTTCACACACCAGCTCTGATAAATCCACTCTCATGTCTTCAAAGTCCTCCTGTGAGGATGTCTCAATTTCTCTCCCATCCAACTTCTCAAAAATTCCGTTTTCCCAAATACTCTATTAGAAGCTGCCAATTAATGCCCTTTTCTGAATATGTTCACTGCATCCTCTCCCTAAATCTGTCATTTATTCTCCACATCTAGCCTGTAAGGAGCTCCTTCCGAACTTTCCCAGGAACCGACTCCAGCTCCACATCGCCCTCTACTGCCCTGAGTTCAGCTCCTCAAGACTTCAGTGACGTCCCTGCTCCTCAGACACCCTCTAAAACTGCCAATGTAATCTACCAGACTCTTGCAAAGGAATCTCTGGCTAAACACCCGACAGCTTATAAGATCAAGTCATTCATCAATGGTGTCCAAAGCCTGCGGCAATCCGATCCTACCCACCCTGTCAGTCTCGCTGCCAGCTGCCCTCTGGGGCTCTTCTCTAGACTCATCTTGAGAGACAGTCTTTAACGTCCTTGGACAGCGGTGCCCAGCCCCGCTTCAGCACACCCTGCAGACTTGTATGTCAGTCTCCCCAGTTACACTTGAATCTACCTGACAACCTAGTTGTTTACCTGTTTACCTAGCAGCCAGCAAAGTGACTAGTGAGGACACAGGGAGTGACGACGGTGACGTTCTACTTCAGGGTAAAGACTATCCAACAGGGAAGATAATGTCAACTGCAGCCCGTCTCTGCCATTTCCAGGGCAGAAGCACAACCCACACAAGAGACACCATCACAGTTCTGCCCTCTCATCTGCCTCCCCACCAGGCTCGTGGGTGTTTTACCGGATGTCCCAGAAACGAATTTTCTTGTCAAAATGCCCGCTCATCACACACTGCTCTGTGCAGACAATGTCATTGCAGCTGGATCCCGCAAATACCGTCTTTATGCCTGAAAGAAAACCGAACACGAGCAATCAAGCAGAGACCCCTCCGTGGCTGCGCACAGAGCACCGCTGCCCTCTCACCCTTACTTAAGTCATCGGAACCGTTTATTTAAACGAAGCTTCAAACTTGAAAAACAGTCCCTACATCATCGCCACCCGACATGAGACCAGACTCGAAATTCAAAGTGTATCACACTAGATAGATGCAGGCTTTAATGCAGAAACAAACGGCTCCGCGGTTAGTATCAAATCATTCACAGACACAGAGACTGAATTTCCTCACAGACTTTGCTGCGTAGATCCCAGAGTTTGAGGGTCCGGTCGTGACTTCCAGAAACGATGCGCGCGTTGTCCAGCAGGAACTTGGCAGACAGCACTTTGCCACTGTGTCCTGTGAGCGTGTGCTAGGAGACAGAACACAGCCAGGGTGAGCCTCTGGGCGCAGCACTGGGAGTCAGGGGCCAACTGCCCGGGAGCCAGTGCCTCCAAACACCCTGAGGTTCAGTCAGGAGAACTGAGACAAAAGGACGAGCGGTTCAGGGAAACACCCAGAAAGCCTGTTTCTGGGTACTTCCCACGGATGAGGTATCAAGAAGAAGAGGATAAATCTCCCATCATAAATAAAAGTTTAAAAAAAAAAAAAAAGGTAATAGAAAAATAAAAAATCCAACACCACTAGAACAAATTTCACATGACCACATCCTCAGAATAAGGGAAGAGCAGGCAGAGGACCCAAACAGACATTTTTCCAAAAAAACACACACAGATGGCCAACAGATACATGAGAAATGTAAGCTGGTGTAGCCACTAAGAAACTGTACGAAAAAGCCCTCCAAAAATTAAAAAAATGGAAACCCCATATGACCCACCAATTCTATTTCTGGGTACTTTTTCCAAAGAAAACAAAACCACTAATTTGAAAAGATACATGCACCCCTATTTTCACTGCAGCATTAATCACAACAGTTAAGATATGGAAGCAAGTTAAGTGCTCAATGGCAGACAAATGAATAAAGACACGGTAAATATATACAATGGAGTAACGAGTCATAAAAAAAGAATGAAATTTTGCCATCTGTGACAACATGGAGGAACCTAGATGGCATTATGCTAAGTGAAATGAGTCAGACAGAGATGAATACCTTACAATTTTACTTACATGTGGGATCTAAAAACCAAATTTAACACCATACCAAAGAGAAACAGACTCAGATATAGAGAACATACTGATGGTTGTGGGGGGAGTGGGGGGTATGAGAAAAAAAGATCAGCGAGATTAAGAAGTACAAACTCCCAGTTACAAAAGGATCCACAGGGATGGGATGTGCAGCCCGGGAGTACAGTTAATAATACCGCAATGACTCCGCTGACAGGTGACAGCTGGATGTACGGTGATGACCGTTTGCAATGTATAGGGATAATGAACTGCCATTTTGTGCATCTGGGACTAAGTGTGGTAGGTCAATTTGGAAAAAAAGGACGCATAAAAAAAGTATAATGAAGTACTCAGTAAAGGCTCTACTAAAGACAGCATACAGAACGCAAATAAAAACAGGATACCTGCTTTTAGTCTTATCAGCCAACAAAATGGAAAAGAACAATGCATACACAAATGATATCTATTTAATATTACTAGATTTATGCTGCCTCTTTCATCTTGTGTGTTACAGAAAAATAACATTTGTCTTCTCCTAAGCGTTAAAAAAAAATACATGTAGAAACTTCCTGAATCTGCATCCTCTATCAAGGCTAATTACACAACTTAAAAAAGGGGGGAGGGAATAAGCACCTTCTTGAAATAAGCTCTATTACAGATACCTGTCTGTACTATTCTCGCCATTTTCTGGAGGTCTGAATTATAAAAAGTCAGTTTCCTATTTAAAGTCAGACCAGGAAGGATCACTGGAGGCATAATTTATAAAAGGAAACATAGGACTCTTTAAATAAACAATTTAGACTTCCAGGAGTTTTTCAATCAGAGGTCTCAGCTTGAAACGTCAGACCACAGCCAGAGAGTCCAGTATTCCCAACAATCACATCTTTCTGTGACCAGCTGTGGGGTGCCAGCCATGGCACCTCCCCTGAGTGGCCAAGGAACGCAGCACTGAGTCGTAACTGAGGGTCGCTGCCCTCTACCCATCACTGCACTACTGGAGCCCAAGGGGAGAGCTGGCTGGGGGTGGCAGGGATGCCAGGAAAAGATTTGGGGAGTCAGCCCCTTTCCTATTTCTCAGCATGGATCAACATATTTACGTGTGGAAACCTCGGAGGCTCAGAAGGCATTCAGGTATTCACCAGTGTTTTTTTATAATTTTTTTTTTTTTAAGGGGCTTTTTTTTTGATGAAGGATTTTAGTTCCCCAACCAGGAACTGAACCTGGGCCCTCAGCAGTGACTGGTTCGCCAGGGAATACCATCCTCACCACCCCAAAAAGCAGCTTCTGAAAGACCCTAATATACTTACTATAACTGCTACCTTCCTGGGTTTCACTCCAAATCCCTGAGCTAAGATCTCAAAGTTGCGAGTTAACATTTTAGAAACCAACCTTCCCTCTCTGCCCAGTAGAACAACTGCACACTATCACAGGAACAGAAAACACAGGGTGGCATGTGCTTCCCCTTTTAGAAAGGGAAGTCTGCCCAGACTCCACGACTCCTTCCTCTCACATTTAAACCTCTCTGAAGCTGGAATAGCATCCTACAGTCGCGGCCAGCCAGGTGGCAGCCATGCTGAGGCTGTGTGACAACTCCCTACTGATCCTTCTGAAAAGATCAAGAAAGCTCTAGCAACAAAGCTTATGTTAAATACAGTACATTTAACCTGCTCTACTGAGCAATGCTCAGTAGATGTCATCTAATCTGCACAAACCCTGGGGAGAGACCAAAAACTCGTGCAGGAACTTCTCACACTATGTAAGCTGTTAGTAAAAAACTATTTCACCAAAAATTTAAAATCACTTTTCACACACACAGGGAGGAAAAGACACTGCTCGTTAAGTGGGCAATGCCAATGCATTCATTGTGCTGACCCTGCTGTCGCTTCAGTCGTGTTCGACTGTGCGACCCCATAGACAGCAGCCCACCAGGCTCCCCTGTCCCTGGGATTCTCCAGGCAAGAACACTGGAGTGGGTTGCCATTTCCTTCTCCAATGCATGAAAGTGAAAAGTGAAAGTGAAGTCGCTCAGTCGTGTCCGACCCTCAGTGATCCCAGGGACTGCAGCCTACCAGGCTCCTCCATCCATGGGATTTTCCAGGCAAGAGTACTGGAGTGGGGTGCCATTGCCTTCTCTGTGTGCTGACCCTAACTGCATGTTAATATGGAAATATCCCTACATATTTATCCACTACATTTTTGTTTGTTTCTGTACATTTTTTTTCCTCCATTGGAGTATAACTGCTTTACAATGTTGTTTTAGTTTTGTAACCCACTGCATTCAAAATCGCATAGCCTGGGAATCCACTTTTAACTTCACAGCACAAGCAATTTTCCATGTGACAGCTGAAAATACATGGTTTGCGGGTCCCGCTGTTTGGCCAGAATACCCTGGGTCTCTAAGTCTATAAAAGACTAATCTCTTCCTCGTGCTGCTTAGAAGGGTGACCCGTGCACACGGCACACAGGTGACCCTCTAGAGTTTTTGTAATGTAATTAATATAGGCAAACAGTCTGTAATAGGTAAACGGTCCTCAAGTAAAGAGATTATAATCTAATTGAAACTTCCTTGGCCAGCAGACACTTAGATCCCTTTAAAAGTTTCACAATCAGAAATGATACTGCAATGAACATCTGTGAATATAAGGCTTCCTTGTGACTTATTTCCTAGCTTTTCACATGTGTTACTTCTAAAAACTCTGGATTTCTGTTTATCTTGTTCTTGTCCAGTCAGATAAAACCTCAATGAAGCTAGCTAGTTCCATCTCCATGCTCTCAATGGTATGGAATGTAGCTCCTGCAAGGAGATCCAACCAGTCCATTCTAAAGGAAATCAGTCCTGAAATTCATTGGAAGGACTGATGTTGAAGCTGAAACTCCAATACTTTGGCCACCTGATGCAAAGAGCTGACTCAATTTGAAAAGACCTTGATGCTGGGAAAGATTGAAGCGGGAGGAGAAGGGGACGACAAGGATGAGAAGGTTGGATGTCATCACCGACTCAATGGACATGAGTCTGAGTAAACTCCAGGAGTTGGTGATGAACAGGGACGCCTGGCGTGCTGAAGTTCATGGGGTCACAAAGAGTCGGACACAACTAAGCGATGGAACTGCATGGAAGTGATTCACTTAAAAATTGATTTTTAAGTTAATTTAAGTGGATCAGATTTATTTCCAATTCTTTTACCCATTCAGTATTTTTGATACTTATTAGTATCTAACATTTAATTTCTGGAACTTCCCTGGTAGCACAGTGGATAAGAATCCACCTGCCAATGCAGGGGACGTAGGTTCGAGCCTTGGTCTGGGAAAGATTCCACATGCTGCAGAGCAACTAAGCCTGTGCGCCCCAACTACTGAGCCCCCACACCCTAGAGCCTGTGCTCCACAACAAGAGAATCCACCACAAAGAGAAGCCCACACACAAGGAAGCGTCTTTGCTCGCTGCAACTGGAGAAAGCTCGAGCAAAGATCCAGAACAGCCAAAAAAAAAAAAAAAGTTTAACATTTAACTTCTAACACTACTTCAAGGTTTTATCTTCCTCTTTCAGAGCCAACACGGGCTCTGAAGTCAGAGCAGCCCAAGTCTCCCAGCGGAGCGCTCTCTGCCCTCGGGCTCTGCACGGGCCTGCCCCATGCTGCAGGGCCGCCCACCACGCAGGCAGTAACCGTCAACGGCAACCAAGATAGGTGACCTCAGAGAAACGCATACCTTGATGAGGAGGTTTCTGAAATAAAAACCATCATCTGAGAGTCAGTCCACACTGAGGCCCTTTACCCACATCAGCGTTAGAGAAGTCGACAGGGCAGCTTCTTCAACCCGGTTCCTCAGTTTTACACTAATCTTTTGAGTTTTTTTTTCTGGCTTTCCTGGGGGTTCAGATGGTAAAGCGTTTGCCTGCAATGCAGGAGACCCAGGTTCGATCCCTGGGTTGGGAAGATCCCCTGGAGTAGGAAATGGCAACCCTGTCCAGTATTCTTGCCTGGAGAATCCCCGTGGACGGAGGAGCCTGGTGGGCTACAGTCCATGGGGTCACAGAGTCGGACACAACTGAGCAACTTCACTTTAAGATTTTTTCGGCAGTTGCAAACACCCTGCCTTGAAAGGCGTCCTCTGCAAGGGACCCCTTCAGTGCCAGGCTGTTTCTAGGCCGCCTTTCCTGACGGGATTTAAAGCCAGCACTCGCCCAGCCTCCCTGGCCTTCTGGTCTCGCGCAACACCACCCCTCAGCATACGAGCTGAGGAGACACCAACCAGGGCTTGGATCTCATGTTTCAGAACACGGATGCCCATTCAAGCCCCCTAACATCCTCTGCAAACTAAAGAAGCCAGAGCCTCCTGGACAGGGAGCCTACTTACTTCCTGGGCCCTGGTAAGGGTTTCATGTGGTTTCTGCGGGCATAGGAACCTGCTAAAAAGGCCTCCTGACCTCCATCATACATTTACCAAGTGAGCGGGCACGGCTGTGAGCCCTGGTCCAACACAGGTGGCTACAAGCCCTGGCACCAGCCCCGAGCTCATCAGCACCCAGCTTGGGGCTCCAGCAGCTCCTCCAGCGAGACTTGCCCACCTCTGCAAACCAGCTCACTCTACCTCCAGGTCTCCTAATTTCAGACCCAAAAACTTACACCTACCTGTTCAGAACTCTTCTACCAGCTACAAATACCATCCTGCACCCAACTCTTTGCTTCACTCATCAAAGGGCCTAAACTGTAAGCAAGGCTGTGTGTCCCTTTGCACTCTTTAGACAGTTTTGCTGTATCTCAGTTGAAAATGATTCAGGCCAACGAAACACAGGAAATAGCACAGGCCTCATTCCCAAGTCTCATCTTTTCATCTGTTCACTGCGTGACCCCAGGCAATTCTGTGGGCTTAGCTGACCCTTGGTTTTCCCATCTACCTACCTCCCCTGGATTCCTGAGAATTAAAAGCAGTAACATACATAACATAATACAGCTAGTGGATGCAATCAAATTCCAGCAGAATTATTCAAATCCCTAAAGGATGATGCCATCAAGGTTTTGCACTCATTATGTTAGCAAATCTCGAAGACCCAGCAGTGGCCACAGGACTAGAGAAGGTCAATCCTCAACCCAATTCCCAAGAAGGGTAGTACCAAAGAATGTGCTAACCATTGGACAACCGCACTCACCTCCCATGCTATTAAGGTCATGCTAGTAAGTAAAATCTTGCATGCTAGGCTTCAGCCAGACGTCCAAGCTGGGTTCAGAAAAGGAACAGGAACTAGAGGTGAAATTGTCAACATTCACTGGGTTATACAGAAAGTAAGGAAATTTCAGAAAAATATCTATCTGTTTCATTGACTACGCGAAAGCCTTTAACTGTGAAGATCATGACAAACTATAGAAAGCTCTCAGAGAGAAGGGAATACCAGACCATCTTACCTGTCTCCTGAGAAACCCGTAAGTAGGTCAAGAAGCAACTGTTAGAACCATGTATGGAACAACTGATCAGTTCAAGATCGAGAAAGGAGCACGATAGGGCTGTCTTGCTGTCACCCTGTTTGTTTAACCTATACGCTGAGCACATCATGAGAAATGCCAGGCTGGGTGAGTTACAAGCCGGAATCAAGACAGGCGGGAAAAACATCAACCTCAGATATGCAGATGATAGCACTCTAATGGCAGAAAGCAAAGAGGAACTAAAGAGCCTCTTGATCAGGGTGAAGGAGCTGGTTTAAGACTAAATATTAACAAAAATTAAGATCATCGCATCCAGTCCCATTACTGCATGACAAATAGAAGGGGAAAAGGTAGTGACAGATTTCCTCTTCTTAGGCTCCAAAACCACTGAGGACTGTGACTGCAGCCATGAAATTAGAAGACTGCCTCTTGGCAGGAAAGCGATGACAAACCTAGACAGTGTGCTGAAAGGCAGAGACGCTGCTCCGTCGATAAAGGTCTGTATCGTCAAGGCTACGGTCTTCCCAGTGGTCACGTACGGTTGTGAGAGCTGGACTGTAAAGAAGGCAGAGCACCAGAGAATTGATGCCTTCCAACTGTGGTGCTGGAGGAGACTCCTGCGAGTCCCTTGGACAGCAAGATCAAACCAGTCAATCTTACGGGAGATCAACCCTGAATATTCACTGGAAGGACTGATGCTGAAGCTGAAGCTCCGGTATTTTGGTCATCTGATGCATACAGGTGACTCACTGGAAAAGTCCCTGATGCTGGGAAAGACTGAGGGCAGAAGAAGGGGGCATCAGAGGATGAGATGGCTGGAGGGCATCACTGATCAAATGAACACGAACTTGGGCAAACTCTGGGAGGTGGTGACGGACAGGGAGGCCTGGCGTGCTGCAGCCCATGGGGTTGCAAAGAGTCGGACACGACTGGGCGACAGAACAATAGCAACAATGCACATAACACTTTTCACTACTGGGTCTAACACACAGAAGGTACCCAGGTAAATGCCCTCTCCTTTAGACAAATTAATGCCTGCAGAAGTAACCAACCCCACCATAAATTTCCACCAAGTAACTGGTGGTTACCTAGAGAAGGCATGCCCCAGGACTGACCGTGACACTACCAGAACAGGCTAGACCAGCTTTCCCGACTGAGGATGCAGGACCATCCGGCCTCAACTGGAAACGCATCCGAGCCTTTGAACAGACATGCACTGGGACCTCAGAGGCGCCTAGCCCCACCCACAGGCTTCCAGCAGCACCCCCTGACGCCCAGCCCTGCCCACAGGCGTCCAGCAGCAACCCCCGCCCCAACCCCCGGAGTCCAGCTCCACCCACAGGCGTCCAGCAATCCCCCGGCTGGTGTCCAGCCCCGCCCACAGGCGTCCAGCAGTACCCCCGCTGGCGCCCAGCCCTGCCCACAGGCGTCCAGCAGTCCACCCACCCCCGTTCCTCCAGGAACAGGGACAGGCCCTTTAGCTGCCATTAGACAGCCATCTCTGTCATCCTCACACCTCATGCTTTGCACACGGATCGTCTCTCAACTAAGAATCAGGAATTACAGCCCTATATGTGTGAGCTAGCACCTGTGCTATGCCATGCTTTAGTTGCTCGGTCACGTCCGACTCTTTACGACCCCGTGGACTATAGCCCACCAAGCTCTGCCCACGGGGATTCTCCAGGCAGGAATACCAGAGTGGGTTGCCGTGCCCTCCTCCAGGGGATCTTCCTAGCTAGCACCTAACACTGGCTCTTTTCCATACAGTTCCTTGAAGGAAATGGAAACACTGGGGTGACTGAACAGTGGATTTCTAGCCATTCTTCTGGCTCCGTCCCTGCACCAGCCTCAGGCCATTGGAAACACCTCACAGACCACTGTTTCACAGCTCCCCACCTCCCTGTAGGCTATCTCTAGAAAGTTCATCTTCACATCATATGCTTTGCTTTTCATGTGAGTTGATGCACAGGTCTGTGTCAAGTTTTTTTGGAGGGATAAAATGCTTATCAGTGTCAAGCAAATCCTCCACCTCATCTTTCAGTAGCCTTTATTTAATAAGCTCACGCGAAGGTTGCTTCAAGCTTAAGGAGAAAAACCTGTCTTTAAATTAATGTATGTCTTCTAACTAGAACAACGGAGAAGGCAATGGCACCCCACTCCAGTACTCTTGCCTGGAAAATCCCATGGACGGAGGAGCCTGGTAGGCTGCAGTCCATGGGGTCGCTAGGAGTCAGACATGACTGAGCGACTTCACTTTCACTTTTCACTTTCATGCATTGGAGAAGGAAATGGCAACCCACTCCAGTGTTCTTGCCTGGAGAATCCCAGGGACAGGGGAGCCTGGTGGGCTGCCGTCTCTGGGGTCGCACAGAGTCGGACAGGACCGAAGCGACTTAGCAGCAACTAGAACAAAAGGGATATAACCATTAAATTTCTGTCTTTGTCTTAGAATCCAAGAGACTTCTTGGCGAGTGTGGGTTCAGACTGCAGATTTCTTCAACATCTGAACCCACAGTTCTTGATTTCCTGTACATCTGTCCTCCTGGCTTCATGTGAGGTGTTTTATCTCTATCATAACTGCACCCAAAAAAACTTTTCCATAGCCTACTTTCCAGCTCTACTTTGTGAGGTGATTAAGTCTTGGGGTCCTTAAGAAACACAGCTTACATGCTGGTGCTAAAATAGCTGAAGTTAAGCTAAAACTGACACCTACCTAAAAACCTTAGTTCTTATGAACAGGAGTATCCAAAGTCTTTCATGGAAATGTGATGGCTTCCTATCACGAATATTTCAGAGCTGAATATTGGACAAAGAACGTGAAGTGGAAACATCAATTTCCCTAACGAGGAAAGGGCAAGGGGAATCAAGTCTGATGGTCAAGACAACACACAATTCTCCTAACGCATCACCCTGCCACTTCCTACATTTTGTGACTGATACGCACCCACAGGAAGCCTGGAGGCTGTAGTTTCTTTCTTAACTGGGTCTTACCCGTAACCGGTAGTCATCCACGGTCCAGATGCGGCTTGCAAAATCATTTGAAGCTGCTAAGAGGTAAGATCCCTACAGGAAAGAAGGGGAGAAGGAAAAACAGAGAACTTTAGTTCACATGATACAAATTTCCTCATACCAAACTCAAGAATGTTTAGATGACTAAAACTACATACCTGATCCGAATACCGTTATAACCAGAATTCTGTTAACTAATCAATCCCCGTTAACTTCAGGCCTCTTTCCTGAGCCTGCTCAACCTCGCCTGACAGCTGTAGACACTACACCTCCAGCTCAAAATGGAACTCATCCCCCTGTGCTCACTTCCACCCCACTTCGGTAAGATCAAGTACTCATTCTCTACACCCGCCCAAGTCCACAAGCCCAGAGGCGCCGACTCCCCAGCCTCACCGCCCCACTGTCCCCCAGCTGTAGACCCTCTCCTTTCCACCTGCACCGACTCGGCCCAAACCAGAGCCTTATCGAGTCTGGAGAGATGCTGACCAACCAGGTTACCAAGACCTGTCTCCCCTACCCATCTTCAACCTACTCATGATCAGCACTGAATTTTTAACCTATTGGCATCCTTCTCTAACATTACGATAGAAAACAGCAGAGAAACCAGGTAGGTTATTTTTAAATTTCAAGAACCAGATGTCAAAAATGGTTTCTAAGCACCTCTCAACTCACCATTTCCATGGGTATTAGGTACTTACAGCACTATCAAATTCAATGCTTGTAATCCCTGCATTACTGCCAGACAGGGAGCCCTTGAACTCACATTTGTCTGCATAAAAACAAAGATGCCAACGTACCAATTAAAACGAGGCACTTGAAACACAAGGAAAGCTAATTACATGGTCAAAAGCAACTTCCCCGCATCTTTACAGAATCCAGTAGCAGGACAAACAGCACAATGAAACCGGAATGTTCGGCTGACCAGTCCCCAAAGCAACGAACGCACAAGAGGGTGCGGAGCCCAGCATTTTCCGGTTGGCTCTTACACTGCTCTTTTCAGGAAATTTAGTGTCATCAATTCCCTTTATAAAAGTGCAGGGATTTAAAAACAGGTCAACTGACATAGAGTTTATTTAGCTATTTAATTTACATAAAACACACCTCTGTCAATTTAACTATCACTTTCATGGAAGCTGACCATTAAAATTTCAGAACCCAAGTACGAAAAACAGTTTTACTTGTAGTTATATAAACTGGCTAGTCATTAGATTTCCAGTAAAACTAGTTTGGAGTTTCTGGAATGTATCTGTCCACTCTACCTATGTGAAGCTAAGGTTCCGGTGAGCCAATCGCCTGCCAGTGCTCTCCTGAAGCCCACCTCACCCCCAGGCCCAGCCACTCATCTCTGGACTCGGCTTTCAGACTCTGGCCACCCTGAGGGCAACTTTACAGATCAAAGGGTAAATCTCAATGATGCTGTGATTAAATTCCTTCTTTAAAGGGTATCTTAAGGATAACCTAGATAGAGAAGCTAAGGAAATAGTTAGGGAACCATTCAAATCAAATTCATAAGACAGGAGCACAGAATAGTATACATTTCAATGGACAGCCTTTTCTTTCAGGACTTCTGAATGCTAATAAAAATGACATAAATGTGGATTTGGAGCTGTCAAATACATTTATGGCCAGCACTATTAAGCTGGTGAGTAAATCCCTGAATTAATTTGCAAAATATAGCACATTTAATGCCTTTTCCTGGATCCTAGCTTTCATTAGATTTTCACGAGTCTAAAAGAGGTCAACACCTACTAATTAAAGACTTTATTTAGGTTAGATCTTTACAGACAAAAATACTCCTGCAAATTCTAAAAAATATTTCTGTGGCTCATGCCTAAAACATTGCTCTGTCTGGCAGGTGACAAAGAGCCAAAACCTCAGGAATGATCACTAAGCGCCAGTCTACACAAGAGACGGGAGTCGAAAGACCAAAGGTCGTCTTATTTCATGAAAGGCCTTTTGGACTCGGTCTCTTCCAAGATTCAGTAAATATTAGCAAAGAGGGAGAAAATTATACACCAAGTAAGCCATCTGTGGAAGAAAGGTCCTATAATTAGTTAGAACATGACTGATATTTGTTCCTGAAAACTATAAAAAAAAAATGCTGCCAGATGCTCTATGTTATTTCTGTAGATTTAGTAGAAACTCTCATTTTACTAACACAGTTTATGCTCCGGCACAAATTATGTCAGTATTAATTCTGATTAGTGTTCACTTCCTCTTCGACAGCAAAAAGGTAGTACTTCTACTAGTGCCTGGTATCTCTAATTTTCTTATAGGTATTTTTACTGACCAAGGAGTAAAATAAAAGTATTTCTAGAGCTATTTGTATTTATTTGCAAGGTATAATTGAAATAGACTATCTGTGGAGATACTTTTTTTTAATCACTAAATCTCTGTTCTTATCATTTAATTGTTAAGTTTCAGCAATTCACCCAAGCTCAGGTCCTAGTTCACCACTCTGTCCACGTAAATCACCCACACAAATCAAGAAGTGTCTGAGTTTCCATCTCTCAAACAGGGGTGATGCCCAGCTGCCTAACACCACAGGGCTATGGCGCGGCTCAGAGGAAACGAAGCAGACACAGGCGGGACAGTGCTGCCTCTGCTGGACCGCGAGCACATGTGTGCCCCACTACGGAAGCCTGGCAACATGCTCCCTACAGAGCCCTGCAGCCTGTTCTCTGACCGTGTCTTGTTAAAAGTACATGTATATTGAACTGAGTATCAAAATGTGGAGAGTGGGCTATGCCTCAGTTCAGACATCTGCGAGAGGGTTCACTAACTCCCCTCTCCTGTTTCAATGCCATCCCATTTGAGTACTATGAGGTCATTCCTAAAATAAAACGTAATCAAAGACATTCAGTTTTGATCTTAGAAGAATGAGTCTCCCAGGTAGGAAGGTGTCCAATATGCTACTGCAGAAGAGTAGAGGGCAATTACCGATAGCTTCAAAAAGAATGAAGTGGCTGGGCCAAAGTGGAAATGACGCTCAGTTCTGGATGGGTCTGGTGGTGAAAGTAAAGTCCGACGTTCTAAAGAACATTATTGCATAGGAACCTGGAATGTCACATCAATGAATCAAGGTGAATTGGAAGTGGTCAAGCAGGGGATGGCAGAGTGAACATCAACATTCTTATGAATCAGTGAACTAAAATGGATGGGAATGGGTGAATTTAATTCAGATGACCATTACATCTACTACTGTGGGCAAGAATCTGTTAGAAGAAATGCAATAGCCCGATAGTCAACAAGAGTCCAAAATGCAGTACTTGGGTGCAATCTCAAAAACGACAGAATGAACTCAGTTCATTTCCAAGGCAAACCATTCAGTATCACAGTAATCCAAGTCTATCTCCCAACTGTAATGCCAAAGAACCTGAAGTTGAACAGTTCAACAAAGACCTCCAAGACCTTCTGGAACTAACACCAAAAAGAGATGTTCTTTTCATCATAGGGGACTAGGATGCAAAGAAGGAAGTCAAGAGGATACCTGGAGTAACAGGCAAGATGACATTGGAGTATAAAATGAAGCAGGACAAAAGCTAACAGAGCTTTGCCAAGAGAACACACTGGTCATAGCAAACACCCTCTTCCAACAACACAAGAGAAGACTCTACACGTGGACATCACCAGATGGTCAATACTGAAATCAGAATGATTATATTCTTTGCAGCCAAAGATAGAGAATCTCTATACAGTCAGCAAAAACAAGACCGGGAGCTGACTGTGGCTCAGATCATGAACTCCTCATTGCAAAACTCAGGCTTATACTGAAGAAAGTAGGGAAAACCACTAGGTTGTTCAGATATGACCTAAATCAAATTCCTTATGAATTTACAGTGGAGGTGATGAACAGATTCAAAGGATTAGATCTGCTAGACAGAGTGCCTGAAGAACTATGGACGGAGGTTTGTAACACTCTGCAGGAGGCAGTGACCAAAATCATCTCAAAAAGAAATGCAAGAAGGCACAGTGATTGTCTGAGGAGGCCTTACAAATAGCTGAGAAAAGAGAAGCAAAAGGCAAGGGAGAAAAGCAAAGATATATCCAAATGAATCCAAAGTTCCAGAGAATAGCAAGGAGACATAAGGCCTTCTTAAGTAAACATTGCAAAGAAATAAAGGAAAACCACAGAATGAGAAATAGAGATCTTTTCAAGAAAACTGGAGACATAAAGAGAACATTTTGTGCGAGGATGGGCACAATAAAGGACAGAAACAGTAACGACCTAACAGAAGCAGAAGAGATTAAGAAGAGGTGGCAAGAATACAAAAAAGGTCTTAATGACCAAACCCATGATGGTGCAGTCACTTACCTAGAGCCAGACAGCCTGGACTGTGAAGTCAAGTGGGCCTTAGGAAGCATCACTACAAACAAAGCTAGCGGAGGTGATGGAATTCCAACTGAGCTATTTCAAATCCTAAAAGATGATGCTACTAAAGTGCTGCACTCAATGTGTCAGGAAATGTGGAAAACTCAGCAGTGGCCGCAGGATTGGAAAAGGTCAGTTTTCATTCCAATCCCAAAGAAGGACAATGCCAAAGACTGTTCAAACTACCAGACATTTGCATTCATCTCACATGTTAACAAGGTAATGCTCAAAATCCTTCAAACTAGGTTTTAGCCGTATGTGAACCGAGAATTTCCAGATGTACAAGCTGGATTTAGAAAAGGCAGAGGAACCAGAGATCAAATTGACAACATTCACTGGATCCTAGAGAAAGCAAAGGAATTCCAGAAAACATCTACTTCTGCTTCATTGACTATGTGAAAGCCTTTGTGTGGATCACAAAAAACTGGAAAATTCTAAAGAGAGGGGAATACCAGACCACTAAAGACCTCTAAAGAGATGGGAATACTTATGTGCCTCCTGAGAAATCTTTATGCAGGCCAAGGAGCAATAGTTAGAACCAGACATGGAACAACTGACTGGTTCAAAACTGGGAAAGGAGTAATACAAGGCTGTATATTGTCACTTTGCTTATTTAACTTCTATGCAGAGTAAGTACATCATGCAAAATGCTGGGCTGGATGAATCACAAGCTGAAATCAAGATTGCCAGGAGAAATATAAACAACCACAGATATGCAGATGATACCACTCTAATGGCAGAAGGTGAAGAGGAACAAGAGCCTCTTGATGAGGGTGAAAGAAGAGAGTGAAAACCTGGCTTAAAAATCAACATTCAGAAAACTAAGATCATGGCATCCAGTCCCATCACTTCATGGCAAACAGAAGGGGGGAAAAGTGGAAACAGTGACAGATTTTATTTTCTTGGGTTCCAAAATCACTGTGGATGGCGACTGCAGTCATGAAATTAAAAGACACTTGCTCCTTGGAAGGAAAACTATGACAAACCTAGACAGCACATTAAAAAGCAGAGACATCACTTTGCTGACAAAGGTCTGTCTGCTCTAAACTATGGTTTTTCCAGTAGTCATGTATGGATGTGAGAGCTGGATCAGAAAGAAGGCTGAATACTGAAGAATTGATGCTTTTGAATTATGGTGCTGGAAAAGACTCCTGAGAGTCCCTGGGACAGCAAGGAGACCAAACCAGTCCATCCTAAAGGAAATTTACCCTGAATATTCACTGGGAGGACTGATGCTGAAGCTTTAATACTTTGGCCACTTGATGCAAAGAGCCTGCTCATTTGGAAAAGTCCCTGATGAAGGCTGGAGAAGGAAATGGCAATCCACTCCAGTTTTCGTGCCTGGAGAATCCTATCGACAGAGGAGCCTGGCAGACTACAGTCCATGGGGTCGCACGAGCTGGACATGACTTAGCGATTAAACCACCACCAATGATGGAGGCAAAAGGAGAAAGGGCGGCAGAGGATGAGATGGTTGGATGGCATCACCAACTCCAGCAAACGTGAATTTGAGCAAAATCTGGGAGACAGTGAAGGACAGAGGAGCCTGGTGTGCTGCAATCCATGGGGTCACAAAGAGCTGGACATGACTTAGCGACTAAACCACCACCACCAATGGAGGCAAAAGGAGAAAGGGCGGCAGAGGATGAGATGGTTGGATGGCATCACCAACTCCAGCAGATGTGAATTTAAGCAAAATCTGGGAGACAGTGAAGGACAGAGGAGCCTGGTGTGCTGCAATCCATGGGGTCGCAATGAGTCGGACATGACTTAGCCACTGAACAACAACAACAGCAAGATGATACACCCTTCTTTTAAATTAATTAATGGTTGTGCTGGGTCTCCGTTGCAGCGCTCAGGCTTTCTCTAGTTGTCGAGCGCGGGCTCGGGGGTGAGCAGGCTTCGGTGGCTGCAGTGCGCAGGCTTTGCTGCTCCTCGGCCTGTGGGATCTTCCTGGACCAAGGATCGAACCTATGTCCCCTGCACTGGCCAGATCTTTAACCACTGGACAACCAGGGAAGTCCCATACTCGTCTCTTTAGTCTCAAGCTTAGATACAATGTCATTTTTTTTCCTAGGTGATGGCCATTGGCATTATTAAATACACAACTTGATATGTAATTTTATTACTAATTTTTATGTGCAACTTTACTAGTCCATGACTAAGACTTTTTTATTTCAAATCTAAAACCTGCCCTTCTTAGAAGATGCTCTCATTGGTATACACTTGAGAAAACACAAACGCTAAAGTATCTGGAATTTAGAGCATTCTCTGGTCACTACTTGGAAACCCAGAACAAACACAGACTTGACCTTGTCAGCTGTAAAGGGTAACTGAGAGCAACAATGCTTTGGTCAGATGATTCCTGACACAAAATACTGCACGTTTCAAGAAGATGAACAGTTCAGACTGCCAACCAGACAACCCCAACATGCTTCTTTCTGTTTCTCACTCTGGCGGGACCTCACCTCCAAACACTTCCCAGAGCTTCACCCTCCGATCCATGCCTCCTGTGGCCAGGAGCCGGGAACCTGGGCTGAACTGCACAGCGTTGACCTCCCCATCATGCGCGTCCTGCAAGACAACAAACGCCCAGTTTCAAACTGGGTTAACTGTCACTCCCAAGAACCGGGCTAATACAGATGGGGACGCTTAACCACACGTTAAACACTGCTCATTAAAGTCACACTCTTGGGTTCCTAGCCCAGAGTCTCCAAAGATTCTATTATCATTAAACTCTTACAGTTCTTTTTCCATTTATTTAAATACTGTGCAAACTTCTTAAAAAGCATTCAAAACCTATAGAGACTAACTGCCTAAAGTTTGTCTTTGAGTTAATTTTATTTCTTCTAAGAATAAAGTAATGTTAATCTATACTATGATCTTCACAGCTTAAAAGTAAGTCTGTGATTAACTGCCTCTCTTCTGGTCCAGACTGCATTAATAACACACATGAAACTGTATCAAATTAGTGAAAACAATGCTTTTCTTTTTAAAAAAGCCTTTCCTTTTGGTTGTCCCAGTGAGAGCGCGCCCTAACAGGGAGCGTCCTGACAAGAGCAGGCGCCGGTCCTGCCACAGGCAGCGTCAGAGGGGCTCCGGAGCTCACGCTGGGGACAACAGGGCACCAATGAGCACAGTCGGCAGCAGGGGCCTCTGCCAAGTTTCGTAACTTCCTGAAGCCTTAGTTTGCTCATCTATACAATAAAGACTTCTGCAGCTCCTGTAAGCTCAGACCGCATCTGACCACGACCAGGCCTTCAATAAAAGTAACAGGTGTTATTTTGGGAGAACTTAATAATTTTCATAGAGAAATGTCTTGAGACTGGCATCCACACTGGACACGTCTGGAAAGATGGCATCTGTGTTCAAGCTGAGAAGGGAAACCAGACAGGAAGCTCCCCAGCCTAGAACGGGGTGAGAGAATGGTGGACGCCACTATCATCTCCTCTCTGAAAAGACTATGGATTTCAAAGTATCCACGAGTAAAACCACGATGAGATTGGCTGTAAATTGCTCCAGCCAAAGTCTGTGTATGTGTGTGGTCATAAGATTGGCTAATGTGACTAACTGAAGCTGTCCAACAGCAGTTTTTAACCCCTATCTCTGCTTATATTTGAAAATTTTCATAATAACAAGGCCGGGGGAGGGGAAGGCTTCAACACATAGATTATAAATATTAAATCACTAAACAGGTCAATCACTTGCCTAAAAAGGTCACTTTAGGAACACAAAATCTCATCTTCGCCTTTGCTTGGGACTGAAAAAGGTACCTCAACTGCTGAGAGAGTGACTCGTAAAGCTGACTGGAATATAAACAGCACTTATGATTGCTCTGCATTCTCACCATCCTCTCGAGTCCCAGTGCTGAAAAGCCATCTGACAGGCAGTCCAACTTTCCACCTCCACATGACTCCGTTCTCTTTCCAGTGCTCCCTTTCACTGGGAGGTCTCAGATTGAAAACTTGAGATCATGCACCATCACACCCGCGGCTGCCGCTCATCAAGCCCCTGTGTAGCTGGTTTTGTTGGATACTGGTGTTGTGCACTGCCGACTCTTCAGAAACACACAGTGACAGAATCCCGTGTTGTCAGCTGCGCCATTACCCCATACACATGGCTTAAATGTGATGGGAGGGAAGAATGGGCTGCTGGGAGCTGAGGGCAGGGCAGGGACTGTGATCTCACGTGCAATCAGACCTTTTACCAATCATCACTGACCTCCGAGGGGCCTGGCCCCTTAAGAGAAGCACAGGAGCACTGGGAAGGGGCTGTAATAGTTCCCCATCTACCTCCTCCTCCACAGCAGGACTCTCTTTACAATGACCAAGGTGGCCACTCAGTCAGCCAGTTCACTGGACAGAAGTAACTATTAAAAGTTCCCCTTTGTGCCTGAAACTGAAAGCCCCTGCCATGTAAACTCCATCCCATTTTAACAGCAAGTCTTTCTCTCCCCAAAAGCTGGCTCTCCCTGTGCAATCCAAGCATTAGCCCAACTAACTGGGCTCTGCTGTCCCCACTGACCCCCCGACCCCCTCTGCTAGCCCTGAGTCAGGGATTGTTTCCCTGGGTAGGTCTCATGCCTGCTCAATCACACCAGCCGGGACCTGGATCAGCCTTGAGTTCTAGGACCCAGCTTCTGACACCAGTGTCTGCTGTGGCATCACAGCAGCTTCGCCCAGGCCTGTGTCCTGCTTCCAACCAGGTGCTCCTGAGGGTCAGAAGTCATATGGACGTGCGCATAATTAAGCCAAGAGCTGCCCAACCGACCTTCCAGAACAGATCGCTGACTAAAAACTCTGCACTGGAGCCAACCGGTGACAAGAAATGACAGTTATTCTCTCAAGTTTCACTATCCCAAGTTAGTGCTCCCCTGTCCCATCCCTCCCATCCTTTCTCTCAGCCAGTCCCATATATCACAGAGAGTGGCTGGAAATCAATTCTGGTTTCTGAAGATGAGAAAAATTACTGCATTTTACTTATTTTAACAAAGCAATCTTGCTTTGCTTATCAAAATATTATCAATCGCTTCTATCAGAGAGCCAACGGGTGTAAAAGTTCCATGTAAATGAAATAGGAACAGAAAGCTTAGCTGCAGCAGGAGAAAGGATCCTTCAATGGTCAGGCTGTTTCCGCGAGAATCTGGATGAGGCTTGGGGATAATAAACCACACTTACAAAGACAGACACTGCAGTCGTCGGCACTCGCACTTCTTTACCAGCACCGGGATGAGGATCCACGTTATCCTGGGGAACTGGAAAGGAAGAGACAGAGCGCCTCCTAAGAAGTAACATAAAGGACAATATTAGGACTGTGTGGGCTCACTGTCCGCCCACCTCTCAGCAGGGACTCAAAGACGCCTTTTATCAGTAGCTTCTTTTCCCTTCAAGACCCTCCAAACCACAGAACGAGCCCCCCGAGTCGGAAGCCCCCTGACACCGTGACAACTGGAAAGACAGCACTTACCTTCGCTCTCCTCCTCGCTAACTCACGGACTCCAAAACACAACACTGAAAAGCAAGCCTGAACAACCGCTGCCCCCATCAAATAAACCGCTAGACACATCCTCAGCTTAAAGTGACCACGAGCTCCGAGGGGGCTCGTGGGTATTTTCACAAAACTATTTCAACATGATTCCTATGCCTGGTTACCATCATCCTCGGGGTACGCTTGTGGTCAGGGTGGAGCTGAACACATGCCAAAAGGAAGAGCGGCCAGAGCTTGAGTTAACTGTACAAAGAGCTCAACCTATCTGCCCCGCTCAGAGGGCGGACGGGGTGCCTAGGCGCATGCAAAGCGTCCTGGTTATTGGCACACGGATGCGTGATGGCTGGGCAGTGAAGCGGTGATGAACGTGGTTATCAGCAACCCACACTCGCATGCTGGGCTAGGACAGGATAATGTTTTCACCTGGCAGCATCAGAAGAGTGATGTCCCAAAAGGGGAGACTCGGACAGACTAAAGGGTAAGGCCAGAGGTCAGCACGCAGCGGGATTAAGAGAGAGGAAGTTGAGGGAAAAAAGGAAGAAGCTAAATGAAAAGCTGAAATTAAGGCATCTGCATATACTCTGCACTGAGATTCTGGTGCACGTTTAAAAAACACTAACAAATCATATACATGTACTTGGGTATATTTATACACACATATATATACACACAAGGAAAGGTGAAGGTTTTCTAACCTACCCAAAGATATTAGTGATAGAATCCAGAAGGCCTCCAGCAGGCTGCGAGAGTCGCTTACTAAAGAGGAGGGGAGGATAGGTTTAAACCTTAGAAACATTCTGCCCAAACAATCAATCAAAAACAGTCCACGAAAGTTCGTTCCTGGGGGTATGTTTCCCACCGAGTGCCCGAACTCCAGCAGAGAAAACCCTCCAGGGACTGAACCACCAGAAAACAGAGGGAAGATAAAAGGGAACACTCAGCCTTGAAATCTCAAAAAGAGTAAGATTCCCTAGCCTTAAATTAACTTCCCCGGAAATGATGCTTTGGACAATAAACTAACTGACCTAACAACTTCTAGTATGGTTAAGGACAAACCCCATCCTTTTGGTCCTGCTTTGGCAAATTAAAAAAAAATCCTGGAGCCCTGATAAGAATTAAACAGTGTGCTCTAAACAATCACCCAGCCTAACAAGGTCCCTCTTCCAGGAAGTCGCTACCACTTCTTTCTGCTTCTCTTCACGGCTGGAGGCACCACTGAGGGATGGCTCCCTCCTAGTTAAGGAGGGGCAACTGGAGAAAGATGGGGACGCTCTGGAGCCCATACCCTCCATGGTCGAGTGAGAGGGGCTGCACGCTCAGCCAGGGGCCCCGCACTGCTCTCTGGTCCTGCCCACGGCGGCTGCCAGGGTGCCCCCCATTCCTGGCACAACCTGTCTACTTACGTGGCCGCTCTGCTGATGGCTCGCACGGGAGAGGTCTCCTCAGGGTGCTCAGAGGTTTCATCCACGAGGACTTCAATATCATCATCCCTGGAAAGAAGGGCGAGAGGCCGAGTCTTTGCTTCTGCTGAACAGAAGCTCTGTGATGGGCCTGCTCTGCTAAGGCCAACAGGCAACACCACTTCCTAATCACATACGGCCCAGGAGTCTTAGCTGGGACAGAGCCGGTTTCAACTTCTCTGAAGAAAAAGAACTTCCATCAGAGCAACATGAAAAGAAACAATCTAAGTCGGATCCAGAACTCCAGCTGAAAATAACCTGAGAAGGGAGCTTTGGATCTCTTCAGGTCTAAAGACAGCTCCCCCCCCCAAAAAAAAAGACAGCTCCCATTTGAAAAGCACTGAAATAATGGCTTATTAAGTCCCTAACCACATAACCAGGAGCAAGGAAGATTTTCCTTTTCAGAAGTCTCCTGCACGCCAACCGCCGGACTGTGGCACTCAGCAAGAAACAGTTCCCAGGAGGCGGGCTCAGCAACACATGGAGGACAGCGAGGGGCAGCTGCGGTGCGCAGGAGAACGCCAGGATGAGGGGAGCGTCCAGGGCAGTAAGCACATGGACTGCCGAAGGGCAGGGAGACCAACAGGCGCGTAAACAACCCAGCACTAAGTACCACTTAAGAACGGAAGACAGGAAAGCGGAGTCTAAATGCAGTTCATCTTTGACTCTGGCTGTTTGATGCTTATGTTTAAATACTTGGTGTTTCTGACATTTGGTGAGTTCATCACATTACATGCAAAATAAGTCACAATAATGTGCTCCTGGGGTCTCCCCTGGTGGGCCAGTGGCTAAAACTCTGTGCTCCCAACATAGGGGGCCTGGGTTCAATCCCTGGTCAGGGAACTTGATCTCACGTGCCGCAATTAAGAGTTTACATGCCTCAACTAAAGATCCCATAGGCCACAACAAAGGACAAAGATCTTGCATGCCGCAACCTGACATGGCCAAATAAATACTAAAAAAAAAAAGAATGTGATCCTCTGCTGTTTATCCCACCAGATGCAAAGCCCCTCTGGAATTCCCCTTCCTCCCCATTTTCCTGGTTGGAGAAAAGGCAAGTAATTAGTTTGGTCTTAATGACCTCCTACCAAGTTGCAATCTTCATGGAGAAGTAAACTGATAAAAACTAATAACCCGAGACTTTATTACCAAATGTTTGGATTCACAGGAACTTGGAAGAGATTCTCCCATGATTAATTATCTGGATTATGTAAATATAATCTATACTTCAGTACCTGTTACCAAGCAAGTCAAACCAAGTTCAAGTAAATTTATTTTCCTTGGCTACTGATTCCAGGATCCCGTGTAACTGACCCCCATCTTGGCCAGGGCTGAGAGGAGAACAAAGGCGGGCCTGAAGACAGAGAACAGGCTGGGCTTTCTTCTCCTCTCACTGGTGGTTTGGGAGAGTCATCTGTGTTCACACAAGGGTAACAACAGAACAGCAGAGACAGCAAGAGTGATAAACATGAGCTGAGCCCAAGTAAATGGTTTAAGACAGAACTGAATAGTTGCAGGTACTTGAAACTGCGCAAAGACCGAGAACCATGAGAAAACACCAGCATCTGGTAACTTATCAACACCCTTCAAAGATGGAAGAAGCCCTACAATTAGGGAAGCATGGGAGAGTAAGAGCAGGACTTTACAGACACCCTGAGGTCTCCAGCCTGCCCCACCACTTGCTCTGTGTCTAGGGCAGGACATGTGACCTTTCTACACCTATTCACCTGTTCACACTGGCCAATAGCAGGCAAGACAAACAATGCTTTCATCAGCTGTTACTTTAAAGGAGAACCAAATCTCACTTCTAGATCAACTATTTATCTACTTTGCAGCTCTGGGCAAAAATACCTGACATTCACTTTCCCCATGTGGGAAAGCAGAAGATAGACACACACGCTACATTTAAAAGCAAAGGCTTGGTGTGAGATCTGCTGTAAGTCAAGACCTTTGGCCGATGACCCCTAGATGAAATGAAACCACTCCCCTCCCTTTATAAGGAAGCAACCAACATTTTAAAAGGATCATAACCATAATACTGTATTTCACAATCTATTTCAATGGCGGGAGAGGTGGGTGGGTGGGGGTGGTGGGCAGGGTGGGAAACAAATCCTGAACCAGAGCAAAAGGAATTTAGTCACCAAAATACCCACCACTCTCAAAACAAAGCCTCACATCTCAGGGAAGACCCTCCACCTGACTCCAGATTAGGAAAAACTCTATCTTGATTCAATTCCTTGTGTTCCAGGAGATCCCAGTTTTTACTCAGGCTTCAAAGGTTGCCCAAACTCCACATGAAGTCACAAACCAAGCAGAGAGCAGGAGACACAACCGGAGCCCAGCATCACACTGCAACGGCTCCAACTAGAGGTAGAAAGTGGGTCAGGATGTCAACAGGAAGACATTGAGGCTGTCGCTGGTTAAGGGTGAAGGAAGTCAGAACTCACCCTTCCTGGAAGCCAACAACTTCCTGGAAAGTAATGAGTGTTTTTTATTTTCTCTAAGTCTTTTACTTTTCTTTCTACAATCTATAAAATGGTTTCACAGAAACAAAACATTATAAAGCTACTTCAGAAGAGCAAACCAAATGACTAAGAGCACAGTTTTAATATGCACTTCTCTACTCACTGCTCAACTGGCAGAGGCTCCTTCGCTGCTTCTGCGAGCTCCTTCTGCAGCCGGGCTTGTCGCCTCCTATAAAAAAAAAAAAAAAAAAAAGCCCACTATTTACGTCTACTTAAAGCAAACAAGGGGTTTGGCTCTCAAAAGACTCCTAGCTCTAATAATATATTTTAAGTGCATATTTTAAATACACTGAATATTCAAGTAACTACTACCCTGGGCAAACATACCCAGAGGCCCAAACCCACACTTGTAGCATCAGAAAGGACCCCATTATAATGGATTTCAAAGCCCTAGGAGGGATTATGTTATTAGAGAAAACAATGAACCAGCAGAGAAGCCTGTCCATCGGGACCCAGGGCCTCTCAGGACAGAAGCGTGCACCAGGTTCATCCAGGGTTAGTCATGACGGAGACTTAGTTTTCTGCAGTAAACAGTCTCACACTAACATATCAAGAGCATGGATAAATAAAAATGTAGGTATTCCTGGCATGGTTTTATTATTTTACAGGTTTTAACTCATTTAACACTTATAACAAGCTTTGAAGGTGAATACTACGATTCTCATTTTACAGACGCGGAAGCTGAGGTAGAGTGAGATTCTTCAGCTGTCAAAAATGTATGCAGCTTCAATTTACTAGGGCTGACACCCAAGTCTGGGCTGTGGCAGAAGTTTCACAGGGTCCGCAGTTGCTTCACTCTCTCCTGCCTCTCAGAACCATTTTTGGCCTTCCTTCCCAAGTCCTAAATTCAGGAGCTTCTTAGCCTATAAGCCTTGGTCTCCCTCGCTTTTCCACGGCGATTTCACTTCTATCTGTGGTTTTGCCTTTAAGGTGGGGGGACCCCCCCCAACCTACAACTCCAGCCCTGCTCCTGAGCTCAGGCCAAGAATTCTGCTGGAAATTTTTTTTCTAAAATGCTTCTACCATAGTGGGAACTTTCAAATAGGGCAAGGTCCTGCACGTGACACAGCAGAATTTGGGACAGAACAAAGCTGTAGCTTAACAAAATGCTTTACACTCTCAATCCCATGCCTGACCTGAAAGATGAAAAGTCAGTTTACAGGGTAAGTGACAAAAAACACAAAAATTAACAGATTTTTCGTAGGTGGAATTAAGAGGTGACCTCTAAACCATCTCTGAGGGAAAAGCAGAGCCTTGGCATGGGGTGTGTAACGCTCCCATAGAGGACAGGCAGCCACCCGGCAGGGGCGGGTACGGCATACAGCTCGAGGCACAGGGAGAAGAAAACGGCCGCAGCCCTCTTTCATCAGAAAGGCCGACAGGAAACCTTCTCTGAGAGCTGACGGCTTCCCCAGGAGCGCCCCACACAGCGGCCACTGTGCCTGCAGGGACACCCAGACGAGCAGCTATTTCAAAAGAGCGCTCCACTGCAACCCAGGTAAACAGAAGCTGCTAGAAGGGGAAGGATACCTAATCTGGGAAACTGGTAGGAAGAGGGGTAGGGGAGAGGCTTCCGAGAAGGAGGAACTAGCTGTGTCAGGTGGTGAAAAGAACGCCCAGGCCCCACAGGCGCAGCCAGAGGGTGATTCGCACAAGGGCACATTCCCAGGAGAACATTTCCTGGGACGCACCTGGGGCCGGTGTGCCACCCGCCTCACGCCCCGCTGTCACCAGAAAGCCCCGGCTGTTCTTGTCTGCGCGACGTTCCAGCACGCTCCCTCCGCGTAGCCGCAGGCCAGCTTCTCCGTCAGGCAGGTTCTCACCTGCAGCCTATCAATGTCCAGGGAAACCCCCACGTCCTCACCGCTCCCCAGCTGCCTAAGAGCTCCACGTATAAGCCACACAGGGAAGCCCAAGAACACTGGAGTGGGTAGCCGTTCCCTTCTCCAGCAGATCTTCCCAACCCAGGAATCACACGGGGTCTCCTGCATTGCAGGGGGATTCTTTCCCAGCTGAGCTACCAGGGAAGCCCTTATAAGCTACACAATTTAACTTAAACGTGAGACAGAAAGAATATGAAAAGGATAGCTCACTTTTTCTTAATGTTACCTTAAGTATGTCTGTTTTTAAATGACTTCATAAAATCCCACTGTACAATAATATCAGTTTCTTTTCCTCCCAAGGTAGACAGCGCTTCTGACTTTTCACTTCTGTGAATAACAGATGATCACGGAATCGTATTTGTGAGCCACTTGGGATGAATGACTCACTTAGGATGAATTCCAGCAAGAGGAACACCTTGCAGGCACCCACCGTCTCCAGAGCCCTCCAGAGGGTTGGAAAAACAGCCCGCCCCCCATCAGAAACGTCCCACCTACCTTCCTCCCAACAACCCTTTTAACCAAATTCACGGAGCCCGTCCACTTCTTTTACGATCTATGCTTTACATCCATCTGTCTGAATGCTGACCTGTTTCTTAACAGGCTATACTAAGGACATGCATTTTACAGCTGCACACCCTCATTGGTTGTTTTACAGTGTCCTTCAATGTTAAGAAACCTATGGTTTTCATACGGTTCATTTTTTATTACCATTACCTTTCATGTTTATAAAGCCTTCCAATACTCCTATTTAGGAACTTTTCACAAAACAACAGAGTAACATTTCTTCCTTCTACCTTTTGCTTTCTGTTTTCACACAGATTTCAAAATCTTTCTGCACACAGTATTTGGTAGGACTAAGGCTCATCGTTATTAAGGTTCTTTCCTATTCCGTGTATTCGTTCTTTTAGATTTTACCTACGATAATCTTTTCAAATTCTGAACTACTGACGTGGGGATTTAAAATCAAATGTTCTAAATCTTTTAGACTCTTATTACTAGTGACGTTTGCCCACAGTCATTCCGTACACTGGCAAGATCAGAATTTTTGGTTGGATCAATTTTATAAAATGAGGGGGAGGATTTTAATCTTTTTCTAATTCTGGTTTAATTTATAATGTTCAAGAATTAGCTTTTCTTCTTGAAACATGGAAAGAATTCACTGGCAAATACAGAAATGTGCCAAAGCCCTTCAGGGAGGTAATCCTTGGCTCAGTTATAAAAGTGTTTTCATAAACGCAAGTCTCTTTTATACCCACGGCTGCCCCTTCTCCTTCTGTCGGTGTTCCCTGACGCCCCCTCCCCGTGGTTAGAGCTGCCAGGTGTGCCTTGCTTTGCTAGGTTCTACTGTACCAATGTTGAGACTCACTGACTGCGGGTTCATCTCCCACCTTGAGTCCTTTTCATTCTCCGCGTTTAGGCGGTTGGCCTCCTGGGCTTTCTCGGCCATCCACCGGGTGACCAGCTCCTGGTTCTCCTCGGAAGTTTTCCGCAGCTTCTCCTCGAGGGCAGTGAAAGTGATCTGCAGGGCGTCATATTCATCCTTCAGGGTCTGGTTGGCTCTTTCAAGGTCCTGAAGCTTAGTGCGTAGCTCCTGGCACTCGGTCTCCAGGTCAGAGATGGTCTGCAGGTATTCTGCAATTCTGAAAGCATGAGGAGAGGAGCGAAACCATAGAGCTGCGTGAGCCTGGGCCCTGCAGTGACCTCAGCCACCAGCACGGGCACCTCACCTGGCCGAGCCCAGCCCCCGTGGTTTAGGGACAATTCCATTAGCAGAGGCAACACCTCGGGCAAAGTTCACCAGACTCTGAACGACAAGCTAAGGCACCGTTCAGAGAAACAGGGTGGGAAGAAAGAGGGAGCTTCTGAGGCTGAACAATAGTGGTGATGGGAGCTTAGCAGGAGGCCAGGGATCCGTGCATTCCAACTGGTCTCGCCCTCACTGAGGCTGAGCAAGCTCCCCACCTTTTTCTCTAAGCCTCTGGAGAGCCCTCGCAGCAGACTTGGAGAACAGGCCCAGAGGAAACCCAGGCTCCCCTCCAGCTTGAAGGTCCCAGGTCTGGAGGCTCTGTTTATCTCGTCTGGCAGGCTTCTCCCAGATGAAGGATAACCTGCTCATAAGCGCGCCCCTGTTCCTGAGCCCCTTCTTGGTCCCGCGCCCACCACAGGAGATGCCGCCCCACAGGTGGCAGCGGCCGTGGGGAGAGCTGGGACTGCCTCGCGTTCGCTTCCCAGAGCCAAGCTTACATCTCAGGCGGGTGTGTGGGTGCAGGGATCCCGGAGGCCTGGGGGCACTGTGCTTGCCTTTTGCATCCCAGAGGGTAGAAAAGGAGCCCGTGCTACGAGTGCACAGAAATGAAGCTGGTGCTGCGTCCAGTGTGGGGGCTGTGGGCCCCACGCACAAGAGGGCGGCAGAACAGCAAGCGTGACCCCACGCCTGGTGCTGGAGGAGGCCTGGCTCTACTCACTTGGCTTCGTTCATCTGCATCTCCTTGTCCTTCTGCTGCATTTGGTTATTCAGGTCAATCACCAACTGGGCTAACTGGGGGGGTAAAGAACATGTTCATCATTAACAAAACAGTTTAGGACTTCAGTTGGAAATTAGTAATAGTGACTTATTTTAAAGGAAACAAAACAAAACAAAAACCAGGTGCCTGTGCCTGTGGGGTTGGGCCAAGGCAGGAAGAAGAAACGAGCTGGTGAAAGAGAGAAGGGCCGACGGGAAGGCTCACAAGCTCAGCATGCGCCTCCCGTTGCAGGCAGCCTGGGACAGACCCATGATGCTCCAGGTTGCCTGCCGGGCTCCCGCTGAGAGCGTCTGTCTACCTCTCCACCCCAGCTGCCTTTCCGGATTCTTTAGCTGATGAAACCATCAATGCAGCTGAAGATCTTTATAACTTGCCATTAGACCACCATCCAGGGCAAACAAAGCCCAGAAGGTGCTTCATCCTAATGAATTTTTCTGAAACTGCACAGTTCACACTTCATGATGGTTATCAGTAAAATGTTCAGTCAACTGAGGAATAGGGTTCTTTCTACGTTTTCTCCGCTTGTCCCTTTCATGCCACCTGGGAGTTACCTCGAGGGTTGCTGATATTGGGGTGGGGGGGGGAATCCTCACCTTTCCTGTTGTTTCATTCCCACAGATAAGAGCTGGCAATGCTGTATGCAACCTGGATGGCTGCAAATGCCCGTGGAAGTGCCTGTCCCCTGCCGCCCCCACCCGCAGGGAGAGATGAGAAGGGCTATCTTTCTTTACCTCCCCACGTTTCTTGTGCAGTTCAGTCAGCTCTTCTTGGTGTTTAATTCTCAGCTGGGCCATTTCTTGCAGCTGACTATCATTCCATGAACCATCATGTCCGGGACTAAATGCCCCAACCAGGAAGATGAGGAGAACATGCAAAAAAGAGGGGGGAAAAAAAGAAAAAAATCAGACCTTATTCCCCTTCCATCACAGTGGAATAGTAACTTTGGAATTTGAAGCCTGTACATGACAACACAGCCAATAAAACAGTTCAGTTCTCCAGGCCAGTGGAGTCATAAGTCACTACCAACCTGAAGTGGAAAGTGGGACCCATGAGACACAGGTAAAACCACCAGTCACAACCCAAACCACCAGCCGTGTCAGGAACAAAAGATGGCTTCTGGAATGACGTTCAGGTGAACAGGGAGGAGACAACACAGTTCCCTCAGTCAACAAGTGTGTGAGAGCCAGCTCTGAGCCGGGCCTGTTCTGGGAGTGGGCAGAAGGCAGGGACACGAAGCTCTGCCCACGTGACGCTGTGATTGGCCAAGAGCACAGACCACAAGGGAGAGGACGGACGGAGGCTGGTGGTCAGATGTGCTGTGAAGAAAAACTTAGCAGCGTAAATAAAGAAGGAACAGGACGAGAGGGCTCCTGCTCCACGTGGAGTAACTAAGGCAGCCCAAGAGGTGACGCCAGACTGGAGACGCGACAGCAGTGAAGAACTAGCCGTGCGGGCCGGGGGACGGGGCCGTGTGAGCGAGGGAACAGCAAGGGGCGCAGAGGCTGGAAGCGGGCTTCTCAGGGTAAGTGTGCCTGCACCCCCAGGGCAGGGGTGCAGGGGGTCAGAGAGGAGCAGGGAGGCCACGCAGAGTCTCCCAGAACGCCGAGGGCTGTGGCTTTTCCTCTGCATGACCAGAAGCCAGTGAGGGTGTTGAGCAGAGGAATGACTTACGTTTCAAAGGCTCGCTATAGCGGCTGGGTGCAGAGCAGACTGCAGGGGGGCAAGGGCAGAAACAGGGAGATCAGTTAGCAAGTTATTTTACAGTCTGGACTCGAGGAAGTGCAGATCAGGACAGGGCAGCGGCAGGGGACATGGTGAGACGAGGTCAGATCCGAGCTAGATCCACTGCGGAGAGAGACTGCAGGACGTGCCTCTGAACTGGACGTGGGGAACAACAGAAAGACAGGAGTCGGGGATGACTTCAAGGCTTTTGGCCTGAGAGGCTGATCAAAGGCAGATGTCACCACCTCAGGAGGAAGGGCTGTGGGAGGAGGTGGGGGGGCGGTGGCGGCTGAAGAATGAGGTCACCTTGGACATCCATGAGGGCACACCGAGTAGAAACGGCACATTTATTAGAGCCTGACTTCAAGTAAAGAGGTCCAAGCTGGAGGCTGACACAGAGACGCTGTCAGCAAACAAATTCATCTGAAGCCATGGACTGAGTTCAGGCCACCTTGAGAGTCGACGGAGTTCGGGAGAGTCTGCAGGTGTGTGCAGACTACCTCAGAACCAGAAGTAGGTGATCAGACTGTGGGTGGGTGATTCAGGAAATGGGTCTCGGCTGGAGCTACAGATGAAGACCATCAGACTGTAGTGAGCAGCTGAAACCACCGCCCAGGGGAAAGACGGCTGGCAACCTAGGGTACCACCACCTGAAGGGTGGATGGGGGGACCATCTCCTCCCAGTGACTAGTAAGAGATAAAGAGGGAAAGGGGAGCAGAGTGATGCTCCCTCCGTCTCTAGAAGTGTTTTTACACAGGTGCTAAGATACCCTAATTCTGTGTTCTCTGAGCAACAGTGCTTCCTCAATCTTGGCCCAAGAGGTCAAAGTCTGGAGACTAGAAAATGGCACATGCCTTATCAGAAACCACCCTAAATGAGGCAATAAAAGCAACAGGCCTGGGTAACTGACTCTGTGTGAGAATTAGGAAGATAAGAAATAACTGCTATCAAATTCTCATTGTAATGCAAAGCAAAGCAAAACATCAAACTAGTCCCTTCTTCCAAGAAGCTGGCATTGTAGAGAAAAGATCCCTGAGACAAAGACAAGGACCCAGGGCGCTCATTCCTCTGCTTAAAGCCTTTTCACTGCTTCCAATTTTACTCACCAAAAAAGTCAAACTTCTCATAAAAGCCCAGTGCTCCACTAGGCAGAGAAAAAGAAATCATCCAGACAGCAGGTTTTAAGAGAGGCTTGGGCCTCATCCCAGATGGACTCACCAGGTCCTAGAAAAGGGCTGATAACCTGCGCTGATGGTCTGTGTCTCCAACACGCTCTTGGGACCTTCGGGTGGCTCACAAGGACTGAGCAGCCACTGAGACAGTCGTTCCTAAATGTTAGAGGCCGCCAGAATCACCTAAAAGGTTTCCTGAAACAAGACTATTGGGCCCCATCCTGAGAGCTTCTGAAACAGGAGGTCTGGGGTGAGGCCCAACATTCCACATTTCTAACAAATTTCTGAGGCTGCAGTCCAGGTAGCATACTTAAAAAACGGTTGGAGTCAACTACACCCCAGGCCAAGAGTTTCACTTTAATCTCTTCTGTTAGCAAAGGGATTAAAACACTGACGAGGGGAGCCAGATAATTGATGAGAGGAAGGTTTTTAAGCACAGTGTGTTTTAGAATTAACTAGAATGGGACGGGCAGGGCAGGACTTAAGGACAGCTGGGAAAACATAGAACGCAACCAATCAGACCCCGTCTCTGGGAACACCCACCAGCACACACCTCTTTGAGTTGGTTTCCCCACGCGGCTCAGGTCCTTGAGAACAAGGACTCTGGCTTGTTCATCTTCACAGCCCAGCGCCTGGCCCACACTGCAGTCACAACCTGTCTCAGTGACGAGACCCCCGCCACAGTCCCGGAACGGAAGCACAGGTAAGCAAGGAAGGGGGCGGCACACAAGTGCAAACCAAGGGACAGACGCAGAGGATGCTGTGGGCAAAGAATCAACCGGCCCGGTGACTGCAGAGGGGGAGCGTCGGGACACTGAGGACAAGAAACCATAGCTGACTTGTGGAAAATAAGGATAGGAATGAGGCAGTTAGGAGGAGGCCTGGTTAGGAACACAAGTTTGCAGGAAAGCAAGGACCTCCATTTACATTACCACCCCAGTGCTGTGCTTCATCGCTCAGTCGTGTCTGACTCTTTTGCAACCCCATGGACTGTAGCCCACCAGGCTCCTCTGTCCATGGGATTTCCCAGACAAGAATACTGGAGTGGGTAGCCTATCTCTTCTCCATGGGAACATCCTGACCCAGGAATCAAACCAGGGTCTCCTGCACTGCAGATTCCTTACCAGCTGAGCTATCCGGAAAGCCCAACCACCCCAGTGATACTCAGTTAAAAGAATGTTGTATATTTATTTATAGTAGTTTTCCAAGCAAATGAATTTGGCTGATAGATAAAAGATGCAGGACTATAGTCACCAAGAGTCTTGTTGTTCAGCCGCTCAGTCGTGTCCGACTCTTTTCGATCCCAAGGACTGCAGCACACCAGGCTTCCCTACTGTTCACTATCTCCCGGAGCTTGTTCAAACTCATGTTCACTGAGTCAGTGATGCCACCCAACCATCTCATCCTCTGCCACCCCCTTTTCCTCCTGCCTTCAATTTTCCCCAGCATCAGGGTCTTTTCCAATGAGTTGGCTCTTTGCATCAAGTATTGGGGCCTGAATATTCATTTGAAGGACTGATGCTGAAGCACCATTACCTTGGCCACCAAGAGTCTAACCAAATAGAAATAAAATGTTTCAGGATTTCAGTTGACTGAATTTAGATGAAAAAAGGTCACATGGCGTCTCTACACCTAAATTGACCAGAACACGGCAACTACTATTTTAAATACTGAGAAGGCCTCCCAGGGCCACAGCTTAGGCACGATCTCCTGAATTGTTCTTAGGCAGAAATGGAGCTGAGGCTGGGCCATCTGTCCCTCTCTCCACTCCAGTCCTTCCGGAGACCATCTCACCAGATGAGGAAACATGGATGGCAGGTAATGAGCAGATATGGCGACCGGAATAAATGAAATAAGCTACCCCAAGCATTTCTGTTTTTCTTCTAAAACCCCAAGTTACCATCAACTTTGCTTTTACAATGGGAAAATGTAACTGACATACCAAAAAACATGTAGATTTTAGAGCAAGAATGGTATGGTTACCATGTAAGTTGTATGCATGCATAGTCATATCTGACCCTTTGCAACCCTTTGGACTATAGCCTGCCAAGCTACTCTGTGCACGGCACTGTTTAGGCAAGAAGTGGGTGTCATTTCTTCCTCCAGGGGATCTTCCCAACCCAGGGATTGAACCTGCATCTCCTACACTGCAGTTGGATTCTTCACCCACTGAGCTATTGAACAAACATGATGAACAAATGGAAAAGGAGGACAGTAAGACTCTAGAATGATTCCATTTAAGCTACTTAGGAGCCTCAGAAAGAGAGTGAATGACCCAAGTAAACATACCAAACTCCCTAACATGAACATACACTCACACATTTAATGAAGCAATACTTACCCTTCCTATTAAAATGCAGATTTCCCCCTAGTCTTTCTTTAAAAAAACAAAAAACAAAGCTTTTTGAAACTCACTAGTGTGACCGCATACTAAAATATGCTGCAACACACTGAACTAAAAAAGATTAAACAGACCTGGACCGCTTATGTTTACAGGCCTTTCAATCCTGTACCAGCAAGATCTATGTAAATCTGTTCAAGAGTACTTATACCTTATTATTTAGAAAAAGTGAGGCTTCGTAGGCTAAAGGAGCAGCTGGCCTGGCCGCTCGTCTGAAGCAGTTTCTCAAGCTCACATCGTACTGATGATGAGCCTTCTAGGTGGGGAAACACCTACATGCCTTCAAAAAAAAAAGAAAGATTTCAGCTATGTGGCTTCAGAAGCTTCGATTTGAAAGGAACTGACAAAAACTAAAAACTGTAAACTGAAAGTTGCTCAGTTGTGTCTGACTCTGCGAGCGCATGGACTATATAGTCCATGGAATTCTCCAGGCCAGGATACTGGAGTGGGAAGCCTTTCCCTTCTCCAGGGAAATCTTTCCAACCCAGGGATGGAACCCAGGTCCCCGCACTGCAGGCGGATTTTCTACCAGCTGAGTGACAAGGGAGGCCCAAACAAAACTGGAGTACAAACACAGTACTTGGTTTGCTTCGAAATTAGAGAAGTGACAATTGAACTGAGACAAATTTCAATTAAAAGGGGGACATAAATAACAGAGGACAGTTTCCAAATACCTTATCTCATGCCTGTTTGGTACGTCATGCTTTTCGGCTTGTAGCTTATGGGCCAGCACTGAATGAAGATCTGACTTTTCCAGCAACTTGTTATCTATCAAAGAAAAAAAAGTTAATATAACCTATGTACACTTAATTACTACTTAATGTCTTATAGAGATCTGGACCAAAAAAAAAATAATCAGAAGATGACGGGGCTGGTTTCACTTTTAAGAGGAATCACAGTCCTAGGTACACTGCACTTTGCCACCAACTGCAGCAGTCGCCCAAACTCCAGAACACACGCTCCTTAGATGCTTCCTGGCCTAAGCACAGGCAGCCAGACAAAGGAATTGAAAACTCCCCCCAAAAACTTTCCCCTCTCCATTCTTTCTACCCCCACAGCTTCCTATCTGGGGAAGAAGAAACAAACAACACACCAAAACACAACGGGAAAATGAAGTGCTATGTACCACTAAGTGCAAGAGGAAGACTCTGCCTTAAAGTCAGGTCAGGGCACTAGGAACACAGACACAAACCAGAGCCCCTGACCACAGGAGCTAAAACACACACGGGTGGGGAATGTGCAGGTCAAGAATAAAAAGGAAGAGAAAAAGTGAGTTTTTACTCATTTTCTCAGATGGTTTCACAGGTGAAGCAGACAGACAGTCCAGGCAGGTCTAGAGCTGCCTAGCAGGTGGCTAGAAATAAAGTCACTCCAACACATGAGAGGGCAGGATGAGAAAATTCAGACCTCTTCTTACTGGCAATGGTGAAACAACACAGTTTAAAAACAAGTAGTAACTGGAAGGACTGATGTTGAAGCTCCAATCCTTTGGCCACCTGATGCGAAGAGCCAACTCATTGGAAAAGACCCTGATGCTGGCAAAAATTGACGGCAAAAGGAGAAGGGAGCAGCAGAGGATGAGATAGTTGGACAGCATCGCCGACTCAACGGACCTGAACTTGAGCAAACTCCAGGAGATAGTGAAGGATGGGGAAATCTGGTGTGCTGTAGTCCGTGGGTGGCAAAGAGTCGGACATGACTTAGCGACTCAACAAGTGACATTAACAGACAGTAATCAGTAAGAAGTCAAAGGTTATCCTGAGGTTCCCTGCTTGACCAACTAGGTGCAAGATCCTAACACGCTGAAGAATACAGGAGCAGAGAGTTCAAAAAAGGGAGTTCTCGAACCATAATAAATGTGACAGGGAGCACAATAAAGGAAACCAAAAGTCAAGTCAGGGCTAGAAATGACGTGCACGCAGGGGCCAGTGAGATCAGAAGTGGAAGGGGGTGCACTAAGCAGAACAAGAAAGTGACGCTGGGAAACTTACAGAAAACCCACATGTGATGTGGGCTTTCACTAATCCCACACATCTGAGATGACAGGTCCTTCATGACAAAAATGCCATAGGATTCATGCCAGTGACCGCTCCTGGTCAAGAAGAGCTTGTCTTTCCTCTTAAAGAGTTGAGCCCCACTTTTTTGATCTCTGAAGACAGAAAGCCTGGGTAGAAACAGAAACACTGTCTTCATCGATATTAATTTAATAAACTACCTCAGAAAAGGGGAAGGGATTCTAACCTTGAATGTTCCCCTGTGTCAAAGGGCCCTGATAAAGATCTTCAAAAATATTACAGAGGGATGCCTGGTGATATTGGGTCTTTCAAAGGACAGGAGGTATTCAAAAGGGATCCTTCCTAAAAGCTCCTCTCACTCAAGAGCAGGATGGAGAGGGAGGGGAGGCCTCCTGCAGTCCCCACGGCCTCTTCTCATCTTCCTCTTCAGGCCCAGAGGCAGGACTGACAGCAAACTCTGCCCCCCTCTTTGAGAAGCGGGGCAATGAAGAGTGGGACCGTTTCACAGTCAACCCCTGCCTAAACCAGAGATCTGCACAGGCCAGGGTAGCCGCGTCCTGCTGCTCCTCACCCTGGTCTCCTCTCCAACCGCTCCCCCGCCCAGGCTTGTACTCCTCACTAGGCTGTTTTAAGACATGGTCCCTCTTAAAACAGGACTGACCTGTCTTTCTGACTAGCCTTCGACATCCTCCACCCTCCTTCAAGATGTCCATTTTCAAAGTGCAGAAAAACATTCAATTGTGTCAATGCGATGACAAGCAAGCACCTTCCATTTATAGGCAATTAAGTAGATGGCTTCCAAAGCACTTGTATGCCCAGCACTGCATTTATGAAGCAGGCAAGGCAAGCTTCACCCCGATTTTATAGACGCAGGTAAGTGAGGCTGGTAAGGGGACTGTGGTCAGACCGCCAACCCGATTTGACTTTTAGTGTGTTATCAGCTTTTAAAGAATAAGCATGTGATGAAATACCTGGTGACTAGAATCTATGTAACCCGTGAGGAGTCACATTTGAATAAGGAGTTTCCTGTGCTTCTGGCTTTCTGAACTGGGCTACCAGTCTCTTAAGAGTGTAAGGAATTAGCGCAACAGCGGCACACCCATCATCTCCCTTTTCTTCCACTTTAGTTAAGAGGATGAGCTCAGCTAGGACCATTTCTTGGGGAAACATGTGAGAAAAGCAAAAAATGCAAAAAAGTTAGGAGCCATCAAGTCTGGGTCCTAATCCAGACCCTATCTACTCTGCCGTGCTACCCGGAGCCCAGAAAAACTACCTAACCTCTCTCGGTCTCAGATTCCTCATTTGTATAAAGGGCAACAGGACCTGTTTCAGGGAATTTTCAGAAAGAAAGTGAAACAATACGTGCCAAATACTGCAGCACTCAAGCTTGTCTATACATCAGAATTACTTGGGGAGCAGCAAGAAATACTGACCCCTGTGTCCCAGCCCATTCCTGTGGTTTAGTTGGTCTGGGGTATGGCCAGGACTTTCTAATTTTTTAAAAGAGCCCCATCTAATTCTAACCTGCAGGTATGTGTAGAAACCACAAATTTAGCATGATCAGAATTCAGTGAAGGACATTAACTACTATTACACTGAACCTCATCATCAACAGAATTTGAGACCTAAAGGCACACTTCAAGGGGTAGACCTGGAACCAGAGGTTCCAAGAGTGCCCGTTTCTTCCCCCAAATGTGTCATCAGTTAGGGTAAAATGGGGGGCAAGGTAAGGAAATGCTCATTAGAAGGCATCTAAGGGCACAACCAGTCCATCCTAAAGAAAATCAGTCCTAAATATTCATTGGATGCTGAAGCTGAAACTCCAACACTTTGGCCACCTGATGCGAAGAACTGACTCACTGGAAAAGACCCTGATGCTGGGAAAGACTGAAGGCAGGAGGAGAAGGAGAAGACAGAGGATGAGATGGTTGGATGGCATCGCTGACTCAATGGACATGAGTTTGAGCAAGCTCCAGGAGATGATGATGGACAGGGAAGCCTAGCCTGCTGCAGTCCATGGGATCACAAAGAGTCGGACGTGACTGAGCGACTGAACTGAACTGAAGGGCACAAATATTTGTGTACTCAAATTGCTGCGGCGGCGGTGGGTGTGGGCCACCTTTTTCATATCCAAGTTTTCAGTAACAGTAAAGCCTACTATATCCCGACTAAAAAGTGAATTAAGACTCAAGATGTGTCACAAAGAACACCAAGGCGGAGTGTAAGGACAGGTCTTAAGAAATGAAAGGCAAACATACTCAGAGCACTATGCTAATGCTTCAAGTGAGTGCCCGCTTCAGTAACACGATGCCCGAAATAGCCCGTTTCTGGAAGCTGTCTATTTAATTACACAAGTATTGTGTGCGGAGCACCTGGGATTTACACATACAAACGTGCACGGCGCCTGCCCATGAAGAAAATCCAAGGCTTGCAGGGAAACCGTCCACAGTCACACCCAAGGATAAACGGAAAAGGGGAAAAGATACAAAAAGGCATGGGGCCGTGCCAGGCGTTGGGAACCCGGGCCGGCATCGAGGCGCGCGAGAGGCGCCGGGGCTCGGCCTGGGGTTCCTGCTGGCGGCCCCGCGTGCCTCGGCGGGGTCCGCCCGCCCGCCCCCGGGGCCCGCCCGCCCTCCGGGCCCGTCCGCCGCTCACACTGCAGGATGATCTCCTCGAACGCCTGCCTCTGCAGCCGGTCCCGGCGCCTCAGCTCCTCCGAGATGTGGCGCTTCCAACGCGGGAAGACGGCAGCGCGGAGGCCCGACGACATGTCGCGTGCTGCCCCGGCGCCTCAGCGCCGCTGATCCGAGCGCAGACTGGCGGCCGCGGCCCGCACCATGAGGGAACCAGCGGGCGCGGGAAGGCCAGCGGCCCCTGCGATCAGCTCCACGCAGAGGCCGCCCCCGAAGCCGTCCAGGACGGACTTCCGGCTCCTGACGGAAATGGCTTTGAACCGAGCCGGAAAGCCCGCCTTCTCATCAGACGTCTCGCGCCACGCGCACGCCGGCGTCCGGCGCCGACTTGAGGCGCTGGCTGATGACATCATCTCTATACCGGAAGTGCCTGTGGCCGAGATGTGGCCGCTGGGAGGCGTGCGGGCCGCGTTGGAGGCTTGGTCTGCGGGTTGGGGAAGGAAACAAAGGGCGGCTTCCGCCCACTTGCTGTCCCCTTTGCTTGCTTTTCCGTGTTTTATACTTTCTTTCCTAGCCTACCTCTGTTTTCTTCAGTTTACTGAGCAGAAGTAAACCCCCCACATGGTAACTGTGTGATCAAGGATAAGTGACAACCTTCCTAAGCCTCAGCTTCTTAGTCTGTAAAATTGCTCGCGCTCTAAATCGCTTCTGTTGTGTTACAGTCTCTGCGACCCTATGGACTATGGCCCGCCAGGCTCCTCTGTCCATGGGATTCTCCAGGCAAGAATACTGGAGTGGGTTGCCATTTTCTCCTCCAAGGCATCTTCTCAACCCAGGGATCAAACCTGCATCTCTTATATCTGCTGCATTGGCAGGCGGGTTCTTTACCACTAGCGCCACGTGGGAAGCCCAGGTGAAATGGGGACGGCCCCTAAATGGGGAAGGAATGATACCTACCGCCCAGGATTGCCGTGAGGGTTAAAAGTAGTACCTATATAATGCAATTCACACTGTGCCTGTGCATGGTAAGCTTAACTTTACCTAGATACTCCTTTTCTTTCTAAGTCTTAATCAAGTTTGGTTGCTTTAGCAAGAGCACCGCATTAGTCTTGGAAAAGACTGTTTTTTTTTTTTTAATGAAGAAATGGATTGCAAAGAACAGGTAAAGAAAATGTAATCGTTAGAAGCCTAGAAATTGTCTACTACCTAAAAGTAAATGGGTCGTTAGAAAGTATTTTAAGGGTGGGGATACAAACAGGATTTTGAAAGAAAAAAAAAAAAGTTTGCTGGTAGAGAAAAATGGGAGATGGAAGTCTCAGGAGAATACGGTATGTGTCAACTAAGTAGAATGGAAAACCTAGTCTGTAGTAGAATCACTTGAGCTCCATCTGTCTTTAACAAGTCAGTGAATTTATTGCCTGGAACTGGACGAAGTAGGAGGCAGAGGAGAGGAAAGGTATGTCAGAAACTGCCTTCTCTTTCTCTATCTAAAGTTCAGAGGACGATCCTTCACAAGCAGATAAGAAAGCCTTTGATCTCCTGTGGACCTCAGGAGTAGGGCGGTTAAGCTTCTAGAGCCACAAAGATATTTCGTTGGCAGCCAGTACTGAGTGGGAAAAACCCATGGGGATCAGAAATAGCAGGGACTTCCTAACACTGAAGCAAATGAAGAAGCAGGTTCTGAAAGTCACCAAAAATGCCTCTACGTGTAATAGTGGTACCAATCTCAGAAGAGCCTAGCCTCAGCTCTAGACAGCTGAGTATGCTGATTTCCACCCACCCCCCCCCCACTGCCCCCCCAACACACAAGATTGTGATTAAAACACGTTAATGAATTGTCAGGAACAGCAATTCCCCTTACAGGAATGTATCCAACAGATACTTGGACAAATGACCACAGAGGAAGCCATCAGCATTGTTAATAAGAATGGAAAGTTGGGCGGGGTGGGGGGGGGCGGTGGTGGTGGAAACCTGTATTTCCACCAGAAAGAAAGAAAGAAAAGTGAAGTTGCTCAGTTGTGTCCAACTCTTTGCAACCCCATGGGCTGTAGCCTACCACGCTCCTCCATCCATGGGATTTTCCAGGCAGGAGTACTGGAGTGGGTTGCCATTTCCTTCTCCAGGAAATCTTCCCAACCCAGGGATCAAACCCTGGTCTCCCGCATTGTAGGCAGACGCTTTACCACCTGAGCCACCAGGGGAGTCCTAATTTCCACCAATGAAAGTAAAATTACTGTATATTTATTGTTCAAAAACAGTTTATAATAAAAGCATTAATAAGTTCCCTACATACAAACCGTCACATTTTGAACTTTCAAAGATGGGAATGTGTGTTCTATCAACGTCAGGCATGAGTGATGTTGCAGCTTGCCCTCCATCTCCTGTTGCTGGTGATCCTTCAGTTCTACCATCTTCCCTCCTCCAGTCAGTAACTCTTCTTGCCTGGTCACTCGATGCCAGCCCCTGTATGCCAGCTGTTGTACTGTAATACCGTACTTTTTATGTTACTGTAAGATTAAAAATATTTTCTTTATTTTTGTGTTTGTTAAGTACTATTCGTGTGAAATGTATTATAAGGCTATTATGGTACAGTACTACATAGCTGATAGTGTTATTATAACTTTGTTGGACTTACGACCAAATTGGACTCACAAACCCACTCTTGGAATGGAACTTGTTTGTACACAGGTGACTTAACGGTATATGATGTAAATCGAATTGATGTAAATGTCCCTGGTCCTCATAGGGAACGTTTGTTGAATGAATGGAGAATATAATGATTAAGTTAAGGTTATAAAGCTCTGCAGGTCTGCCCTCTCCCTAACCAGCCAGCTGTGTCTAGTGCGCACTGCAGCCTCAGTGGTGGCACCTCCTCTGTTCTGCTCCCTCTCGCTGCACCCCCGTTGGGTTTACTGAGCCTCTGTTGGGCAAACTCTTCCCTTCTGGCTTCTCTGAGTTGATTCCTATTGAGTTAATTCTCAGCTCAGTAGTCTCTTCCTCACAACCTTCAAATAACTGACCTTCACATTAGGTCAGATCTCCCCATGACACGTGTGCCTCTCCATTCCAGCACTTAACACAATTGCAGCTTTACATGTATTTTATCATTCATTACTTGGTTAAGGCGTGTCTCCCCACCCCACCAGACTGTAACCTCCATGGCAAGAGCTGCGTCTGTCTTTGTTCATCATTTAATCTCCAGTAAGAGTATGAAGCCTTTCTCTTTTTTTCCCACCTTGGCCTTGTGGCATGGCTTGTGGCATCTTAACTCCCCCACCAAGGATCAAACTGGGACCCTTGGCAATGAAAACACAGAGTCTTAAAAGTTGGACTGCCAGGGAATTCCCTTGAAGCCTTTCATAGATTAAGTGCTCAGTAAATGTTGTTTAAACAATGAGTGGAATATAAAAAAAATATTGGGGCAGTAGCATGGCTGGTGGTGTTTTGTTGTATGTATTTTCTATATTTTATATGCATTTCCTAATTGTTGTGCATTATGCGTGTACGTAGGGGCGGCAGAGGATGAGATGGTTGGATGGCATCACTGACTTAATGGACATGAGCTTGAGCAAACTCCGGAAGATAGTGAAGGACAGGGAAGCCTGTTCTTTGCATGGGGTTGCAAAGAGTTGGACATGACTTATTGACTGAACAACATACATGTACTAAATACGCAAGAAAAAGTTATAGGAACAAACATTGAGGTTGTTCAGTCACCAAGTCATGTCCAACTCTTTGCGGCCCCATGGAGTGCAGCATGCCAGGCTTCCCTGTCCTTCACTATCTCCCGGAGTTGGCTCAAGCTCATGTTCATTGAGTCGATGATGCCATCCAACTATCTCATCTTCTGTCACCCCCTTCCCCTGTCGCCCTCAATCTTTCCCAGCATCAGTCTTTCCTAGCATCAGAAATGACCATAGATTTATTGATAAAATCATTTCTTCAGCTCTGTGGGAGATAACTAATAAGCAGGAACACTTCTACAATATTAAGGGCCTTGCACTCTTCTGAAAATTTCATGTATTGTAATTCTTTTAACCCTCTCAACAATCATGCTCAGTAAGGTTGTTATTGACTACTGTTAGCATCTTTAGCCTCATTTACATCTGAAGAATCTGAGACATGCAGGAGTTGAGTCACTGATCTGGGCACACCTGGGTTCAAATGCAAGCAGTTTGACCTTAGCCTCTGTGCCGGAACTACTGCACTCCACTGTGCAATCTCTGAGTCAGCTGACATTGCAGTTTGGCTCTAGAATACTTAAAACCAAGAATAATTTGAAATGATTTGAAATCAGGGCCCAAGAGGGAGGGTATCCTGGCAAGGAGCAGGTGTGTTCCCAGGACCCTGAGGGGAATGGCTGGAGGGGGATGAGTAATAGGAAGGCTGGGGGAAGTGACTTGTCTGAATATTCCAGAAACAAATTATGGATCTTAAGAGTGGTTTGTGTTGTTGTTTTCCTGGTAAATAGTGATTGTCTTAAGGATTCAGCATGCTTTTTTGGAGAGCAGCAATGGCACCCCACTCCAGTACTCTTGCCTGGAAAATCCCATGGACGGAGGAGCCTGGTTGGCTGCAGTCCATGGGGTCGCTAAGAGTCGGACTCGACTGAGCAACTTCACTTTCACTTTTCACTTTCATGCATTGGAGAAGGAAATGGCAACCCATTCCAGTGTTCTTGCCTGGAGAATCCCAGGGACGGGGGAGCCTGGTGGGCTGCCGTCTGTGGGGTCGCACAGAGTCCGGCACGACTGAAGCAACTTAGCAGTAGCAGCAGCAGCATCTATGAAATGGATTCTGACGGTCTGGAATGGATGTACAATAAACGTGAAATGATGCTCTGCTTCTGAGGAACTCAAGTCCAACCTTCTGAGGATGGGCCTATTGACTCCAGTCTTTTCCCTTTGGGTCCTCTTGCCTTCCTTTAACTTTCAATCAGCAAGTGGTCAAACAGTCAGGTCCTAATGTGGGTCAGGCTCACGGTTAGTTCTGCCTGGAAACAAAGACAGTCCAGGCTTGGATCCTGACCTCAAGGAGCTCACTATGCAAGAAGGAGAATCTGAATGTGATTATTTATAAATATAAGGACTTACAAAGTAAAAAAGAGCCAGCCGGAAGGCAGTGCCCAGGGGTTTTGATTCTCTTCTGTTCTTTTTTTCTCTTTTATTCTTTTTTAAAAATACAATTTCCTGGTTTAAAAAAAATATGGCTCTTGATCTTTATTCTCTATTTCCACTCCTTTTTAGCTCTTCTCAAAAGTAGATCACTTAAAGTGAAAGTAAGCCAAGTAATGGAGAAGGAAATGGCACCCCACTCCAGGATTCCTGCCTGGAGAATCCCATGGACAGAGGAGCCTGGCAGGCTACTGTCCATGGGATCGCAAAGAGTCAGACACAGCTGAAGCAACTTAGCACTCTCGCACACAAGATAAGTTAACCATGTTCCTGTGTTAACTGTTTATTGTAGCCTAGTAAACCTAGTGATTGCTAGAGTGAACCAAGGATAGCCAAGAATCCAACTGACATGGGTTTTCAGACATGCTGATGATTCCTCCAAATGTCACTTTTTGGATGATAATGATGTTCCCTTTCAGGCATGTGTCGCTCAACATTTTTACCCCTTGGCTTTTTCTCGTTTCCCTTTTCTTAGTGTTATTGTGTTTGCATACATACAAGTAAGTACTACAGGACATTTTCATTATAAAGACTCTCCGTGCCCATGGACTAAACCCCATGCCGTTCTCCTCATCCACTCCATATATATGTATATTGACATGTAGATTTCATATTTTAAAAATGACTATCTGACATGGGTGTTATCTGACATGGGGTATACCCCAATGCAAGCATTATAGTAAAGTTTAACTTTTTAAGAGAAAGTCCTTGTTATCCCTTCTATAAATTAACAGCCAAGTGTCTGGAATGGTGGCTGGAGGATTCAAGATGGCACATCTAACCAGCTGGGACAACAGCTAGAGAGGGTGTGTGTCTCTGAGAATTTTCCCCCTTGATTTGCCTCTTTACTCTTTGAAGACATGATAAAATTTCTCCCAGACACTACTGCCCTCTCCCACTGGATTGAACCTGGGTCTCCGGTGTTGCAAACAGATGCTGTACCATCTGAGCCACCTGGGAAGCCCAATATAAATAATACCAACTTGAGTATTGTTTGCAAAATTAGGTAAATAATACCTAATTGAGTGATATTTCATGCCAGGCACTTTGTTGTACGTGGATTAGCTTACTGGATGCTCACAACACTACCATGTAGGTACTGTCAGTATTTCCTCTTATGGGTAAGGGAATTGACACGCAGAGCTCAAGTAGCTTGTCTGATGTCACATCGTAAGAGGCAGAGCTTGGATTCAGTGGAGGAAGCTCTCTGCCAGAACCCAGCCGTTTAACCATCCATGTCTGTGCTGTGTTGTCAGGGAGTCCGGGTTCCGGCTGGGGTTTTTCAGGATGAGAGAGAGAATCAGTGAGAATGCTTAAGATCACAGGCAACAGACATGCAATTCGCACTCCCTTAAGGGAAAGTATGGGTGTAGCATCAGGCTGGCAGGAGGATGTGGCTGGACTGGAACCCGGATGCAGATTCTGCCTCTTTGCCTCTGTCTCCCTGTCAATTGCTGCATCCTTCGTCTTGTGGTCCAGCTCTTTTTGTTTCCCTGGTGGTGGGGTAATGGCTCCTCCAGCATCTCCACAATACAAGCAAGCAGTAGACCAAGTTGGCATCTCCGAGTCCCAGGTCTAAATTCCTGGGAGGAGAGGCTGCTGGACTTGCCTGTGTCCAACGATCCATGTGGCAAAGAGGCAGGGTCAGTCTTCCCTCCGATGGCGGGGAAGGGACATTTTCCAGGAGAAGGGAAGTATAGGACACAACTGTTCAGGCTGCCCAGCTCCACACCCCCATTCTTTTATTAACAATCCACCCTCCTGGCTACGGGCATCCCAGGGGGCTCAGTGCTGAAAGAATCCATCTGTCAATGCAGGAGATGCAGTTTCGATGCCTGGGTCGGGAAGATCCCCTGAAGGAAGAAATGGCAACCCACTCCAGTGTTCTTGCCTGTGTTAGGTAGTTAGAATAGGAAAAAGGAGTCCAGAATGGCGGTGGCTAAAAGACAAAGAAGGGGAAAGCCCGTGAAAATAGAACAAGGGAAGATCTGAGGACCGGAGTGAAGACCTCAGGTAGAACAAACAGCACTCCTGGCTAGACCAATTTCCACAGGGCAGGCCCAGGGGGAGAAAAAACATATAAAAAGAGGAGCCAAAGGGCCAGGGCTCACCCTTGCTCTCTCTCTTTTGCTCTCTCTCTCTCTTCTCTTCACATCCTTTGGGTCAGCATGCCCTCATGCTTTGAGGGTGTATTTTCCTTTATTTTCTAAATAAAACTGAGCTGTAACACGGAGCTGTAACACTGATCTGTCCCAGAGCTGTGACACGTCTGTCCAAGGGCTTTAATGTTGGTCTGTCGCTTCAAATTTTTGTTGTGACAAGACAGAACCGAGGAAATTACATATTTCCTTGACACCTGGAAAATCCCGTGGACGGAGAAGCCTGGCGGGCTACAGTCCATGGGGCCACAAAGAGTCAGACACGACCAAGCATGCACGCACGCTCCTGGCTATAGTCCTGTTTTCCCCCTGACCTTTCATGCAACAAACTGGTCCCAGGGGTAAGCACAGGAATCCTTGCCTGTCACTGTCCTCCACAGGAAGTTTTAAACTGGATCTGGGAGAGAGATCCTTTTTCTCCTTTGGTTAGGAAGTGAGGCTATGCTTGGGGACCTGCTAGTGGCCATGTCCCCTCCCAGATCTCATGGAAAGGTTAGCCTGAAAAAAATGGAGCAAGCACACGGGGGGAAGAGGAGACGAGAAACCAAGAACCTGATGGCATTAGAGTCCTGGGTTCCACCATTCCTGAGGGCAGCCCAGCCCCATCTTCCCAGTCTGGCTACCTGAGCTGGTATGTCCCCATGTTTCACTAAGGCTTCTTTACTCTGGGCTTTGATTTTCTCTTGCCACCCAAGAATCCTGATTAATTCAGCAGGCAAGCTCAAGCCTATCCCCTCTCCAGCAGATCTACCCGACCCAGGAATCAAACCGGGATCTCCTGCATGGCAGGCGGATTCTTTACCAGCTGAGCTACCAGGGAAGCCTCAAGGAAACACTAGGACTGGGAAACAGAACGGTAGTGCCCCCACAGGTGGGTTTTCCACTTTAAAATCTTGACAAAAGTAGGAAGGTCAACCCACTCTTCTTACCATGCATGTTTTGTATTTACCATCAACCCATTTCCAAATTTCTTGGGAAAAGTTTCTGGATCTGAGGTCTCATGAACTTCCAAGTGAAACTCTGTTCTGAATAATAGTGTCTGCTGATGAGAGAAAATTTCAATAACCTCAAAGTGATTCCTAGTCAGCCTGGAGATATTAGCAAACACTATTGCCATGTGTTAGAGCTGTGTTGCCACTTCCCTCTCAACAGAAAGTGAAGGCACGCCATCTCCACGACTCAGGATATTCATAGTTCTGCAGAGTGTCTAGGCACCACTGCGTCCTCACACAGTAGTACCGCATAGAAAGCACCCAGCCTCGGAATAGGTGTTTGATTAAACAACAAACTATGGCATCACTGACTCGATGGACGTGAGTCTGAGTGAACTCCGGGAGTTGGTGATGGACAAGGAGGCCTGGCGTGCGGCGATTCGTGGAGTCGCAGAGTCGGACACGACTGAGCGACTGGACTGAACTGAACTGAACTGAAATAAATATTGCCTATCAGGAGATGGGGTTCTTTGTCAAGAAAACAAGTTGACATTTTGTCTTTTAAAAGGCCAACAACTGAGGCAGCAATGTGTTGAACTCTCTCTACAGATCTGGATGCCCGGACACTTCACCTTCCGGAGCATGCATGAGTGTGCTCAGTCGCTTCAGTCATGTCTGACTCTCTGCAACCCTATTTTGTAGCCCACCAGGCACCTTTGCATGGGATTCTCCAGGCAGGAATGCTGGGGTGGGCTGCCATGCCTTCCTCCAGGGCATCTTCCTCGCCCGGGGATGGAGCCTGCATCTTTGGCGTCTCCTGCACTGGCGGGTGTGCTCTTTACCACTAGCGCCACCTGGGGAGTCGCACCCCAGTTAGGGGTGTGTGTGTGTGTGTGTGTGTGTGTGTGTGTTTCCAACAAAATTAGTCCCTTTTGTTTAAAAAAATTACAAATAAGTGTGCAAAATTAAATTTCATGATTCAGTTCAGTTCAGTTCAGTCGCTCAGTCGTGTCCGACTCCTTTCGACCCCATGAATCGCAGCACGCCAGGCCTCCCTGTCCATCACCAACTCCCGGAGTTCACTCAGACTCACGTCCATCGAGTCAGTGATGCCGTCCAGCCATCTCATCCTCTGTCGTCCCCTTCTCCTCCTGCTTGCAATCCCTCCCAGCATCAGCGTCTTGCAAAATTAAATTTCATGATTAAACACACATGAAGTAAAACGCATACCTCACATTGGAGCCCATAGACAATGTTAGTTGATTCCATGACAGTAAAACAAGTGGCAAAACCGAGAACTTGCTGCTGCGGATATCAATGTTGTAACCTGAAATAAAACATAAAATTAAGCTTAAAGGGGGTTTAAGAAAATTAAATACATGCCTCAGGAAATACTAACAATATAGAACCGATAGCCTACTTTAGTTACCAAATGTTAAAAAAAAAATATGTTCCTCTCATTTCCAGAATGTTAGCGTGTAGCTATGTTTAAAAACCGGCAGAGAAGATGAGGAGAAAGGGAAGTGGAGCTGGCCAGCCAGGGAGGCAAGGGTGAATGACCTTTCTGCTCTGGTTGGGAAGGGGGGTGGTAGGGATGTATCTAGAAGACAATCAGATCTTGGATTCCTGCTAGTGGCTCTCTGGCACCTTATTAAACTGTAAGCTTATTGGGACTTCCCTGGCGGTCCAGTGGTTAGGAATCCAGTGGTTAGGACCCCTGCAGGGGGCACGGATTTGATCCCTGGTCAGAGAACTAAGATTCCATGTGTCAGGCATCATGGCCAAAATGGAAAAAAAAAAAAAAAAAGCTTAAGATCATCTTTCTCTTCTCAGGTCTCGACTTCTGTTTACGGAAACCCTGCACCTACCCCACACCCATTACCGAAACTTTGAATGTTTCCTGCTTCAAGAGGTGTGAGGAGTGGACAGGAGAAAAAGAAAAACCACTCATCATCTCACTCAAGCAAGAACTTAAGTAAGATGTGGTAAGTCTGAGTGTGGGTGGACTAATTTACTAGGGGAATTAGAATGGCAAGCAGACTGAAGTCAGCATTCCCAATGTCAGCAGTACTCAGCCCTTGTGGAAGTTAGGAGGATTTCAGCTGCAAACAGAAATCTATAACTTGTAATTTAAACCAGGGGTTAGCAAAATACAGCCAGTAGCTCAAATCCAGTCCATTTGCTTTTGTGTGGTCTTCAGACTCAGGAGAGTTTTTGCATTTTTTAAATAAAGAAGGGCCTGAGTTGGCCTTGAGTTTATGTCCCTCAGATCTCCTACTGGGCAGTCGAATTGACTGACAGCCCTTGATGCTTCTCTCTGACTCCACCGTGGGCAATAAGCCTTCCCTGGGCTTTCCTCCCTTGGGCTTCCCTGGTGGCTCAGATGGTAAAGAATCTGCCTGCAATACAGGAGACAGGGTTTGATCCCTAGGTCAGGAAGATCCCCTGGAGAAGGAAATGGCAACCCACTCCAGTATTCTTGCCTACAGAATTCCATGGGCAGAGGAGCCTGGCAGGTTATAGTCCATGGGGTTGCACAGAATTGGACATGACTGAGCAACTAACATACATACATATGCTTCTGATGGAAGCTTGCCGGGGTCCAGCCCCGGCTGATCCAGGGTATTCGAAGGAGAGACGGCTAGGCGACCTATTCAAATGTTAATTAGAGATAATAAAGAGGAATAGAATGAGGATAGCTCAGTAGGAAAATTCAGTGGAGAAAAGAAGCTGAGTGGCTTGGTTTACGCGGAAAATCAATATAACCCGTGACACCAGGTTAGCTCTGACCACGGAGGCCACAGGCGCCCTCTCGAATAGCGGAAGGTGCCCCACCTTAGACACCTTCTCGAGTGGGTCTTAGAAGCCCAGGCAAATAAATGGTCGCAGAGGATATCCACGCTCCAGATGGACGCTCAGCTGGAAGTTAAAGGGAAGAATGACATGGGGAGACCAAGCGTTGGTGAGCAAGGCCCATAGCTTTATTTTCAACAGGGGCTTTTATACCCTAAGTTACACATAGAGGATAATAGGGGATGCAAAGTCAGCAGTCTTTGATGCTTATCAAAAACCAGGGTTTCTTTCCTGCAGATTTATCGTATACAAATGGTTTAGGTGATTTACATCATCTTCTGGCCAGAGGCCTATTAACATTTTATGACTCTTGACAAGCACTTATCAACAAAGACTTATTTTCTCTAAGAGTAATTATTTTAAGGTTTGGCGCCATCTTCCGAAGATAAGATTACGTTCCTATAGGGTGGATGTGTAATGGGTTTACAAAGGAAAGAATTTACTACCTTAAGGGTCTAAAGTTACTAACACCAGGCCACTACTTATTTTTTCTACATACCAACTATATTAATTAATGCACATTCAAGGATACAATTCAAGGGATGTGAAAACTTGGCAACAAACATTGGCTCATCAATGAAATCTTTTACTAGCTTTATTCTGACAGTTTCTAATTCTCTGAGAGGCTCTAAGCTATTTGAATATCTTAAGCTTCCCGTGCCTCTGGAGGCTGGGAGGCTGTAAACAATCGTATGCATAGCTGTAGGTGTCCGGGTAAACTTGTCAGGCGAGTTAGAGAGCCATCTGAGGGGTTTGGATTTAAACACTCCTAATTGCCCAGGAACTTTATTAATTGGAGCTGTAAGTTAACTCTTTGACAGAGAGAGTGAGATGGTGGTGGGGGACAGCCCCCAGTAAAGTCAGAGGTGAGAGCACAAAGCAATAAAGTAGGCAGACTCTGGTTTTTTGGGGGGTAGATGCTCGAGAATATCCGGGGGCACTCCCGAGGCTCGATCCCGCCTTTGCGTATGCCGAGCCCCCTTCCTCATGACCTTTGTCACGAGTGGAATGTCTCTCGCCGGCTCCCGGCAGAAGCTCAACCATGACGGAGCACGCTGGGAAACCAAGGAGGTGGGGCCTTTGGGAGGTGATTAGGTTAGGAGGCTGGAGCCCCACTGAATGGGATTAGTGCCCTGCATGGGATTAGTGCCCCCATAGGAAAAGACCATCTGACAGATGACTTCTCTCTTCGGAGCTGTTTGCAAACCTGGAAGAGAGCGCTCATTGGATATAAAAACTTCTGGCACCTAGATCTTGGACTTCCTGACCTCCAGACTGTGAAAAATAAATATCTTTATTTAACCCCTCAAGCTGTGGTGTCCTCTTAAAGCAGCCAGAGCTGATGAAGACAGATGCCCAGTCGTGTTTAGTGCTAGATGATCACATGATGTTCGTCTAGATGAAGCATCACTAGAACTCGTTGCAGGCTGAAAGCCTTCCTTTGTAATTTCCATTCTTCCTTCTCTCCCTCCTGGGGTCTGGCCGGCATGTGGTCTGACAGCTCCCCCGGCCTCATCCAGTGACCCCCGTCTCCCTGCTTTCCTCCCAGGCATCTCCCTATGTAAGTCTGTTGCATCTAATCCTGCCTTGACATGCGCTTCTCAGGAAAGCAAAGGAGATGGTGATGAAACCCAATTACCAGGAGGATGGAAGAGGTAGGAGCTGCCAGCCCTGCTATAGACATTTTGGGGGTCCTGCCCCCCAAGTCCATTCTCTTTCCCTCTAACAACATCTTGGGTCTAGGGGCCTATGTTTCCATCACAGGCAGGATTAGACCTTTCTGACCCATTGCTCTTTGGAGCACCCATGGACACTTGACCCAAGATGGGCCAGATTCCTCCTCCACAGATCCAGGCATGGGGAGCTGGACTTTGGGGTTGGAGTAGCTAGGCGGAGCCAGGGCAAAGCCAGAGAGACCAGGAGTGAGAGGGGAGCCAACTGTGAACAGAAGCAAGGAACACGGGCAGAGGAAAAGTCCAGGGAAGACAGGGGTCAGGGAGGAGCCCTGCTCTCCATGCCGAGTGCTGGAGCCTGCGAGTCATCAGCACTTCCTTGCCTCTCGCTTCCACGTCTCCACCTGTAGCTCGTTTCTCTTCCTTGTAAGAAGAGAGCCTTGACTAAAATGGAAATCTAGAACCTCACAGCTGGAAAGCCCCTTAAACATAGCTTTATGGCAGAGACTCAAAGCAGGGAGTTCCCTCCCCATCCTGCCTTCCTTTGCCAGGATCAGAGGAAATGAACCAAGTGCGGCTTCAGCTCCTGGGTCTGGAGCAGGGGCTCCTAGCAGGGGAGGATGGCCTCACGGAGTCCTTTCCCAGGTCTGGGTTCATAATTGGGGAGGTGACAGCTCCTCATGCTACCACTTGCGGGGGGTCCTGACACCCTGCCTGCCAGGTCCCAGGGTGACTTCTCATATGAGGGCTAAGAAGGCAGGTCTCCTGCAGGGCAAGGAGGGGGCGAATGGGGGTCTTCTCCACTCCTCCCCAGCAATCCTGCGCTTCTGGTCTGTCATGAGTCACAGCATCTCTAAGATCCATGAGTGTGAATTTGCTTTACCTTTGGATAACTAAATAGCCCATTTCTCTGAGTTCTTCCAAAGTAAATGCAGTCTGGGCAGATCTTTTAAAGGAAAAAAAATCAGGGAACGCCCCTGCTACGGAGGTTCCAGCTCTAGAAACCCAGACCTGTTAGCAACCTTTCAAGCAGCTTTTCTGCTAAAAATTAAGAAACAAAAACTTAAATCCCATTGTGGGTGAGCGCTTGTTTTATTGGCTGATGCTACTTTAAAAAACAAAAACAAAAAAAGAGTGCCTTTACTGAAAGATAAAATATCCATTGTTGTTGAGTCTATTCTGGCTGAGATTAAAAAAAAAAAAACAAAAAACCTCTATAATTTCAGCTGATATTTAGTGAGTGAGGTTCAAAGAGAAAATATCAAGAAAATTCAGAATTTTTTAAGTGGCTGTTTTGAATTCTTGAATTTTGAAAAAAGCTATCAACATGGCTCCAGGTTAATAAAAGTCACTCTCAGGGGAGGTTTTGGGGACTGCTGGAAATGTGGTGCATCTGTCAAGAGCACGTAAGAGCTGCAAATCCAACCCTGAAACTAAGTATCAGTGGCGTGCTTGCTGGGTCACAGGGTAGATGTGACAAAAGCTGTCCTTGAGCACACATACACACGCACACACACACACGATGTTTTCTGGAGTCTGTCTCTTCGTATTTGACATCTGTATCCCAGGTGGAATGATTTGCGTATTCTGATGCTGGCTTCAGATCCATTATCCAACTCATGGGAGGAGTCAAGTTAAATGTAGAGAATGCAAACAAGTGACATTTCAGCCTGAGTTAATAGAATTTGTTTTTGACAGAGCAAATGACCTTTCATCACACAATTATCTGGGGAATTTATAAAATCTCTTAGGAACCTGAAAACACACTTGTGATCAGAAGCACTTTTTATTGACAGATTTGGTTTTTGAAAAATATGTCCTAGAGATGGAAAGTTATACCAAGAGAAACTTTGAAGGAATCTATCAGCACTTTCGGAGAAGGCAATGGCACCCCACTCCAGTACTCTTGCCTGGAAAATCCCATGGATGGAGGAGCCTGGTAGGCTGCAGTCCATGAGGTCGCTAAGAATCAGCCACGACTGAGCGACTCCACTTTCACTTTTCACTTTCATGCGTTGGAGGAGGAAATGGCAACCCACTCCAGTGTTCTTGCCTGGAGAATCCCCGGGACGGGGGAGCCTGGTGGGCTGCCGTCTATGGGGTCGCACAGAGTCGGCCACGACTGAAGCGACTTAGCAGCAGCAGTACTTTACCCAAGTAGTCTACGTCTCGCCTTTCTCTTCTTGCTGGTATTTTAGTCTTGATGAAAACACTTACGGCTGGTTTCGTTTATTTATTTATTTTTGATGTGAACCATTTTTTAAAGTCTTTATTGAATTTGTTGCAATATGCTTCTGCTTTATGTTTTGTGTTTTTTTGGCCTTGATGTATGTGGGATTTTAACTCACTGACCAGGGGTCAAACCCACACCCCCTGCATCGGAAGGCAAAGTCTTAACCATTGGACTACCAGGGAAGTCCCTCTAAGGCTGGTTTTAAAAGGCTCTTCTCCCCCTGAATATCTGATCATTTTGGTAAGACTGGGTTCCACCAAGGTTCTGACTCTAGTCAGTTATAAAAACGGAGAAGTCTAAATACATCTGGCCATGTAACTTTCCATACGTTTTTACAACTTTAAACTTCCATCCATGCGTAGAATCACTTCTTTGCCAGTTTTGGTAGTACAATTAACAAAAAAACTTTGCTATTTGACAGATGACAATTGTACCTGAGTATTGCTTTAATTTGGTAAAATTGAACATTTTCCCATCTATTTGTTTATTCATGATTCATTCTCTTTGGGGTAATCTCTATCTAAATCTTTTGCTCATTTTGTCTAGTCAAGAAATAGACAATTTCCTGTGAATTGCTTGGGGGGAAAGCCAGGAAGAGCTGATCAAAAAGAAATTTTTTTCACAATTTGTCCAGATCCTTTCTTTATAAGGCAGATAGGATGTGGTCAAACTGGTTGCTGAACCAATGAGAGCGTGCACATTAGCAAACATCTTCTAAGGAAGTTGTGAAAGTTCCTCACTTGGAATTTTATTTTTTTGAAGGTTTGTCATATCTGAGTGTTTCCATAGCATAGCATTTCTGTGGGCTTCCCTGGTAGCCAAGCTGGTAAAGAATCCGCCTGCAATGCAGGAGACCCCAGTTCTATTCCTGAGTCGGGAAGATCCCCTGGAGAGGGATAAGCTACCCACTCCAGTATTCTTGGGCTTCCCTGGTGGCTCAGATGGTAAAGAATCTTCCTGCAATGCAAAAGACTGGGTTCGATTGCTGGGTTGGGAAGATCTCCTGGAGGAGGGCATGGCAGCCCACTCCAGTATTCTTGCCTGGAGAATCCCATGGACAGAAGAGGTTGCAAAGAGTCGGACAAGACTGAGCGACTAAGCACAGCACAGCATTTCTGGATCTTTGGATGAAAATGTCTGCTAAGGTATTGTTATCAGGGTGGTCTTCTGAGGGAGAATTAGACAAATCTATTTAAGAAGGACATGCAGTAGTCTTGTAAGTCCTCCACCGTGGCAGCCGTGTTGGGCAGACAGCTCTGAGCAGTCCACAGGGGACACGGTGATGGCTGTTTTGCATTCATTTGGACCCAAAGATGGAGGTGGTGGTGCCTCTCCGTAGGACCTACTGGATTGGCTGGTGTGCTTTTTAGACTATCTTTTCTTTAGAGTCTTGACCTCTTTTCTTCTTTGGATCTGGGTCCCTTTGTGACTTAAATAATGAACTCGACAAACATTTACTAAGTTCCTTGTGTACGTGAAACACTACTCTCGGGACTAAGGCTAGAGCAGTAATTTCTGCCCTTAAAGAGCTTCCATTCTAATGGGAGATGCGAAAACTAAACATATAATGGAGTGAGTTATGTATGTCTGAGTGTGATGAGAGCTGTGGACGAAAAGAAAGGGTGGAGCAGAGTGCGGGCAATGGTGAGGGGTGGGGGCGTAGTTTGTCTATCAGTAGCGTGGCCAGGATGGCCAGCGTGGTGGACGTCATTGAGAAGGTGAAGTTTTAGTAAAGACCCGAAGGAGGGGAGGGAATCAGTTAAGAGGTTATCTGGGGGAAGAGCAGCCAGGCAGAGGCTCAGCTAGAGTAGGCTCGGTAGCAGATGCATCAGGAGCCCACCTGATCCTCCGCAGCCAGTGCATCCAGCCTGTGTTGAAGTGAGCGTTAAGCTGAAGACAGTCCCCGTCCCTGGAGGGCTGCCCTTGGCTGACCAGAGCTATCTCCCCTCCATGAGATGCCTGAGCGGTGGTCAGTGACTGGCTGATGGGAGGGGGCACAGGTGCCCGGTGTCCTTGCCTCTGAGATGCAGCGTATGTGCCTGAGTGCCCCAAGGACAGACTGAAGATAGACTTCTCCAAGTTCTGCCTAGCTTCTTCCCCTGATCTATCCTGCTTCCCTCTATGCCTGCCCTGCTGCCTGGAGTGAGAGTATTTTGTCGATAAATTGCCAGGCACAAGAAGCCCAGTCTCAGGCTCTGTTTCTAGGGAGTCTGATCTAAGACAACCCCAAGACCAGAGCTTGTCTCAAATGTCCAAAAACCAGCAAGGAAGCCACTGGGGCTAGAGCACACCTCCCAGAGGAATGTACACATTCAAACACACTTGCGTACAATTCTGCCTCGGACACTATGGAACTGGATTCAGCAGCCAAGGCATCTTTCAGGGCTCCTGCCTGAGGGCTGGTAGCCCCACAAGGTGACTTCCTGATACACCATCCGTGCATGCATGCTTAGTCACTCAGCCATGTTCGACCCTTTTCGACCCTTCAGACTGTAGCCCTCCAGGCTCCTCTGTCCATGGGATTTCCCAGGCAAGAACACTGGAGTGGGTAGCCATTTCCTCCTCCAGGGGATCTTTCCAACCCAGGGATTGAACCTGTGTCTCCTGCCTCACAGACGGCTTCTTCACCTGCTGAGCCATGGGGGAAGCCCCTGTATACCATCCATTCCTTCACCTAAGTTTTGCAAGGGTACCTTCTCAGAAAGAACTTTCTGTCTTCCGTTAGGAGAAGCTGCCTATTTGCATCTTTCCAAAGTTGCTTTCCTAGAAGATTACAGAATCCATCTACTATGAACTGAACAATATCCCCCGCAAAATTCGTATTTTGAATCCCTAAACTCAAGGTGGACAAAGAGCTTTCAGGAGATAAAGCTAGATGAGGTCATAAGGGTGGGGCCCTAATCCAATAAGATTAATGGCTTTATTAGAAGAAGGGACAGAGAATTCTCTTTCTCTCTCTGCTGTGAAGACTCGGAGAAAATAGCCATCTGTGAACCAGGAAGGAGTCTCTTACCAGCAACTAACTGATATGGTATTTTGTTATGGAGTCTGAGCAGACCATTAAAACTGCAAAACCATCAGTACCACAAACATCAGCTTTGAAAACTCCAGCCTCACGTTTGTGAAGAACACTTTTGTGATCCTGTTGGGAGACAGTTCCTGCAATGCCCCTCACCCAAGCCAGGATGTCCTTGGGCCACTGACGGAGGGTTTACAAATGGGAGGCAAACCAGGACTTAATTTTCTATTTTCACACCTAACCATAAGATGGAAGCATTGTAAAAGGTCTGAAGCTAGAGACTGAGGGAGACATTTCTTAGAATTTTAATCATTTCCTGTGTAGCTGCTGTTCTGTGAATACACGGTAATCTCCTCTTGTACAGAAAATTAATTCTGATAGGTAATTGGTTTATTTTTTGATGTAAAGTGCTTAACCCACCTCCACATATCCTGGCAACATAACCAAGCTCTTGACAAGGTAAGCACCAATTTGGAGCCTGCCGCATGGCTCATGATTCTCCACTTTTCTTGTGTGAACTTTGCCAAGTACCCTGAACCTCTCTGAACCTCAGTTTCTTCCTCTGTAAAGTACAAATAAGACCCACCCTGCAGAGTAATGAGGATCAAAAAAATGAATGCATGTGACACGGCATTTTTTTCCTTTGGCCAGAAGGCATCCAGTATTAGAACTTCTCTGAGCGTTCTCCATGGGTAGCCTCCTGGATCTGTGTGAACTTACCTTGCTTGTGATTAGATTGGCATGTGCGCAAGCCGAGAGTTGGAGATCTGGGAGAACATTCCATGATCCTAGATAGACACCTGCCTCCAGGCCAGTGATGAAAAGGATACCTGGGTTGGGAGTGGCCCTGGGCACGAACAGAGGAGGGAGGTGGGTCTTTAGGAAAAATGGACTAGTTAGTTCCCAACTAGCTACACCAGCCTTACCTGGGGAGGAGATGTTTTAAATGCACATTCCTGGGTTTACCTCTCCCCTGTCCTCAGAGCTACTGAGTCAATTTCTCTGTGGGTGGCCCCAGAACCTGTACTTTTATTTTTTAAAACACTTTTTATTTTGTGTTGGGGTATAGCCAATTAATAATGTTGTGATCGTTACAGGTGGACAGAAAAGGGACTCAGCCATACATATCCATGTATCTATTCTCCCCCAAACCCTGCTCCTATCCAGACTGCCACATAAAGTTCAGCAGAGTTCCCTGTGCTATACATAGGTCCTTGTTGGTTATCCATTTTAAATATAGCAGTGTGCACATGTCCATCCCAAACTCCCTAACTATCCTTTCTATCCATCCTCCCCTCCAGCCCCTGCAACCATAACAGAATCTGTATTTTTAAACAGCACCTCAGATGATTCTTATGCACACCTGAGTTTGAAGGTCCAGTAGAGCCACATCAGATTTTACAGTCATTAACAGGTTACTGTAGATTCTGCACCTAAGTGACAAATAAATGTTTTGAATGGCTTGCTTAGAGCAGTTTGCAGCTTAAATTTATTCCCCATAGCAAGCAGTATTCATAGGCTATTTATTGACCACAAAATTTGGAGCTTATTATATGTCATCTAGGATTAGTAATGACATTATGTAAAATATTCCTCAAGCCATGTATTATCACATGTACATGCTAAGTCGCTTCAGTCATGTCCAACTCTTTGCAACTCTGTGGACTGTAGCCCACCAGGCTCCTTTGTCCATAGGATTCTCCAGGCAATTATAATGATTTAAAAGGAACAATGGAAACCCTTTTTCACATGTCACTGAAAGTCAGTTAAGTCAAAGATGAGGAAAGACCCATAGTGGTCCCTGGGGCTTCCCAGGTGGCACTAGTGGTCAAGAACCCGCCTGCCAATGAGGAGATGTAAGAGACCGGGTTGATTCCTGGGTGGGGAAGATCCCCTGGAGGAGGGCATGGCTACCCACTCCAGTATTCTTGCCTGGAGAATCCCACGGAAAGAGGAGACTGGCGGGCTACAGTCCATAGGACTGTGCAGAGACACGGCATGCAGGCACATGCAGTAGTCTTAGAACCTGGGCATCATCAAGACCATTGCATCATGAGATCTGAGTTTTGTCTTGCTGCTTGAGGGTCTGATGCCAAGATGCACAGCCAATTAAATGGCAACAAAATGCATTTGCAATGAACAGAGAGCAAAGGTTCACTTAAATTTAGCATTCTGACTTCATTAAAAATCTTTATCCCCATGCAAAGAACACGCTGTGAAAAAGAAATTAACAGAATGACATGAAACAACCCCTCTGTCATCTGGAAGTCTATACTTAGAAACATTTCTAAATGTTTCCGCACCACTGGGACTGTGCAAAAGATTTTCCTTTTCATTTTCCTACACTATGAACCAGAACCAAAAATTTAAGACGCTAGTTTTAATATTTTTTGTTAACACCACATTGTTGAATGGTGTTATATGCCAACGACGGGAGAGAAGGGGTAAAAAAACCCTGTTGTCCACATGTTGCAGCATGAATAATAATTGCGTGAGTGGAAACAAAGAAAGAGTGAGCCTCAGAACTCTATGGACTGTATCAATTTCCATGTCTCAGGATGCCACTCAGTAGGCTCAAGGACACAGTGCTGGGTGTCAGAGGTGCCATCCTCGTGGGTCTTTGGAGGTGGACACCCCCAGAGCCTGATCATCTTGAGGAAGCCTTACTTGAGGAGTTTCTGGTTACAGTGAGTGCCCCTGGGTATTCACTATGATTTTCACTTTTCATTTATTACCTTCAAGTGTGCACATGTGCCAAGTCGCTTCATTTGTGTCTGATCCTTTGCAACCCTATGGAGTGTAGCCCACCAGGCTCCACTGTCCATGGGGATTCTCCAGGCAAGAATACTGGAGTGGGTTGCCATGCCCTCCTCCAGGGGATTTTTCCAGCCCAGGGATGGAACCTGTGTCTCTTATGTGCATACTCAGTTTTTAGTCTTCTTGCAAATGACAGAGAAGGTAACTAGCCTCACTAGTCAAGGGTGAAGTAGGGATCTGAACCCAGCTCTGGGTTCAAATTCTTTCCCCTCTTCTATTACACCTCTTTGTCTCCTTGGCATATGAATCATGTGTTCAGCCTTTGGAACAGTGTTCCTCAAAATGTGTTGCCCTGACCTAGCACCAGCATCAGAATGCTCTGGGATGGGTGTTCAAATTCAGATTCCTGGGCACCACGGAGACCAGGGGACTCCTTCCTTCTGGTGGTCCCAGTAATCTGCACCCTTACAAGTTCCTCTAGTGACTCTTATGCATAATGAGCTTTGAGTACCATTATCTTTGAGGCATCCAGACAGGCCAGTCGGAGACAGCAGCCTGCCATGAAACCAAAGCAAAAACTTCCATTTGCTTTTGCATCGTCTGCAGCAAATTGCAAAATCCCAGCCTGGTTTCCACCTGGCGCTCAGTGTGTGCTTTTGAGTCATCTTGCTTTGTGATCAGGTGGTATTTACTTGAGGAATCGAATCCTCATATTAACATAAGCAAAACATAATTAGAAAAATCTGTTATAAAAACCATTCTGCTTTCCAAACCAAATATAAATGACTTTAGAGTAAGTCATGCCAGGAATCCCACTTAGTTCACTCATGTAATTAAGAATGACTCTCGTGCCAATTGCTGTCAATGTCTGTTTTCTTAATTGCTTGGGCATGTGCCCCCTCCTCCCCCAACTTCTATTCCCAGTGTATGCCTAGTTTGAAAGAGTTGCCATCAAAAGATAATCTAAAAAAAAAAAAAAAGCCAAAGATGATCTTACTCATTTTTGTAAGAAGTTGTGCTGGTTTGTGCCCACCGTCCCTTTGCCCACCCCAACTTCACCCACTCTCTGACCTCAGTGTGTTCCTTGTCTGGAGTCTGGCCCCAGTGGACAGTCGGACAGTAAGTATCACCATGTACGCTCCCTTGCCCTCTGGTCTCTGGTTGAGTTTGGCCAATGGGAAGGACCAGCAGGAAATAAAAAGGCAGGAGAAGAGGGAAGTCAAAGTGTCCTAACCCCATGCACTTCACTACTGCTATTATTATTTTTTAATGGCTATAGCTTCTCGTGGGGGTGGGGGCCCTCTTCCTGTCTTCAGCTCTCACTGCCTGGGGTAATATCACACCACTTCAGATCTCTGGGTAGTAATGGTTTTCTACTGGTGCACCATCCTTAGATGCCTGTATCCCCAAAATAGTCTCCTCTTTAATCTTATACATTCAGGTGGATCTGTTTACAGTCTTGGGTTATGTGCATACAAAGATGTCTAGTCTACCCAAATTCCTGAATTAATTTGCAAATATAATTATTGAGTTAAAATTATTTGGTTTATTTTCAAATAAAGAGTGATAACCTACACCCTCCCACCTTCCTAAGGAGTAAAGAGTGTTGGTTCATTGAGGAAATACAAACATGGACCCCGGGGAATGAAAAGATGTGAGAGTCTAAATTTAGCTTGATAAAAAAGGGATTGCATGAGCTAGGACAGAGAGAGGAGACTGAAGAAGAATGGATGTAGAGGTGGGTGGTGGAAGGGGAAGGAAGGAGGGAAGAGAGAGGAAAGTGGGCTGCCAGGAGGTGGAGAGAACGGGGGAGAATGGGTTCGAGGATTTTAAAGCAGCTTTCTGTGGTTACACAGTAGACTCCTTGCTGCCCAGCAAGAAAACTTTCAGTTACCATGCACATTTCTCTACAAGGCTGTTTTTTTTTTTTTTTTTTTAATTAATTCTTATTGAAGTATAGTTGCTTACAATGTTGTGTTAGTTTCTTCTGTAGCAAAGTGAATCAGCTATTGATTCGTTCAGTCGCTAAGTCAGGTCTGACTCTTTGTGACCCCATGGACTGCAGCCAGCCAGGCTCTTCTGTCCATGGAATTCTCCAGGCAAGAATACTAGAGTGGGTTGCCATTCCCTTCTCCAGAGCTTCTTCCCCACCCAGGGGTCGAACGTAAGTTCTCCTGCATCTCCTGCATTGGCAGGCAGATTCTTTACCATCTGAGCCACCAGGGAATGGTATCAATAATGTATATCAGTCAATCCCAATCTCCCAGTTCCTCCCACTCCTCCCCTTTGCCCCTTGGTATTTATATATTTGGCTGAGGGGGTTTTGAAACATACAAGTTCTTGGACATTTCTCCCATGAAGAGGTGGAATCTATTTCTCATGCCCTGGAACATGGATTTACTTTGACTAGAGTGGTTCTGCGTGAAGGCAGACGCTAGGCCAGCAGTGTTCCAGCTGCAATTGAGGTCCCAGCTGATGGCCAGACCTGCCATCGAGCGAATGTTCATATGGTTTCAGCTCCCAGCCTTCGAGCCCACCGTCTGACAGTGAACGGAGCTGGGACAGGCTGTCCCCCAAAAACTCTGCCTGAATTGCAGATTTGTGAGCCAAATAAGTGTGAACCAAAACAAGTGGAGTGGTTAGTTATATGACAGTGGATGACTGGGATGGTTAGACTTGGGTTTCTTCAGTTGGCCTAAAGGTGGACTAGTATTTGTCAGAAACAAGAAGATGATAAGGAAAGAAGGTTTTTTTATATTCCTACCAGCCTCCTGAAAAACCCTTCTTCAGTTCAGCTCAGTTCAGTCACTCAGTCATGTCCGACTCTTTGCGACCCTATGAATCGCAGCACGCCAGGCCTCCCTGTCCATCACCAACTCTCGGACTTCACTTAAACCCACGTCCATCGAGTCAGTGATGCCATTCAGCCATCTCATCCTTTGTTATCCCTTTCTCCTCCTGCCCCCCATCCCTCCCAGCATCAGGGTCTTTTCCAATGAGTCAACTCTTCGCATGAGGTGGCCAAAGTACTGCAGTGTCAGCTTTAGCATCAGTCCTTCCAAAGAACATCCAGGGCTGATCTCCTTTAGAATGGACTGATTGGATCTCCTTTCAGTCCAAGGGACTCTCAAGAGTCTTCTCCAACACCACAGTTCAAAAGCATCAATTCTTTGGCGCTCAGCTTTCTTCACAGTCCAACTCTCGCATCCATACATGACCACAGGAAAAACCATAGCCTTGACTAGATGGACCTTTGTTGGCAAAGTAACGTCTCTGCTTTTGAATATGCTATCTAGTTTGGTCATAACTTTCCTTCCAAGGAGTAAGCGTCTTTTAATTTCATGGCTGCAGTCACCATCTGCAGTGATTTTGGAGCCCAGAAAAATAAAGTCTGACACTGTTTCCACTGTTTCCCCATCTATTGCCCATGAAGTGATGGGACCAGATGCCATGATCTTCGTTTTCTGAATGTTGAGCTTTAAGCCAGCTTTTTCACTCTCCACTTTCACTTTCGTCAAGAGGCTTTTAAGTTCCTCTTCACTTTCTGCCATAAGAAAGTGTATATCTGAGGTTATTGATATTTCTCCCGGCAATCTTGATTCCAGCTTGTGCTTCTTCCAGCCCAGTGTTTCTCATGATGTCCTCTGCATATACATTAAATAAGCAGGGTGACAATATACAGCCTTGACGTACTCCTTTTCCTATTTGGAACCAGTCTGTTCTTCCATGTCCAGTTCTAACTGTTGCTTCCTGACCTGAATATAAGTTTCTCAAGAGGCAGGTCAGGTGGTCTGGTATTCCCATCTCTTGAAGCATACTCTTACCAGCCTCCTGAAAAACATTTCTTGCTGCTGCTGCTGTTAAGTCGCTTCAGTTGTGTCCGACTCTGTGCGACCCCATAGACGGCAGCTCACCAGGCTCCCCCGTCCCTGGGATTCTCCAGGCAAGAACACTGGAGTGGGTTGCCATTTCCTTCTGCAACGCATGAAAGTGAAAAGTGAAAGTGAAGTCGCTCAGTCGTGTCCGACTCTTAGCGACCCCATGGACTGCAGCCTACCAGGCTCCTCTGTCCATGGGATTTTCTAGGCAAGAGTACTGGAGTGGGGTGCCATTGCCTTCTCCTGAAAAACCCTTCTTAGGGAGAGTTAAATACCTAATATTAAAACAAGCTCTGTATGTCTAGTATGTGGGAGGTACTTAATACGTTTACATATTAGATGAGCAAGTAAGCCATGTGGGGTGGGGAGTGGGACCCTTGGAAGGTTGCTTCAGTACAACAGCTACTGAGGGTGGGTTTCTTTGACTCAGAACCTGGCTAAGTGGATGATGCAAATTTGGTTTGGAGCTCATTTGTTCTAGTTAATAGAGAAGAGAGGTCCAGTGGCTAAAACCCTGCACTCCCGATGTAGGGGGCCCAGGTTCAGTCTCTGGTCAGGAAACTAGGTCCCACATGCTACAACTAAGATCTCGAGTGCTAAAACTAAGAGTTAGCATGCTGCAACTAAAGATCTCGCACACCACTAAGACCCAGCACAGCCAAATAAATAAATTTCTAAAAATATTAAAAAATAAGAGATACGGGAGCCAGGAGACAGCTCAATGATGCATCTATATGTAAAAAGAAGGGAAAGTTCAGTTCAGTTCAGTCACTCAGTCATGTCCGACTCTGCGACCCATGGACTGCAGCATGCCAGTCCTCCCTGCTGCTGCTGCCGCTAAGTCGCTTCAGTCGTGTCCAACTCTGTGCAACCTCATAGCCCACCAGGCTCCCCCGTCCCTGGGATTCTCCAGGCAAGAACACTGGAGTGGGTTGCCATTTCCTTCTCCAATTCATTAAAGTGAAAAGTGAAAGTGTAGTCGCTCAGTCGTGTCCAACTCTTCGCGACCCCATGGACTGCAGCCCACCAGGCTCCTCTGGCCATTCTCAGAGTTTGCTAAAACTCATATCCATCAAGTCATATCCATCAGTGAGGCCATCCAACCATCTCATCCTCTGTCGACCCCTTCTCCTCTCTCCTTCAATTGTTCCCACCATCAGGGTCTTTCCCAATGAGTCAGCTCTTCACATCAAGTGGCCAAAGTATAGCTTCAGCTTCAGCATCAGTCTTTCCAATGAATATTCAGGACTGATTTCCTTTAGGATTGACTGGTTGGATCTCCTTGCAGTCCAAGGGACTCTCAAGAGTCTTTTCCAACACCACAGTTCAAAAGCATCAATTCTTCAGCATTCAGCTTTCTTTATAGTCCAACTCTCACATCCATACATGACTACTGGAAAAACCATAGCCTTGACTAGATGGATCTTTGTTAGCAAAGTAATGTCTCTGTTTTTTAATATGCTGTCTAGGTTTGTCATAGCTTTTCTTCCAAGGAGCAAGCATCTTTTAATTTCATGGCTGCAGTCACCATCTGCAGTGATTTTGGAGCCCAAAAATAAAGTCTGTCACTATTTCTGTTGTTTCCCCATCTATTTGCCCTGAAATGATGAGACCAGATGCCATGATCTTAGTTTTCTGAATGTTGAGTTTTAAGCTCTCCTCTTCCACTTTAATCAAGAAGCTCTTTAGTTCTTTGCTTTCTGCCATAAGAAAACATGCAAGTAAAAGTTAGTAGTTTTTTAAGAAAGTTAGTAGGAATTTTTCAGAGAGAATACCATCTTCTTGCAGCAGACCGTCTTGGAGGGTAATGGCTATAGTAAAGTGACGACCCCCAGACACAGCAAGGATGGGCTTTGAATGCAATGGAGAACCATGTTGTTCCATAGCACAAAGTGAGAAGGCTGTGGAGAGATCCAAGCAGAGGGAGGGCCATTACATGGGGCAGGACATCCCAGAGAAAGTAGCTCAGAGAGAAATTTCTGCTGGCCAGGCGATGTTAGAATTTTCAGAACAAAGACATCTACTAGTTATTTGTGAATTGTTGGCTGTGATATTTTGTGATGAGGCAACCAAATCTGGATCCCAAATTTCAGTGAAGTCTGTCTTCCACTTGAGCTTTCACTCACAGACCAGAATGGGGCAGAAAAGGGTCAAAACCCAGAAATATGGAAGAAAAATGGAAGTGGAGCTGGAGACCACTGGAAGACACATAGCTCCTTAGGAATCCCCTACTTTGATGTTTGCTCTGGAAATTAAAATACATATCTTCAACACATCACAGCTTATTTAGAATTAATATTGTACCACTTCATGCTTCCCAAGTCTTCCCTGGTGGCTCAGTCAGTAAAGAATCTGTCTGCAAGGCAGGAGACATGGGTTTGCTCTCTGGGTCAGGAAGATCCCCTGGAGAAGGGAATGGCAACCCACTCCAGTATTCTTGCCTGAGCATTCCATGGACAGAGGAGCCTGGCGGGCTACAGTCCATGGGGTTGCAAAGAGTCAGACTCGACTGAGGCGACTTAGCAAGCACACACCATCTGAAGTGAAATGTTTAGGTCTGACAATCATGTAACTTCACTTCCCACTCTCCTGTATCTTTCATGTTACAATTATCGTAAGTATTTCATTTACATACTCTACAAAATCTATAATTAAAGTGTTATTGTTTTATACAATCATATTTTTAAGAAATTAAGATAAAAAGTCTTTTCTATTTATCCACATATTTTACCGTTTTCAATGCTTATCAATCTTTCCTGAAGAACCGTGTTTCTATCTATTGTCATATACCATCAGCCTAAAAAAATTCCTTTAGCTTTTTTTTTTTTTGGTAGTTGATCTGTTAGCAATGAATTTTCTGTTTTCTTTGATCTGCAAATGTCTTGATTTCATGTTTATTCTTGAAGGATATTTTTACTCTGACTAGAATTCTGGGTAGATCTTTAAAAATGTCTTTCTCTGCTGAGATTTTCTATCTTTTGCTTCAGGAATATTTTCCTTTATGTCCCTGGGTGTAATTATAATAACTGCTATAACATCTCTATCTGCTAATTTCAATGTCTGGAATGGGGTTGATCTCTGTTGCTTATCTTAACTCTAAGATGGGTCACGTTTTACAGATTCTTTCTATATAAAACAATTTTGGATTATATCCTGGATATGGTGAATGATATTGTATCCTGGATACCGTGAATGATAAATTGCAGATCCTCAGAATTCTGTTATGTTCCTCTGAAGAATGTTGACTGATTTTGTTTTTTAAAGGTAGTTCGTGTGGCTGCACTCAAAATTGCAAAACCTGTCTCTCCTGAGATGTTAAGTAGCTTGTCCGAAGTCAGGCAGCTAATACGCAATAAACATTAGCTAACTTATGAGTTAAATGCATCTTCGACAAGGAAGCCAGGGACATAAAGGAAGCCTGGCGTGCTGCAGTCCATGGGGTCGCAGAGTCAGACACGACTGAGCGACTGAACTGAACTGACTTGACAAGGAATATTTACTTCTCTCAGTTTTCATTTGTGTTTTAAAATGCAGCCCTAAACACACACTCCCTTGGCTTCCACTTGGTTCTCTTTGCAGTTCGTGGAATTTACTTCCTTCGCTCTTTGTTTTCTCCAGGCATGTACCTTACAGCAGCAGACCCCAACCCTTTTTGGCACCAGGGACAGGATTTTGTAGAAGACAGTTTTTCCACGGATCAGGGGTGGGGGATGGTTTAGGGATGATTCAAGTGCATTATATTTATTGTGTACTTTATTTATATTATTATTACATCGTGATAGAGTGAAATAATTATACAACTCACCATCACTGGCCTCTCACTGAGAGTTTTCATATGCATCTGCAAGCAACTGATTCATCACGGTCTCTGTGCAGCCAAACCTCTCTGCTAATGATAATCCGTATTCGCAGCCGCTCCCCAGAGTTAGCACCACCGCCTCAGCTCCACATTGGATCATCAGACATTAGATTCTCATAAGGAATGTGCAACCTAGACCCCTTGCATGCACAGCTGACTGTAGGGTTTGAGCTCCTATGAAAATCTAAGGCAGCCACTGATCAACAGGAGGGGTTGCTCAGGAGGTAATGTAGCCATGAGTAGTGCTCAGTCGCTCAGTCATCTCTGACTCTTTGCTACCCATGGCTGTAGCCCGCCAGGCTCTGGTCCAGGGAATTTTCCAGGCAAGAAATACTGGATCAGGTTGCCATTTCCTACTCTGGGGGATCTTCCTGACCCAGGGATTGAACCCGTCCACATCTCTTGCATTGGCAGATGGATTCTTTATCACTGTGCCACCTGGTAAGCCCATGAGTGATGAGTAGCAGCCATAAATACAGATAAAACTTCCTGACTCACCTGCTGCTCACCTCCTGCTGTGTGACCTAGTTCCTAACAGGCCACTGATAGGTACCAGTCCATGGCCCGGGGTTGGGGACCTCTGCCTTATAGATCCAAAGTGCTTCCTTCCAGCTGCAGAAACACAGTGGTCCTTCGGCCTCAGGCAGTAGAGGCTTGACCTGGATCCTCATAGCCAATAAATGAAGCAGTGTTAGGGATGCCAGATAAAACTCAGGACACTCAGTTAAATTTTAATGTCAGATAAAACCCTATACCTTTTTAGTGTAAAATATTTGAGACATACTTATTATAGAAATTGATAAAGACCAATCAAGTGAGAAAAGTCACAGCTATCTATTCAGAGCTCCAAAAGGGTCAGCCATCTTCACTTGTGTTTCAGGAGCAACTCGCAGGCAGGCAGAGACATGGGAAAACTTTCTGGTAGAAAAAGGGAGGACCGATGGGGAGCGGGCATCCAGACCCATCACTTCATGGCAAATAGATGGGGAAACAATGGAAACAGTGACAGACTTTCTTTTCTTGGGCTCCAAAATCACTACAGATGGTGACTACAGCCATGAAATGAAAAAACGCTTGCTCCTTGGAAGAAAAGCTGTGACAAACCTAGTAAATAAGTAAGTGAAGTCGCTCAGTTGTATCTGACTCTTTGCGACCCCATGGACTGTAGCCTACCAGGCTCCTCTGTCCGTGGGACTTTCCAGGCAATAGTATTGGAGTGGATTGCCATTTCCTTCTCCAGCGGATCTTCCTGACCCTGGGATCGAACCCAGGTGTCCCGCATTGTAGACAGACGCTTTACCGTCTAAGCCACCAGGGAAGACAAACCTAGAGAGCATATTAAAAAGCAGAGACATTCCTTTACCAACAAAGGTCTAGTCAAAGCTATGGTTTTACCAGTAGTCACGTATGCATGTGAGAGTTGGATTATAAAGAAAGCTGAGTGCTGAAGAATTGATGCTTTTGAACTGTGGTGTTGGAGAAGACTTTTGAGAGTCCTTTGGACTTCAAGGAGATCCAACCAGTCCATCCTAAAGGAAATCAGTCCTGAATATTCATTGGAAGGACTGAGGCTGAAGCTGAAACTCCAATACTTTAGTCACCTGATGCAAAGAACGGACTCATTAGAAAAGACCCTGATGCTGGGAAAAATTGAAGGCAGGAGGAGAAGGCGACAACAAAGGATGAGATGGTTGGATGGCCTCACCAACTTGATGGACATGAGTTTGAGCAAGCTCCGGGAGTTGGCGGTGGACAGGGAAGCCTGTCGTAGTGCAGTCCATGGGGTTGCAAAGAGTCAGACACGACTGAGTGACTGCCCTGAACAGAACTGACAGGGGACCGTGGGCCTGGGGGAGCTGGAGGTGACCACCACCAAGTGAGGTGTCCTACGTGGCTGGTTTGGGGTCCGTATTTGGCTTTCTCTGGTCGTTCCTAAGTTGGAAATGGGGACAAACTTTAGGGAAGCTGTTCGTCATTAATCAAATTGTGGCCATATGGGGCCAGGAGCTGTTGTTTGACTTTCTGGACTGTCAGCAGAGACAGTGGTCTTGTTTCCTTCAAGTCTGACTTAGAGCATGCTGCTTTTCCGGGCCAGTTACTGGAGATGAGGGCTTGGTTTCCTGGGCAGGTTTCTGTAGGTTGTGGGTCAGAAATATATTTTTATAGATGCTCTGGCCACTGTCTGTGTGTATATTCAGTCTCTCGTTGTACTATTTGGGACATAATGACACTAAATATCTCTTCAGAGAAGTTTCTCTGAGCACTTGGGAATCTCAGCACAGAATAGAAACAGGAGAGGCCAGTGCTGGGGGGCTGATGTGGTTCTAGAACTCTGGTAGCACTGATTCTGTCCAGTGGCAGAGCAGACATGTTGGGACCCCACCCACATCACGCCTGTCAAGTCCCACCACCCACGTGTGACTCTTCAGGCCTGAGGGTGCTCTCTGGCCATCAGAGTTGGCTTTGCTGTAGAGGCAAAGAGTGAACACCCTCCCCATTTTGTTGTTCAGTCACTGAGTTGCCTCTGACTGTGACCTCATGGACTGCAGCATGCCAGGCTTCCCTGTCCTTCACTATGTCCCGGATTTTGCCCAGATTCATGCCTATTGAGTCAGTGATGCTATATCTAACCATCTTATCCTCTGCCGCCCCCTTCTCCTTTTGCCTTCAATATTCCCCAACATCAAAGTCTCTTTCAGTGAAAAGATACCAACAACTGGCTGAGGAATTAACAACCCCAGGGGCAGCCCTTAACCGTGGCTCCTGAGAGCGGGGTGCAAGCACCCAGCTCTCTCATGACACAGGTGTGTTCCACGCTGGCGCCCGCACATTAAGTCCCATTTGGCCACAGTGGCTACCAGCTTCAAGAGCATTCTTTCCTGGCTTCCTTCCCTTCCTGGTCTCAATCCCTTACTCCCTTTCTAGTGCTTCCTGGAGTTACTCCCAAATATTTCCCTTGCACTTGGAAGTTTTGTCTCAGGGTCTGTTTCTGGGAAACCCAAACTCATAAGACAGCTAATGGAGGTTAGCTGACCCCAAATTGGCCTCCCTGAAACTTTTATATGTTGGATATACAAGGCTTCCCAGGTGGCTCAGTGGTAAAGAATCTGCCTGCCAAGTAGGAGACAAGGGTTTGATTTCAAGGTCGGGGGACGATCCCCTGGAGGAAGAAATGGCAACCCACTCCAGTATTCTTGCCTGGGAAATCCCATGGACAGAGGAGCCAGGCTATAGTCCATGGGGTCGCAAATAGTCAAACACGACTAACTGACTAAACAAACAACAAAAGATACCAAGTGAGGGCTGTGGACCTAGCAGAGGCAAGAAGCAGCAGAGCGATGAACACCCATCAGAGAGGGGCCCAGGGCTGACCCTGGGCTCGCAGTCTTTTGTACCCTGCCCGCTCAGGGGCTGCTATTGTCCCAATCCCCTGAGGCAAGACTGTGCAGCTTCCTCGCCTCCCACGTGCCCTGGTGACAGACCCCAGCCCCTGCGGTGACCTCCACAGGTCTGTCTCTTGAGATGGAAGGAGTCTAACTGCCTGGCAATGTGTCTGTGAATTTATGGGAAGTGCCTCCTTTCTCCCAGTCTCCAGCTTTTAGTAGTAGTGGTTAGGTGTCAGAATGAGTGCCTTTCAGTTCAGTTCAGTCACCCAGTCGTGTCCGACTCTGTGACCCCATGGACTGCAGCACGCCAGGCCTCCCTGTCCATCACCAACTCCCAGAGTTTACTCAAACTCATGTCCATTGCATCGGTGAGGCCATCCAACCATCTCATCCTCTGTCATCCCCTTCTCCTCCAGTCTTCATTCATTCTTTCCCAGCATCAGGGTCTTTTCTAATGAGTCCGTTCTTAGCATCAGTGGCCAAAGTATTGGAGTTTCAGCTTTAGCATCTGTCCTTCCAATGAATATTCAGGACTGATTTCCTTTAGGATGGACTGGTTGGATCTCCTTGCAGTCCAAGGGACTCTCAAGAGTCTTCTCCAACACCACAGTTCAAAAACATCAATTCTTCAGAGCTCAGCTTTCTTTATAGTCCAACTCTCACATCCAAAGACGACTACAGGAAAAATCAACAAAGGTGGACCTTTGTTGGCAAAGTAATGTCTCTGCTTTTTAATATGCTGTCTAGGTTGTCATAGCTTTTCTTCCAAGGAGCAAGTGTGTTTTAATTTCATGGCTGTAGTCACCATCTGCAATGATTTTGGAGCCCCCAAAAAGAAAGTCTGTCACTGTTTCCATTGTTTATCCATCTATTTGCCATGAAGTTATGGGACCAGATGCCATGATCTTAGTTTTCTGAATGTTGAGTGTCTTTATCTCCAAAAAATAAGTCTCAGGGGAAGTGGTGTGGAAGTTACTTCCGGGGTGACGTGCCCCTCCCCTCCCTTGGGGACATTTGGCGATGTCTGGTGTGGAGTGTGCTGGCATCTGGTGGGCAGAGGCCAGGGGCGTTGTTGGATACCCTACAGTGCACAGCAGCCCCCCACAAAGAGTGATTTGGCCCCTGACTCTACAGTGCCAAGGTCACGAACCTGACCCCATGGTGAGCAGCCCTGGTCTCTATTTTTAGCTCCAGAAGAGTTAATTCCTCAGGTTAACTCCTGCAAATGAAGGCTTGTATGTGCCAGGCAAGCTGTTGCTTTGCTCTAGTCCATCCACAGCTGTGATAGGGACAGAGTAAAAGGAGAAAGCAGGTGATTAAGTAGTTAATCCCACTAGGGGATTGTAAGTAGAGAAAATATGCGAGCCCCTGTAAGTTGATGATTACTCCAGAAAATAGGTTTGCTTCACTACAAAACCAAGCAGGCTTGCTTAGCAACAAAACCATGCAGCAGAAGCACAAGGTATGCCCCCCGCCCCCCCCCGTAAAATGGTGGTGCCATGAGACCCACATCTTGCCCAGTGAGCTCAGTAAGTTAGTGATCCCTAGGACATGCTCTCTGCACACAGAAAAAATGAAAATTTGTGCACCTAGATTTACCATGTAGAAACAAGAAAACTCCTTTGCATTAGGAGGAGCTGATGATGAAAGCATGCCATCTACTCAAGAAAGACAGAGACGGTCTTCTCCCCCTCCCCACTTCCTTTGTTTATAAAACTGGAGCCCAGTAAGTTCTTGGGGCACAGAACTTCTTGCCTGCCTGCTTGTAAACCTCACATGCATCTTGTTCTATTAAATCATTTATCTATCACTTTGCCCCTCTTAATTCTTTTCTGCACTGAGACATAAAGAACTGTTTGTATTAGAGCTCTTTGGAGCCCCCAGAAACAACACCCAATGGTCTCAGCTGGACAGGATGGATTCCTGGTGACAAACTGGAAAAAACACAGGAGGACCAGAGGAAATCGGAGGAGACCCAGCCCTGCTGTTGATGGAGCCCTGCTGACACCGGACGTTGGGGCCGAGGCTGACCACAACTGCCAGGTCCAAGGCTTGGGCTCTCCTATCCCAAGGGTCATGAGTATGACCCAAGGAAGCTATCTGTCAGATCTGGAAACAGGACCTGGCCCTAAAAGCCAGGAGTGAAGGAATCACCAGGAGGAGGGGTTCTGAGATGCTCACGGCAGCTTCTATATCAGTGACCTTTGAAGCATCCGAGACTAAGACAGAAACATGAAGAATTACGTGGTTTTGTCAGATCATCAAATTGATTACAACTGACATTTTCTCAGGGTAGATGTGCAGCCAGGGTTATTTATTTATCTTTTTAATAAGAATTTTTTAAAAGAATGCATTTAAAGATTCTCTTCTTTACCTTCAGGGTCATTGACTTTTTTTGTTACAAATTTTATTTAATCTTCAGAGTGAATTTATTTTTAAGATGACATCTCTTTAATTGTTTTGGCTATGGCATGGGACACATGGGATCTTAGTTCCCTGATCAGGAACTGAACCGGTGACCCTTGCATTAGGAAAACCTCCAGGGAAGTCCCCTTTTGTAAAAAATCTTTTTGGCTCCACTGCACTCGACATGTAAGATCTGGAATTTTAGTCCCATGACTAGGGATTGAACCGATGTCCTCAGCAGTGGAAGCTCAGAGTCTTAACCACTGGACCACCAGGGAAGTCCCCATAGCCAGAATGATTTATCTCAAGTGGGTCTTCTCATCTTCAAAAGGACCCCATGAGGTTGTTACTATTCTCTTGTTTGTTTAGATGGAGAAGGGAGGCCAGGTTAAGTACTTAGACAAGGTCATACGGTGGGTGGGCAGTGGGGCTGGGGGTGCCCCAGACTCCAAGATCAAGATCCAAGATCACACCACAGGGGCGATCATTCTAAATACTTAATCCTAAATTGTTCTCCCGGCAACCCCTGGAGGAAATCATCACATGGCCTTTTGTCCACACACGTGGCAATGTACGCTCTGGCTTGTGCATCTGCCTCTTCTGGAAGCTGGGGCTATCGTCTTATTCCTCTAGAGTCCTCCAGGCCCATGTGGAGCCTGACATGCTTCAGCACATTTAGGCAGTCCAGCCCCAGAGTCTGCTCTCAGCCACTACGTACATACACTGATTGCTCTTTTAAAATAACTGAAGCGAGACGAACCACTTCTGGGGATATGCTCAACATGAAGTATGAAAATTCAACTTGTATCCCATGCACTAAAGCCTGATTCCACACAGGGCAGAGGATGGCCTTGGCCTTGGCCTTGCCCCCCTCCTTCTCAGGGGCCACGCCAGCATGTCCCCCGGTCACTCCTCCTGGAGCCCCCCTGCTCTGCACACCAGGTGGAGGTGAGGCATGTGAGATGCTGAGGTCCCTGCTGGGGTGCTGAGATTCAGGTGGAGCAGGCTCAGGGGAGCCCCTGAGGGGGACCCTCTCTGACCTCTCAGGCCGGCACCTCCTCACCCTTGACCTTCCTACCCACACCAGCAGCCGCCTGTCATTGCTCGAGCCCCTGCAGGGTGAAGCTTTGGCTGTGAGTCATTTCCTCGGAGGCGAGGGAAGCAGGAAGAAGCTGATAGAGGGAGGAGCAGACGTGTCAGAGTCAAGTCTCAAAGGGGACAGAGCGGCCCAGGACCGCGCAGGTCGCAGAGCTGTTGAGGGATGACTGAGATGACGGCCAGGAGCACCGACCCGCACTGCTGTGGTGTCCGGCCAGGCGCCAGCTCAGGGGCTCCCACGTGTCCCCAGGTCTGCTCCGTCTGTGTAGGTAAAATGACCCAGCCGGTCCCCTTGGCCTCAACTTGTCCATCCGCCTCACCCAGTCCCCTGGCCTCAGCTAGCCCATCTGGCCTCAAGGCTGCTTATCTTCTAGGCTGGCCCAGGCTCACCCTGCCCCTTGATTCCCTGCCTTCTTTGTTAGTGACATCCTTGCCCACGCGGGGTAGGCCTCTACCCACCTCCCTTGGGGACCCCCCTGCAGTCCCCAGCTCAGTGGCCTCCCTCATCACTGCCTGAACCTTTTCCTCCTGCTCTGCATGGAGAACCCTCGAGAGGCCTCCCACACCATCTTGTCTCCTAGGAAGAGGGATTAACACGCTCACCTCACCGGACACCTGTGACGTGCCAGGTGCAGATGCGAGCTCACTGAATCCGCACAACCACACTACGCCCAAGGCTCCCTTCTGCCCATTCTACAGATGAGGAGATTGAGGCTCAGAAACGCTGTTTGGTCCAAGATCACATATTTAGGAAATGAAAGATAAAGATATTCAAACCTCATTCCTTCCGACTCCACGGCCCACAACATACCAGCCCTCCTTGAGGTGGTACCCCTTGATCAGCGTGCTGAGCCTGAGGCCCAGCACATGCCCTTAACGTGTGGTTGAGGGAAGACCGCGAGCCTTCACACCTGGTGTAGAACCACTTCCAGCCCAGCCCAGTGATGGTGGAACGCTGGGAGCTGCGGGGAAAGGAGACTGCGCCTGGACTCTACCTGCGGGGGCTGTTCCCCCACGCGGTGTAGGTTTCCCAGAAAGGAAGCTGGCAGGGTGGGGGCGGGGGTGAGACAACAGATTTGCATCACAAAGGGTCTCCTTCTGCTGAAGTGAAGGCTTGAGCCTAGCTCGCTGCCCTGCAGAATGCTTCTAGGCCTCCAGATCGCTGGATCTCCATGGAAATTAGTCCGCCAGAGAAAGAAGCTATTTTAAGGACATGCGATGAGAGACCCTGTAGGCTGGGATAGAGAAGCTAGCTGTGGGGGAGAGCTTTTCTGAATGACTCACTCATTTCCCTCCTATGGGGTGGGGAGGGGAAAAAATGGCATGGGAAAAGAACGGCAGCCCAGGGAGGAGGAGCGGCACAGCCGACCCCGACACTGGGCGCCACGGCCACCATATTGTGGGTGGAGATGCCGGGCGCACGCTGCTGGGGGAGAGAGGCCTTCGCGATCTCAACACTTCTGTGGCCATCAGATCCGCTGCTTCCAGCCAGCTTTCCTGTCATGCAATTAAGCGAAAGATTGCTTCTTAAAAAAAAAAAAAAAAAAAAGCGACTGCAGCCGCTTCTGTAACCCCAGGGAACACAGAATTCACTGTAGGGGCAGGGAAAGCCTTTGTGAGGAAAGCTTGTTTAATCCACCTCCTCGGTTAGGGAGCTTGGTGAAGAACGGCTAAAACCACACAGAGGTAAGTCACTTTAGGTGATAAAGAGGTGGGACTCTCTGGGTTTCCCTCTCATCCTGCTATTTATTGAACAGGGACTCTGGGAGGCCCAGGGTGGGAAGCAAGCAGACATAGGGGAGAAATCTGGCCCCAAAAGATGGTGGTGGACCCAAGCCTGGGGAGAAAGGTGGTCAGGGACCCTGAGGGGTGGGTACAGGGCTGAGCAGCTAAAAGGACAGGAGTGAAAGCCTTTAATTTTACAGTTTCCAGTTTTAGGCATCAGAGAGGGCCCCACTGTCCCTCAGCTTGCAGTCAAAGTCCTGTTTGGTGCAGAAGCAACTGGTATTGGAGCTTGGGGCAGTGGTGGGGGGAACACTGAGCCTGCTCAGGGTGCCGGAACTCAGACCACAGCTGCTGCTAGTCACTTCTGGGAGCCCTCAGAAATGGTGAGGTGGATGTCCATTCCAGGTAGGGGTGGGTCCAGGCAGCACCCACGCTGGCCCTCTGAGCTGGGCACTGCTCTCTGACCCATGAACGGCGCAAACTGCTCCTGCAGGTGGGAGCCTGTGACCTGGCAGATTGTTTTCATTTGTTTACCATCTCTGGAGCTCAGCAATGAACACTTAAAAAGCCAGGAGGAACTGGTGGCTGCAGGGCATCCCTGGAGTCCCGCAAAGACATGTGCCATCTCCAGTGAATCCTGGTCCTTCTTGTTGTTCAGTTGCTCAGTCATGTCCAACTCTTTGCGACCCTGTGGTGATGGCACCCCACTCCAGTACTCTTGCCTGGAGAATCCCATGGATGGAGGAGCCTGGTGGGCTGCGGTCCATGGGGTCGCTGGGAGTCAGACACGACTGAGCGACTTCGGTTTCACCTTTCACTTTCATGCATTGGAGAAGGAAATGGCAACCCATTCTAGTGTTCTTGCCTGGAGAATCCCAGGGACGGGGGAGCCTGGTGGGCTGCCGTCTATGGGGTCGCACAGAGTTGGACATGACTGAAGTGACTTAGCAGGACTGTAGCCGGCCAGGCTCCTCTGTCCATGGGATTCTCCAGGCAAGAATACTGGAGTGGGTTGCTGTGCCCTCCTCCAGGGGATCTTCCCAACCCAGGGATTAAACCTGCATCTCCTGCATTGGCAGGCGGATTTTTTTTTTTTTTTTTTTTTTTACCACTGAGCCACCAGGGAAGCCTCCTGGTCCTTGGCCAACTTCAAACCCTTTCTACAGAGTCCCCTCTGTCAGGACAATGCTGGCCCATCTCCACTGCAAACCTCCATAACCACCCCTCCCTAGGCGGCTGCTCAGCAGCTCCGACAGCCTAGAAGCCCGTCTGTGGCTGAACGTCAGGAAAAAATGCCGCACAGATGGGAGCTGAGAAAAGCACAATTTATTGGTCATGCAGACTGACACACGTGGGGATGTGAGATGCGTACCCGTCGTCCTGAACTCACACACACTTCTGGATTTGGTTTCCTACATTAATTTCATTACGTCAAAAAGCAACAGACACACAAAAACGTCACCAGTCCATTCTCCTAGTAACCAAGGAAGCAGGGCCAAAAGCCATAGAGTTCAGAAAGAAAAGACTGCTTTGAGGGCTAGGAACCAAGAGGCCCGCCCTCCCAGCAGCCAAGTGGGAAAGCTGGTTTTCTGCAGCGACTAAGGAACAGCAAAGACTTTTCCGTCACCTCGATGAGATAAGGCTCAGGGCGTGGCTCATTCCATGGCCTAGCGGTGCCTGCCCACCTGGAGGAGGGCACGGGGGAGGGCATGGGGGACTTGGTACAAGCCTGGCATCTTCAGTCTGGGCGGAAGCTGAATCTCTTTACTGGAGAGCAGGAATTGATTTTCCTTCTACTTCTGACTGAAGAACTCAGGTGACCCAGAGAGACCCCTGTTCACACAGGCTCAGCTGGATCCCAGTGGCTTTAGCTGTAGCACTTTGCATCACTGAAGCTAGACAAGGCCAGGTTCACTGTACCCTAAATTAACCACACACTCAGAGCTTCCTAAAGGCCAAGCCCTTCCTCACTCCAGGAGGGCACTGGCCTTAATTTTTAATGCTTTGTCCAAACCACTCAGGACATACTGTTTTGAACTGGAAGGGGGTGGGGCGGTCTGGGAATGTGGTTTTAGTTGACTGAAGACTCAACTTGTAATGTTCATAAAGCACTTAGCACAGTACCTGGCAGGTGCTGAGTGCTCCACACATGTAGCCATTATTATTATTAATATTATTATTACTTGTATCTCCACCCAGGAATCAGCACTCTAGTTCCTTTCTTCAAAATGCTATCCGGAACAAGGCTCTTGGGTCCCAAGTACCAAGATCAAGCTGGGAGCCCAGGTGTGTGGGTTGTTGGGCGCCCATCCGGAGTGCTGCTTCTTCCAGCTTCAGCACTGACGGTCAGGTTTCATAGCCAGTGCCCCTTGCTGACCACACAGAAGCTAGGCCCTCTCCGGAAAAACACGAAGCCCTGTGCAGGAAGCTGGGTAGGAGGAGTGAACAGGGGTCCTGGGAGAGGGTCCTAGTGGCTTCGTGTTGCTCCTCTGGGCTCCTCTCTCACTGGCGGCTCACCAGGGGCTTCACTGCAGGACAAGAACAGAAGATTCAGCACTGCGTCATTGCCAGGCCACAACTAACTCAAGGTCCCCATGTCTTTGCGTGCCCCCAAGCTAGAGCAGGCTTCCCCTGACATAGTGTTGAAGAGGGTCAGCACACTGTTCTCAGAACTTACACGTAATCCATTACGTATGTATATATGTTATATGCATACACAGTAATATGTAATATATTTTAAATAATATGTGATAGATAATACATACTTTACATGTAAATTGTAACATACAACAATGATATATAACAAAATTTAGTCCTCCCTATAAACCTATGAGGCAGGTTCCACTGATTGCTCATCCATGGACTGATGCGCAAACTGAGGCCCAAGGCCCAGAGTCAGAGACTGGGGGAGGGGAGAGAGCTGGGATTCAAACCCAGGACAGTCTGGCTCCAGAATCTGCTCTTAACCATTATTTGTTCTGCTGAAAAAGAAATCTGTTCTGTAGGAAGGAAGGGGACATTGAGTATGAAGTCTCTAAAATGCTAGGAAATTTTAAAGAACTAACACTAATGATGATGATGAAATAGAAATGATCTGGGCTCTTTTATATTTATGAAGCCTTATTCTTCTGTGGTGTTGGAGAAGACTCTTGAGAGTCTCTTGGACTGCAAGGAGATCCAACCAGTCCATCCTAATGGAAATCAGTCCCGAATATTCATTGGAAGGACTGATGCTGAAGCTGAAACTCCAATACTTTGGCCACCTGATGCAAAGAACTGACTCACTGGAAAGACCTTGATGCTGGGAAAGATTGAAGGCAGGAGGAGAAGGGGATGACAGAGGGTGAGATGGTTGGATGGTATCACCAACTCGATGGACATGAATTTGAGCAAGCTCCAGGAATTGGTGATGCACAGGGAAGCCTGGCATGCTGCAGTCCAAGGGGTCACAAAGAGTCAGACAGGACTGAGCGACTGAACTGATTCTTCCCTGCCTGACATAGAGGACTCAGTTTACCCACAGCCCCTCCTTTAAGCCTTCAACTGTAGGAGCAGGGATTTTTGGATATAGGCTGGGTTCGAATCCTGTATTCACGTCCTTTCTCCTTTGCAGTTCCCAGGGCAGGGTTTCTTGGAACCCACTCCTGGGTAGGGTTGGTCTATCGCATACATGGCCGTGGATGAGGGCCCACATGCACCAGAGCACGGTTCCTAGCCTGGTGGGTTGTAGTAGATGCACGCACACACAGGCACCCTCCGACCACGCAGGCACCGCCTGCGCAGGTGCACCGAGCATACTCCCGACATGGCTGGGTAGCACTCACATGCACCCACATGCCCCTGTAGCGCACACCCGCGCATGCGCACCCGCCTGCCGCGCGCCCGGAGCGCACCTGCATGGCGGTCCGGCTGAGCGGCGCGTCCTCCGGCCGGTGCTTGGCGTGGTGAGGCAGCTCGGCGTTGTCGCGGTAGTCGCGGCCCTTGGAGTGCTGCAGGTGCAGGACAGCCGGGCTCTTGACCGGGAGGGGCGGCCGCTGCCCCTGGGCGGGCAGGGGCTGCTGGCTGAGTTCCGACCTGGAAGGCTTGATGGGCCTCTTGACCGGCACCGGGACCGGCACGGGGACCGGGACCTGCGAGCCGGCCGGGGCCTTGGGCTTCCCTTGGCTCTTGTCCCCGCCCGGCGGGCGGCCCTCGGAGGTGGAGCAGGTGAAGGAGCGGACCCGGGGTGTGGGGCTGAGGAAGGGGGCGGGCGGGGGCACCGGCTTGCCGGTCCCCTTGCTGCCCTCTGCTTCCTGGGCTTTGGAGAGCAGGATGCTGGGTGACACGATGCCCGGGTCCGGGCAGGGCGGGGGCTCCTTCCTCAGCATCTTTGGGGACTCCTGCTCTTTCCTGGGAGCCGGCTTCGGGAATGTGCTCACAGACCCGTACAGGGGGTTCTCAAACATCTCGGGCTTAGTCAGCTGCAGCTCCTCGGGAGGCGAAGGTTCTGCCACACTCTTCACCACATCGCTGGGCCTGGAGCGTGAGAAAGAAGACGCACAGGGAAGAAACACAGATGGGGAATGACTGCTGAATGCCTGCGGAGTTTCCTTTGGGGGTGATAAAGACCTTTCGAACTAGATTGAGGTGGTGGTTGCCTTAACACAGTGAAGGCACTCAATGCCACCTAGTTGTTCACTGGAAAAATGTTGCTGCTGCTGCTGCTAAGTCACTTCAGTCGTGTCCGACTCTGTGCGACCCCATAGACAGCAGCCCACCAGGCTCCCCCATCCCTGGGATTCTCCAGGCAAGAACGCTGGAGTGGGTTGCCATTTCCTTCTCCAACGCATGAAAGTGAAAAGTGAAAGTGAAGTCGCTCAGTTGTGTCCGACTCTTAGTGACCCCATGGACTGCAGCCTGCCAGGCTCCTCTGTCCATGGGATTTTCCAGGCAAGAGTACTAGAGTGGGGTGCCATTGCCTTCTCCTGGAAAGATGTTAGGCTTCATTTTATATTATGTGAATTCCACTGTGATTAAAGAGACAAGAGAAGGAACTCTTACTCTTACTCTTACGTTGATGGTCTCACAGGTAACCTCCACTCTTTCCTTGGACATTTTCTACCGTAGAAACTGTCCACACAAGAGCATCACTAAGCAAGGGGGACTAGCGAATTCTGCTCTGAGCCACAGAGGAACAGAAGTCTGTGCTACTGGAGGGTCCCAAGTTCAGAAGCTCGGTTTAACAGAAGCATGGAAGGCCCCCAAGTGTGAGACGCTGCCCCTGGCGCAGGCGGTGGATGGGAACCAGACGAAATCGGTGCTCAGGGGACCCACAGTCCCTATTAACACGGTGTTCTTTCCTCTGCATAAAGCCCTCTCCCCGGAGAGCTCCTGGTGAGCGTGGCTTCCTTTGTGCCCTCATTCAGAGCGAGAAGGAAACAATGGTGTTCGTGCTGAAAATTAGAAGCCACCTAGAGATGCGCCAGGAAACAAGCCAGTAGCAAGAAAAGAGGCCTGTCTGATTTATGGACCGAGAAGGAGGTCCACGCTGTCCCTAGGGTAGGTGAGAGCTTCCTTTGTTTGTGTTGCCTGATTTACTTCTGCTCTTGCTGGAGGTGGTTTCCTGCTGAGCGAACTAGGAGAACCAGGAATGGGGACACATTTTGCTTTCTGGCCAGTGGCGTGATCTCCCAGGGGCATATTCTGTGTTCTTCAAAAATGAGGAAGCTGTTGAGAACAAAATGTGGGTCCCCTTGGAAAATGCACTGAATCGGTCAGGCCGTGACACCTCATACTGATGGAGTGTGTGCTGCAATGCTGCTCAGAAGTTTCTGAACAGCCACAGCTAATGGACTCTTTAGGGAGGAGGAGTGGGCAGAGGACAGAGGCGAGATGCCATCCTCTCACTGGGGCCAATGAGACAAGATGTGGGGTTTCGGGACACGGAGAATTGGGCTGTCGCTCATTACTTTTTGGAAAGACCTGGAAGCAGTTGCCTAAGCAGAAGACCACTCCTCCCCTCTGGGCCATCCTCGGCACCTGCTCTGGACCCCCAAAGACCTCTGCTCTGAGTTAGCCTGGGGAGGAAGGGGCAGAAGGGGAAAGTAGCACTGGGTGAAACTTCACCTGAAGTTTCGGATGAAAAGGCCAGAAGGAGAAAAGAAAGGTCCATGGCCTGTCACCTGAAGCTTGCTCTAGTGATGAGATAGGAAGGATCCTGCTTGCAGAGAGTTAGGGGCAGGGCCAGGAAGCCGACCCTGGATGCAAGCATTTTGCTGATTGCAAAGATGGGCAGGCAAGGCAAGCTTCCCTCAAGGAGGGGGCTTCTGTCACTGTCAGAGAGGGAGAGGCCTGGTGGGGGCAGGGAGACTGGGCAAGACCGCTTTTAAAAAGTCTTATTTCCTTGATGGGAAGTCACAAGGAAGCAGCTCCCATAGTAGCCACGGCTGTGGAATCAGCCAGCCCATCCCCAGGGTACAGAGTGGGTTCCTGGGGCCAAATGACTTCACTCCTCAGATCCGGAGTCTGTTCTTTTCTAAAGGAGCAAAGCACCAAGCAAGGTCTGAGAAGAGCCCTCTTTCTCTCTTTTTTTCTGTTTAAACTTTTTATTTTGTATTGGGATATAGCTGATTAACAATGCTGTGAAAGTTTCAGGTGGACAGCAAGAGGACTTAGCTATACATACACACATATCCATTCTCCCTGAAACCCCTTTCCCAACCAGGCTGCCACATAACATTGAGCAGAGTTCCCTGTGCTATACTGTAGGTCCTTGTTGGTTATCTGTTTTGAATGTAGCAGTGTGTTCATGTCCATCCCAAATTCTCTAACTGTCCCTTTCCTCTGGCAACCATAAGTTCATTTTCTAAGTCTGTGACTCTCAAGGAAAGCCCCCTTTCTAACCACATGACTTCAGTCCAGGGTGACCAGTTGTCCCGGTTTGCCCAGGACTTAAGGTGTTTCTTGGGATGTGGGATTCCTGGTGCAAAAGAAGGGGACAGTGCTGGGCAAACTGGGATATCTGGTCACTCTGCTTGGTTGTGCAGTGTCAGGACTGGGACACCTCCTTTCCCGTAACCTTCTCTCAGGCCGAGTGAGGGCTCAGGAGCAGCAGAGGACTGCAGGCAGGCATGGGAGCCCCCAGCTTCTTGCCTCCAGCCACCTCCTTGCTGAGAAGTAAGCTGAGCACCCACCCAACCCTGTATCTACGATGTCCCCTTTCTGAAGCTGTCACCTGTAAAACAGGAGGGAACTGCTGGCCACTGTGTGCCCAGATGTGTGCTTGAACTTGTGCTGTGTTTAGGTTAGCACAAAGAGACACTTGCTTTGGGAGCTTAACACCATTTCACTTGAACAATCCCCCTGTTCACTGTGGTTATTTCTAACTCTGTTTCCTGGGGTTGCCATAGAGAGGACCTTTGCCAAAGAGGTGCCTCAGGACCCGCCATACCATGGCTTTTGTTCTCATTTTTCCCAGAGAGGAACCTAGGCTGCTTCTCCTTCTGGGTTTCTTATGGAAAGACCAGAGTCCATGATGTTATCAACAAAGTCTGAAAACTAGAGGTATAGAGACAAGGCTGAGCCTGCCCTGTCCGGTCCCATCCTCCTTCCTTCTGTCCCTTCCATCCTTCCATTCATCTGCCCAGTTTCTTTTTTTAAGAGAACAAAACTTAAGAGAGTTATAAACTGCCCTTCAAGCCAGAGGAAACTCCAGCCAGGCCCGGTGAGAGTGTTGGGAGTGGCAGGAGATGAGGGGAAACATGTTCTATAGCACGCTCTTCCCGGACTCTGAATTCACGACAGAAAATGCCAAGAGGAACGTGGGACCTTAAGAGAGGGGAAGACAGACCCAGAGTGGTCCCCCCGAAGACATCATAAACGGTACCGGCAGCCCCCAAAGGAAGCCTATGCTGACGATACTTTGCGCATCTTCAGTCATTGTTAATTAAGGTCTGCCCTTTTAATTTCTGACACCCTGTGGTTACGGGAAACCTGGAGGGCTCTGGAGCCTGGCAAACATGTGGGTTTGTTTGGTTAAGGCAGCGGCTGTGTGGGCTCCTCCCAGGCTCCCAGCCTCCGGGCACGTGCTGCCTGGACCAATTCTAGATGCAGGCTAGCCTTCTCTAACCACTGGGTTTTTCCCGAAGTTTCACGGCCAAACCCCCTCCTCCCTCTGTGGGCTGACTGCTGTCCTCCTCTTGGGAATTCCCAGTCCCAGCTGCTGCTTGTTTGAATTGGTCTCAACAGGACAGAAGGGACAGTTGCACCTGAGACCAGGAAACACCGTGGTTGAGAGGAGACTGAGGAACTGGGAGCTGGGGAGGGACTCCTACATGGAGATTCCCATCTCTGTTCTGCAGGGCCCTCCCGGGAGTGGGAGGTTGACAGGCATTTACTGCTTATAGAACCGTATTTTTCAATGAAGGTTGTTTGTACAGGACTGTGTTTCTCTTTGGCAGTATGTTTAAATTTTTTTCTCCATGTTTAAAAAAAAAACTTTCCAGGGACTTCCCTGGTAGTCCAGTGGCCAAGACTCCACACTCCCAGTATAGGGAGCCGAGGTTCGAGCCCAGGTCAGGGAACTAGATCCCACTAAGTTTGCATGCCACAAGCAAAGATCCAGTGTGCCGCAACTGAGACCTGGCATATTTAATATTTAAACATTTAATATTTAACATTTAAATATTTAAATAAATGAATATTAAAAAAACGCCAATAGGGCAGCAACTGGAGATTCCACCTGCATTTCTCAAGAAACTCCTGTGTTCTAGGCCCTGAGGGTGAGTCAGTGACCAAAGTGGGACATGCAGCCCCACCCTTCTAGTCGAGGCCCAGGCTTCCTGGCTGTGAAAAGCCAGGGAAGGGTGAGGTCATGGTGAGAGGACACTCACCTTGACTCCTGTGTCCTGAGGCCGGGGCCCCGGGTTGCTGTTGACGATGTAAACTTCTTGGGTGATACGGGTGGTTGGGAGGGTGGCGTCGGGGGGCCCTCTCCCCTTCCAGGCCCCAGGGCGGAGTCCTTGAGTGGCGGGTCGTAGCTCCAGGCGGTGGGCTGCTGGTCGGGGGACAGGGTCTGCTTCAAGTGCCCAAAGTTCCCCACCCCCATGTAGCTGGGGTTGATGATTTCTGTGATGCTGGAGCTACTGCATGGAGGGACCCTGCTGGGGGAAGGGGGGACACAGTTACACCTCACAGCTCCTCTGGGGCAGCACCGGTCTGAGGACAGTGTCTTTTGATGTCCCTCGGGGCTCCTCAGGGTCTCCCCAACCCCGGTGACTTTCCCCCTTAGAACAAGCTGGGGCTTTTAGCTCTGGAGCCACATCTGCTAATGTCCTTGGTCCTCAGGAAATACGACACCCGTCCCGTGCGATCATCTCTGTAGCTGCTTCCTCCTGGAGTGGGCGTCTTTCTAGTAGGCTATGCCTTCCCAAGGCAGGGACTGCACTCTACGTGCCTTGGTTTCTCTAGAACCTGACACATGGAGGTACTCAGTGTTGGCTGAACTGAACTTAGCAATGCAGAAGAATCTCCCTGGCCTTGTCGCATTCACACCAACCTCCCCTGAGCGTGGGGTTTGCGGTCAGAAGCCTCGGAGCTGGAAGCAGGACAGGCCTCTTGTGGCTGGCACTTTCTTTCCCCGTGAGTCCTTGCTTTCTCTCTCTTCCACTTCCCCACTCCCTGTCCTGGGTCTGTAAAGCCAGGCTAGTTTGCAGTGAAGTCCTGGCTCTTACCCACTCTCCAGGCCCCCAATCTACCTGTTGGCAGGTTCCCACTGCTTCATGGGGTCATGGCTGGTAAGGCTTTTCAGGGACTTGGGTCCACTGGATTCATCCCGCTCCGTCTTCACAAAGTCTGCAAGAAAGGGGCCGGGAAGGACCTTGTGAGGGGGCAGCCCCCAGGGTTTGGGCCAGGATGGCTCAGAGGTGTCCACTGGCATGCTGAAGCTGGAGAGTGAATACTGGCTGCCTGAGGGCAGATTCTGAGACCTCGTGTGTGTTTGGTGGCCGATCAGTTATGCCTGCACAGCTCCAGGGCTGGGAGAGCCGGCATGTATGACCCAGAGTTGTCATTTCCTGCAACATCTCCAGCTCGGTGGTGTCAGTGAGGGACAAGCAGGCAGCTATTTTTTGGCAAATCTGAATAAAAGAAATACAACAAGGCAGTGCTGCAAGAGCACTCAGTGCCCAGAGCCAGCCTGTTCACAAGCTTAATGGGGAACTGGGACCCCATCTTCATAACTGACTCTGGTTGTGGCTGCAGGGGTACCAGGTCCCCCTCAGGTCCAGATCCTGCAAGAGAAAGCAGCTCCCAAAGGCAGAGCCAGGAGGCACACGCACGGGAGGCGGCACCCTCGATGCCCAGAGCCTTCCACGATAGGGGCTGCCAGACTGTTCATATGCACGAGTCCTGCTATCTCGTGAGCGGCAGGACCCCATCACGTTTACAAACTTACGGATGCTTAGCAGGGGCTGAACCTGCACTTTCACCCTGGACCAGCCACTTGGCTCAGCTTGTGACCTTCAGCCAAACACTTAACCTCTCTGTGCCTTCGTTTCCCTATCTATCAACCAAGGACAAGACCTTGCTCTCGGAGCTATTGTGACAGAGAAATGAGGTGGCATTTAATAGATAATCGTTTCATGCATCAAGTATAAAATGAAAGCCTGACTCATTTTAGACACTGTTATTTGAGCACTTTTGAGGAAGAATTAAAGCGAAGAGGAAAAGGGAAAGATCTATTGTGTGAGAAGGAAGACAGACTTGATTAACATATTTTGAGCAGCTCTGTGCCTCTCAAATCATTTATTATTTCAAGCAGGGAGGTTTTAATGGGATGGATACTATTGAGAAGGACACGTATTAATTTCCAGGTTTCAAAAAATGTATGCAGGGTTCACAGAAAATTGCAAATTCGCATCTTCCTCGTGTTCTCTTTATGGTACTAGGTCTCTTGACCACATTTCAGTAGTCTCACAGTGAAGCTGTGGCAGTTCTCATCTCAGAGATGCGACGTCTGAACTTGCCTAATGCAGCAGCCCCCAGCCTTTTTGGCACTGGGGACCAGTTTCGTGGAAGATAGTTTTTCTACAGACTGGAGTGGGGGGCGGGTGGTGGTTTCGAGATGAATCAGGTACACACTTACTGTGCAGGAGCCTGGTGGGCTGCTGTCTATGGGGTCGCACAGAGTCGGACACAACTGAAGCGACTTAGCAGCAGCAGCCGCAGATGGCCAGCCAAAGTAAGCAAGTGGCAAATTAGGGGGAGAGTAAGATTGAGTTCAAGTTCAAAGAAGTGCTAGGGGACTCTGCCTGGCAAGAGAAGGCCACGGAGGGTGGCTGGGACTAGGATCAGGAAGGGCCAAAGAAATGTGCTCAAGATGAGAGTGGGGCTTCCAGGTGCATACGGTGCGTGAAGGTGATACCAAAGGTGTAGAAGCCCAGGGTGGGTACCAGGAGGGCAAGCTGTAGACACATACGAGGGCGTATGTGTATATATGAGTGCACACCACGTGGCCACAAGGAAGAACAGGAACCACGTGGGAAATTCTAATCTCAACTGCAGCCGTGGTTTCAACCTCCCTGGCCCCTCAGCCAGGAAACAGACTGTGAGTAATCGGCAGGTCTGTGCGCAACGCACATCTCCCGGTGGAGATGTTGAGTTATAAGGCCCGAAAGGCTCACGGGAGAGCAGAGGACCTGGGAAACCCACACGCTTCACCTCTTTAGAGATGTGAGTTGACTGGGGTCGGGGAAGGGTGATCTGAGGCTGTGGACAGTTGCGGTTCTGTAGGGAAATTCTTGAACCTACGGAGGGTTGGGCCAGATTGTCTCTGAGGCCCCCTCCAAGGCTGGATTTTCGTCTTGAGGCCTCAGCAGACAGAATATTCCATGCCTGTTCCCCGCCCAGCGGCGCCGAGGAGAGAGCAGAGGAGGGGGTGTGTCCACTTACCGTAGAGCTTCTCCCTCATCTTGCCCTGGGAAGTCTGCAGCTTAATGTCCCCCTGGAAGTGACCGGTCATCTCTCCGTGGTGGGTGAGAGGTGTGTAGATGGGGAGCTGAGTTTCCGTGGCTTCTAACCGTAGAGCGATGCAGCCCTCGCCTGAGGAGGTTGGGGGGACAGTAGTCAGGTCAAGACCCCCTCATTTCACCGGAGAAACACCATGCATTTGTCCTGGAGGTTTAGTCCCCCTCCCAGAGCTGCAGTGGCCAAGGCAGGGATTATGGGACTAACCTTTCAGAACAACTGCTCAGCAATTTGGGGAAAACAGCTCAAACCTTCAGTGAACTCCATGCAGATTAGTGGATGCAAGAAATTAAATCATAGAAAATCCAGCAGAAAACCAGAATTAAATACTAATTTGATTGCTGGAGAGAAGGATAACCTCCCAAGGTTTGAAGCAGTGTGAGAAATGACAAAACAAGGCTGACAGATAAGAGAATATAAGAGTTTAAAACTTCTGCATAGAAGAATTTTTAAAAAATGGGAAGAGGACTGACTGAGGCCATTCGCTACAGCCAGCTTCAGAGAGGATATTTTATCTGAAAGCCTCAAAAATCAAATCTCCAGCAGAGTAATGGGCAGAGTACCCCACAGTCATTTTCTACAAAAAGAGAAATGTAGCTGGTTAATTTCATTACTCTAAATGGAAACCAGTTCAGTCTTCTCAGTCATCAAAAATGCAAATTAAGGCAGCACTTAAGGGACTCTCTCACAGACACGAAACTAGCAAAAGAAGGAAGCAAAGAACAGTGCCAGTAAGGATCTGGGAAGACCGTACACTTGGACATGAGAAGGTCAACAAGGCAAGAAGGAGCCTACACAGCCTTCAGTTTGATGACAAGGGCCAAGAATCAGAAACACATGTACACATCGCTTTAGCCAGGAAACATGGGAGCTTGTCCTAAAGAGATGATCCAAAAGGATAACTGTAGCCAAAGGAGATTGAAAAACGTCCACAAAGAAGAAAAGGCAACCCTCGTCCACTCTTGGTGGGAATGTAAATAGGTGCAGCCGCTGTAGAAAACAGTATGGCATTTCCTTACAAAAAACAAACAAACTAAAAATAGAAGCAATCTCATTCCTGCTCATATATCTGGAGAAAAGGAGAAAACTCTAATTCAAAAAGATACATTCACCTCTGTGTTCATAGTAGCACTATTTACAGTAGCCATGACATAGAAGCAACCTAAATGTCCACTAACAGGTGAATGTGGTGTACATACACAATGGAATATTAGCTGTAAGAAAAATAATGCCATTTGAGGCAGCAGGGATGGGCCTAGAGCTTCTCACACTGAGTGAAGTAAGTCAGAGACAAATATCATACGATATCACTTATATATGGAATCTAAAGTGTTGTTCAGCATATTTACAGAACAGAAACAGACTTGCAGACATAGAAAACAAACTCCTGCTTACCCAAGTGGAAAGGAAACATGGGGGGGATAAACTAGAAGTTTGGGATTAGCAGGTAAGACCACTACATATAAAGTAAATATCAGAGTCCTACTGTATAACGCAGGGAGATATATTCAATCTCCTATAATAAATCATAATGGAAAACAACATGACACGATATATATCTGCATCAACTTGCTGTACACCAGAAACTAACACATTGTAAACCAACTGTAGTTCAATAAAAAATAAAAACGTCCACAAAAATCTCCATTTGAGCATTATTGATAACACTAACAAAAATAATTGGCTGAGCCTCAACAGTGGTAGTAAGGAATAGTTTTAACAATAAGGATATAAAAAGATTGAAAGATGACCAAAAATGAAGATATAGTAAGTTCATGGAATATTATGAAACCATTAGAAGCAACCATCATGAAGGCTGGGTTGGAGGATCATGGAAAATGTGTCTTATCTAATACTAGGTGAGGAAAGCAGACGATAACAGGTGTCTCTGTGGTAATTATTCATGTAGAAATCTATGTGCCTATGGATGAACGCTGGAGTGTGAAAGCAAATAAATACGAGACTGCTGAATGATTTTTTTTCCTAGTTATTAGTATGATGGGTCTTCCAGGAGGTTAAGAATCCACCTGCCAATGCAGGAGACATAAGAGACATGGGTTCGAACCCTGGGTGGGGATAATCCCCTGGAGGGGGAAATGGGAACCCACTCCAGTATTCTTGCCTGGAGAATCCCATGAACAGAGGAGCCTGATGGGCTACAGTTCATGGGGTCGCAAAGAGTCGGACGTGACTGAGCATCTGAGCACATCGGTATGATGTGCTATTTGTCAGCATGAACACCAAGAGAAAGAAACAAACAAGGACCTCAGTGTTTGGAAGGAAGACGGAGCCTCAGACCCACATGCCCGTTTCCTGCCAGCAAACCTCCTGACGCTCCTGCACCATGTGGATCCTTCTTCTTTGCTCCATCAGACTCCTTGGGCTCTACCCACCCCTGCCCTGGCTCAGGGACCTCTTTTCCAGTGCTGTGGTGGGAGGGAGTGGAGGGCAAGATTCTGGAGCTGCGCTATCTGGGTTCAAGTCCAAGGTCACGCAGCAGTGGCTGGGTGACCTTGGACATGTCACTTCATTTCCTCACCTCTGCAATGGGGGTGGTGATGGCACCTAGATCCCAGGGCTCTGGGTAGAGCCCGCAGAGCAGGCAACAGACACACGTGGGCACCCTTCCTGTCTGCAGCCTCTTTCTGCTTCCCGGCTTTCCCCGATCAGCATTGACCACCTGCAGATTCCTTCCATTGGAAGCGGACGCCCGCCCTGGACCCCACTGCACATGCTGGTGGGCCTCATGCCCTCTGCTTCCTCACCCCACTCACTCCCTCACTGCACACGGTTCTCCCAAGTCCAGAGATGATCCCCGGGGCTCTTGGTCTGCAGGACGCAAGTCTTTACTTGGCCGGATCTCTCGGCCACATTTGCTGTCAAAACCACCCGCTCCTCTCGAGCAGCTCTGATGGCGTCCGTGACCCCAGTCTTCCATTTTCCTCCCACTTCTCTGGCTGAGTCTGCTTCGCCTGCTCCTCCCCACAGCTGACCCAGTTCAGGAAATGGAAACACCTGCTCAGCTACCGAAACCACGAGTGCAGGGCCATCCTCCATCCTCTTCCCCAGATTCCCGTGGTCAAACAGTGGCCCTTCTCAGTACCTCTCAATTTTAAACTCTCTTTTTTTTGCCGCCACCACTTTCATTCTGGCTCCCCCATCCACCACGTGTTGTTGTTGTCGTTCAGTCACTCAGTCATGTCCGACTCTTTGCGACCCGTGGATTGCAGCTCACTAGGCTTCCCTGTCCTTCGCCATCTCCCAGATCTTACTCAAACCCATGTCCATTGAGTCAGTGATGCCATCCAACCATCTCATCCTCTGTCACCCCCTTCTCCTCCTGCCCTCAATCTTTCCCAGCATCAGGGTCTTATCCATTGAGTTGGCTCTTCACATCAGGTGGCCAAAGTATTGGAGTTTCAGATTCAGCATCAGTCCTTCCAATGAATATTCAGGGTTGATTTCCTTTAGGATTGACATCCATGTTGATCACTGCAAACTCTAAGTTGCAAAGCTGACCATGTTATCATCTTGCTTGACTCTTTAGTGGCTTCCTGCTGTCCCCAGGATGTGGTATTTACCCCTAACCTGGCTTGTGTGGAGTTGCCAATCTGGCTCCTTGCCTCCAGCCTCTCTCTAACTACCTGCCCCCTCATTCCATGCTCTAGCTGCACTATACATACGAAGTTCAAGGGCAAAGCTAACACCATGCTGGAGCCAGGGGCAGGCTGAAGATCTTAACAGAAGATGATGTCTCTCTAGGAGGACAGTTGTTGGGGCCACAGGCCTTCTCAAACCAGTCTGGGCTGGGCATTGAGCAGTGCCAGGTGGACCTGGGCTCAGATGAGGGCTCAGCCAGTTACCACCCATGTGGCTCACTTTACCTCTCTGAGCCTCAGGTTGCTCATCGACTAATGGAGAGGATAGTGTCTGCTTCACATGGTTGTGTCAAGATTAGTCATAATATTTCAAGCGCTTGGCATGGAATCCAACACGGGAGAGGCTCCATAGATGAGAGGGGCTATGCGTCCCTCTTGGGAGTTCGATGGGTCATCAGGATGACTTCCTGGTAACGGTCCCTCTGGCAGGACCAGGATGGGCAGCAGGCGGGTTTTTTTGTGAAGGAGATAGCTCCCCTCCCTGACATAGGTGGCCTCGATCACAGGTATGGTACCTATAGCACCTCTCCTGGGACCCTTACCGTAGGATTCGTCACTGTCGGAGGACTTGATGCTGATCAGGATATGCTGGTCCAGCAGGTACTCGGGGTCAGAGATGATGGGCTTTAGCTGCAGAGAGAACAGCATGGGTTAGCTCGGACAGGTAGGGGACAGGCTTGGGGGAGCCAGCCCAGAGAGAGAGGAATGTATGGGGAGAGGGACACAGATGTTCTTTTTAAATTCAAATATCTGCTTTTCCTATCCAAGAGAGCAGGGAGGAACCCGTATGTCCACCCTGCCCAGCATGGTGGAGTTAACTTCCTTTCTGACTCCCCACCCCCGTCACACTGCACCCGGGGCCCTGTGGAGACAGCCTGATCCCAAACATGCCTTCACCCGCACCACCTCCTTTCCCTTCCCCCACCCGCACAACCCACAATCAAGGGGTGGGGGGAGGGACGGGGCCAGGCTGATATTTAGACGTCTGAATGCACCCCACTCCCAAAAAGAGCTCAGCCCTCCCCTTGGCCCCCCGTCCTGGGATGGAGGCTGTATTGAAGGAGGCACTGCAGGATCTGCCTTCCATCTGGGAAGGAGGAATCTGTGTCCACCTGCAGGACAGCCTCCCGGATGGGCCTGCAAGGTCCTGTGAGTTGTTGGAGGGTGACTCAGCAAGTGGCAGGCACAGACCCCAAGTTCCAGCCTGACCCTGAGTCCCTGCTGGTGTGGGTGGGGGCATGCGGCAGGGCCGGGGGCACAGGGCAGGGCCGGTCCACAGGCACAAGGAGGGGCTTTGCAAGGCCGCCTGCTCCTGCAGGCTACCACTTGTGACTTCCTCCCAGCTGAGGGCTGTTCCTCGTGTGGACCCCAACACAGAAGCCCTAATAAAACCCTCGCAGGCTGCCCCCTTCCCTCCCCTCCACAGACACCGAGAGACCCCCTAGTGTGGGCCTCTGGGTCCATGCCGACTGACAGGATGGACTCTATTCAGAAAGCTCCAGAACAGGTGACTGGACATGGCAGTGGGAGCTCTGGGCCATTCTTGAGGCTCCAGTGCTGTCCCCAGAACTTGGTTCACCGATGTGCAGAGACCACTGGCTCCAAGTCAGCCATGGGGCTGGGGTGCTGCTGAGGCAGGAAGAGGAGCCCCCCTGCCACCACCATTACCAGGCAGCAGGGGGACAGGAGGTGGAATCTGAACGCAGAAGGTCTGCGAGGGACATGGCACCTCGTGGGGGGCAGGGAGCCTCGTCAGGTGCCTCGGCGGGGTTGCAGATGGTGAGGAGATGGGGGGTGATGGGGGGGCCTCTGAGATGCTGGGGGAGCAGAAGAGACCGAGAGCGAGGAGAGGGCCAGGAGCCAGGCCGAGGAGCTGACATCAGGGACCCCACCGGATGCAGGAAGTGGGGCCAGGAGCAGACGGGTGCTCCAGAAAGACCCCTCGGCCAGGAGGGAGGGATGGAGTGCCCCGAGAGGCAGCAGTGGGGCGGGGAGGGCCAGGAGTGGGCCGCTGCGGGGACGTGGGGATTGGGATGCTGGCATCGTTCCCGACTTCACGGAAGTAAGAAACGCGCTGTCCAGGTGCTTCCCAGGGACAGCGGGAGAGGGTCAGGTGGGGCAGTGGGGGGTTGAGCTGGGACATTGCCTTGGAGCCCAGGGCCACCGGGACTTTGGTCCTGAAAACAGCGCCAGATGGGGACTTCTGTCAGCCCCGCCCCAGCCTCTTGCACTCAGTGAGCATGCGTGCTCGGTGGTGTCTGACTCTGCGACCCCGTGGACTGTAGCCTGCCAGGCTCCTCTGTCCATGGGATTCTCCAGGCAAGAATACTGGAGTGGGTTGCCATTTCCTCCTGCAGGGGATCTTCTGGACTCAGGGATCAAACACTCCTGTGTCCCCTGCATTGGCAGGTGGATTCTTTACCACTAGGGCCACCTGGGAAGTCCCAGCCTTTTGGAGGACCCCAATCTGAAGTCTACCCAGACTAGAAGACTTCGGGACTCAGACATAGGTCTTTTCATGTGTGGTTCACAGGTCGGTTCCGATCAACAGTTAAGGCCAGTGCGGGGAGCCCGGGCCCCTGAGACCTGCTTGCCCACACTACCCTGAGGCCGTCCTTTAAAACTCACTTAGGGCATCACATTCCAGGGAGTCTTCCAGCGGGGCCTGAGACCCCTGCCCTGTGTGAAAAACCTGCCCGGCCCTGGACACTTCCTCTACGTCCCTTCCCTTGTTAATTGATAAAGAAGCAGGGTCCTATTCCACGTGTCTCCAGAGTGAACACCAAACATGTCCATCATCAACGTAACATCACAAAAGCAGTGCTGGGTCCCAGTTTTCTGTAATAAAGACAAACGTGTTCCTATAAGGTTGCCTGCAATTCTACCCTCTGCTTGCTGGGGGCCAAGGACAGGTCAGGTTCTCTGTGCATCCAGAGCCAACACACCTCCGTCTACTCCTTCGTGTGATCTTCCGAGCCAGGGCTGAACAGAAGGACACCGCAGGGGAACTGGGGCCTTGGCTTGTGGGTCCTGGGTCTGTCATTGCAGCCGTGTGACCATGAACAAGCCTCTCTGGGACCTGCCTCCTTTCCTCTCTCTGTAAAATCACGTGGTCAGACGACACAGCCTCTAGACCCCTTCCATGATCTATCAGGGGAACTGAAATCCATCTAGGAATACTGGGCCCATATCGTGGTGAGAGTTGGGCCATAAAGGAGGCTGAGCACCGCAGAATTGATGCTTTTGAACTGTGGTGTTGGAGAAGACTCTTGAGAGTCCCTTGCACTGCAAGGAGACCCAACCAGTCCATCCTAAAGGAAATCAGTCCTGAATATTCACTGGAAGGACTGATGCTGAAGCTGAAGCTCCAATACTTTGGCTACCTGATACGAGGAGCTGACTCATTAGAAAAGACTCTGATGCTGGGAAAGATTGAAGGCAGGAGGAGAAGGGGATGACGGAGGACAAGATGGTTGGATGGCATCACCAACTGAATGGACATGGGTTTGAGCAAACTCCGGGAGATAGTGAAGGACAGGGAGGCCTGGCGTGCTGCAGTTCATGGGGTTGCAAAGAGTCAGACACGACTGAGCAACTGAACAACAAGAGGTGCAGGCCCACGTTTAACCACTGCTGGGAGGAGCGTCATAAACCACCGTGAAAGAGAGGCAGCTGCTTCTGCCTGGCCGGAGCTCTGCCACTGGCCAGCACCTCTGGCCAGTGAACACAAAATCGTCTCTGTTCTTGAGTTACCTTTGGGAGGGTCTCGCCAAACTTCACCACCAACTCCCCTTCACTTCCTTCTTCATTTTCTCCTTCCTGACTCTTGACAAAACCTGTCGGGGGGACAAGAAGGCAGGTTTTCAGAAGAACAGCACAAGAACCAGACAGAGAAGACTCCTGGGGTCGCTCCAGCAGGACAAGGGAGGACACCCACCCTTCTCTTTTATCTGTTGGGGCCACAGCATCGTTGAGGAGCCGAGCTTGCTGGAGATTCTGTTTTGGTTCGGGGGATGGTCATTTGCCAACACGGTCTAATTATTTTTAGGGCACTCAGAGATTCCCCTCCCTCTCGGCTCCTCTTTGCCACAAACCAGGCAATGGAGGAATCATCACATCATAGGCGAGGAGGAGATTAGGAAACAGGACGGCTCTGGCTCATCCCACGCCACTCAAGATAACAGCCTTTTGAAATGCTAATTTAAGCTTCCTAACATTCTGTTTCCATAGAAATGTATGCAAATGTCTCGATAGTTTATTAAAAACACCCGCACAAAAATCCTCGTCATTTTTGGAAGTGCTATGCCCTTGCTTGGTGAACTGGGACCCGGGGAGACTTCAGGGAGAAGGCGGATCTGTCACCAGGAGGGGAGCCTAGGCGGAGTCTGCGGAGGAAGGGAGGTGGGACGGCACTGCAGCAGGTGGCCCATGTCTTGTTCCCAGTTTCTGGAAGCATCTGTCACCCCGTGACACAGGGCCTGCTATTGTGGGGCTGACTCCCCACTTCCCACTCCGGGCCACCTCCACGAGGAGAGCTAGAAACCGCACAGACCGCCTCACCGTGGTGCGGCTTTAGACAGTATGCCTCTAGAAACGCCCCCTAGAAAGACTGTCTCCTAAACCCAGCTGTGTGCGAACCGCTCCTGGCTGACGGGAGGCTGTCCATCTCTAGCTCGCTTTCAGATGCTCAGACGAGCTGAGAAAGATTGTCTGTGATGCAAGAAAGAGGAGAGACCCTGGGGAAGAACAGGTGATGACCAGCAGCCGCTCCATCCTGGCGCTGGCCTCCACGAGCTCTGGACCTTTGCCCAGGACTCTCTGGTCACTCCAGAGCCCTGGCTTGGGGGACCCAGGAGTGGGCCAAACTCCGCCCAGAGGGGCAGGCAGAGGATCCAGTTGCCCCGCTGCCCACCTGGTGTGTCTGTGCCCCAGGGACCGCCCCGACCCTGGAGCAGCAGCATCGCAGGTCACTGGGGGCCCTGCAGTAACCGGGTCTCCTCTTATACTGTCCACCTGCAGCCCCACTCTGACCCTGTCCCCACCAAGGCCCATCAGGAAGGCCTTCCCAGAGACAGAAGAGAAGCACCACCAAGGACCAGGCATTGGTGAAGGGTTGCCTGCACCCCCCCAAAAGGCAGTTAGTTGAGCGAGCACGTACTCTCCAAGCAGCTGGAGTGGAACTCCAAGTAGAATTTGGTCTGGGACTTGGTCTTCAGTGTGGCATAGCACCCGAGAAACTCGATCTGCCCTTGGCTGTCGGTGGTCCCGGGGCCTGGAATGGGGGAGAGCAGAGGTTCAGTTCCACAGTGTGTCCAGAGACGGAGCGCTTCGATCTAGCCCCCCTCCTCCCCTGCAACACCGAGCTCCCTCCTTGCGTCCAAGGTCTAAGCGGAGGGAGGGTGTCCCCTGAAATCCCACCACCCACGCCGGTAACAGCCTCTCTGATGAGTCCAAGCTGGTGCAGGGCAGAGGGAAGAGTTCTACGCTCAGCTTTGCCACCAAAGCTGCGTGGGCCCCGGGTGACACCCTTAACGCCGTGGCCTCCCCAGGGGTTCTGGCAAAGAGGGCTGGTGGATGCCCAAACCTATCTTGTTCCTAAGTTCACATGGGGAGGCAGGCCTGCTCTTCCTTCCAGGCACGGCTCCTCCTGTTCCTTCCTCGGAGCTCCCTACGCTCACTGGCACCCAGGTAACCTGCAGGTGCGGTCTTCCTTTAGATGATGCTTCTGCGAGCGTCCTGAGGCTGACTGTGAACAGTGTCGCGCCCTTCTGTACAAACTCTGAGCCGCCTGAGAGCAAGGACACCCCCCCATCCCTCTATCCTTCCCCTCCTTCCTGCTTTCCTTTCCTTCTCCCCTTGATTGAAGACCAAGTGGCAAATATAATTGTGTATACTTAAAGTGAACAACAGGCTGAGCTGATACACGCAAACACTGTGAAATGATTTCCAAAATCAAGATAATAACATCCATCATCTCACATCATTAATTGTTTCTGGGTTTTGGTAAGAACACTTAGGACCTACTCTCAGCAGATTTTAAGTATACAATGCTGTATTATTATCTATAGTCATCATGTGGAATATTAGAGCCCTGGAACTTCATCTTAGAACTGGAAACCTATAACCTTTGACTTACCTCTCCTCCCCTCTCAATCAACTTCACTAGCTCCTGGCAACCACCACTGTACTCTATATGAAACTGGTATTTTTTAATAAAGACCGCACATATAATTGATACCATATGTATATCTTCAACTCGTTTCTCTGTCTTATTTCACTTAGCCTTCCTCTTTTTTTTTTTTTTAAACACCCAGCACCAAGGCCATGCTCCGCTTAGGTAGACGTTAATCCCGGCCATCGGCGTTTGTGAACATCTACTGTGTGCTGAGTTGCAGTGGACAGAGGGCAAGGCTGACTCTGGGGATGGGAAGAGGGTCCTCACTGGGCGTGTGATGTATGGGCTGCTTTATCAATGCTGCAGGAACTCAGAGAACAGAGAGGGGGTGGGAGCCAGCAAGAGGTGGAAGATTCTGGAAAGGCACAGAGGCCAGAGCTAAGAAGGAGACAGGATGGTGGGTCAAGCCTTGTGTGGAGAGTGGAGGTCACATTGCTGGGGCCATGGATGTCAGGTCAACAGCCCACGGGCAAGAGTGTCTCAGGAAGACAGGGTTCCAGCCCCATTGACATGAAGGACGAGGAGCAAACCAGGCTTTTCCAACCTGTGTTAAGCCTTGCACTTGGCCCTCCTAAATGAGCCCTCACTGTCTGCTGACTGTGGAAGTGGGGAGTGGGCAGAGCAGAAATTCCTGCTCTCTGGTCACCCAGGCCCAGGGCTGGACATGCTGCAGACAACACCCAGGCCTCTGCTTGGATGAGGCTGGCCCGGCAACCATGGCTAAGCTGGATTATTTGCAAAATTACCTGCAGATTATAGAGTATTATTTACTCCAGTATTTCCTCAAACGCTATCATCTGCATCCTATCTTCACAATTTTTACTGCCTACCACACACCTGTCCTAATATTGACTTAACATTTCCTTTAAATAGACTCACTTTAAAGCCTTAAATAAATGTATTTACATATAAGAGTGCATCACAAGACTAAATGGAAAACCAGTGTTGCTTGCCTTACATAGAAGCGTCACATTTAAAGCATATTAAAATAAATGCATTACTAATAAGTGTTTATCCATGTCCCACCGAGAATCGTCTTTGATGACACCTATGCCGCACCTTGGGAATCACTTATTTTTCCCAATTTTAAAGACTGTATTAAAACTGAAGCTTTAAGAAGCTGGCACGCTTGCCAAAGAGAGAAAGAACACACTCTGGACTGAAATCATGGTGCGGTATGGACATGAAGGGACTCGACTTGCGGACTGTGGGCTTACCCGGAAGGATGAACATTTATCTAATGCAGACAATTGATTGCTACAACCAGAAGACGAGCGCTCAGGCCTCCTGTCTGCACGGAGAAGAGACGGACAGACAGCACCCCCCCCACCACCACTTACCATTCTTGGAGACAAACTGGGAGGTGACTCCTGCCTCAAATGTGGCAAAAACAGGGCTGTGGTCACTGGTCATGATGTCACTGGTGCTACCTGCAGGGGAGGGAAGGAATTTCTGAGCAGGGGAAGAGGGATCCTTCTGGTCGAGCCAAGGATGGCCAACGCATAGCAGAAATCAACTGATGCGTATGGAAGCCACCACAAGTTTGATGGTTTCGTATGGCTGCTCCATTACCTTCCACAACCATGCTTGAAAGTCTCCATGAAAGCCTGTGACCCTCTCCTCCGTGGCTAAATATACCCGTAATAGTTTTTTTTTCCCCTAAAGACTTGTGAGTTTTAAAATATATAGATTGTTGTGTGTGTGAACTGTGGGGTTTTTTCTGGTCTAAGCACTTTGCTGCCTTGATGAGGAGCTCATGGCACAGAGTGGGATGGGGATCTCATCACTGTCCCCCAACGCACAATGCCTCTGGAGAGCATGGAGGTGATGGAAGTGTAGAAACGGAGTACAGAGGATTCTTTTAAGGAGTCTGGCACTCAGATGAGAAGGGAAGGCAGCGGAGCATGTTTAGAGGGGACAACAGAAAGAGCAGAGGGTCTAGAAGTCTAGAGTTCCAAGTGCGTGTGATAGAGTTACATGGAGACGTTTGGCTGAATACTCAGGGCTGGAGATTTTATCTTCTGCTCTGGAGTCAGGATGTTAGGTGATAGCAGAAGCCACAAGGATGTCTGCGCTTCAGAGGGAAGACATAAAGGCTGAGAAGAGATGAGGATGACAGGCCAGGGATGGGCAAGGCCAGCGTTACCGGGCCAAAGGACACGCAGCACAGGAGAGAACGAGCCAAGATACACCCTTCTCAGTAAAGCACTTACAAATCAGCAGAAAAAGAAAAAGAGATTAATGTACCAGCCCTCCAACGACCAAAGGGAATGGGCAGAAAATTCAAGAGAAATATAATAGATTGTCCAATAAACAAGGAGAAAAAAGCTCACTGGCAAACAACCATCAGAAAGACAACTTTTGAGAACTTCCCTGGAGGTACGGTGGATAGGCATCTACCTGCCAATGCAGGGTACACAGGTTTGACCCCTGGTCCGGCCACATGCCTCAGGCAAGTAAAGACCAAGAGCCACAACTACCGGGCCCCCGTGCCACAACTCCTGAGGCCCATGCACCTAGACCCAGCGCGCCACGGCAAGAGAAGCCACTGGAATGAGACGCCCAAGGACGGCAACAAAGACTAGCTTCTACTCACAGCAACCAGAGAAAGCCCGTGCATGGCAACCAAGACCCAGGACAGCCAAATATAAATTAAAAAAATAAATACATAGAGAAATCATTTTTCTTTCCCAAAAAGACAACTTGAAACAACAAGGAGATGGATGGAGAAAGAGAAGCAAGGAGAAGCAAGACGGTGGGGAGACTGGGACTAGGGGAGAAGGAGGGCATGCCACAAAGGGCTCAAGTGAGAAGCTTAGCTAGGCCAGGAGGAGGGCACCCCGTTATACTGAGACAGAATGGAAGAGGGAGGCGGAACCCCATCTAAACACGCTTGGCCATTGGCAGGAAGACGTCAGTGAGGGTCCCATGTTGTGTGAAGCAGGAGATGAGGGAAGGGGGGCAGTCAGGCCAAGTGTGGGGCCACAGATTTGTAGTGGAAACAGAAGAGCAGTTAAAGGGTGGACAAGCAGGTTTTTTAATTGTTCTCTAAAATATTTTAGATAAGGGGGACTTCTCTGGTGATTCAGTGCCTGAGACTCTGAGCTCCCAATGCTGGGGGCCCAGGTTAGATCCCAGGTCAGGGAACTAGATCCCACAGGCTGAAACTAAAAGTCCGGCTCACAGCAACCACATCAGAGAGCCTGTGTGTTGCAACTAAGACCCAGCACAAATAATAAATACTAAAACATAGTTTAGATGTGTGTTGAGCATGACAGCATTAGCACTGGAGCAGCTGCGTGAAACCTGGGAGGTGCCTCGCTGTGACTGTGTGCCCTGGGGGTCCCGCCGGCCGCGGTCATTCTGGGCTTGGCCACGCGACTTCCTTGGGCCAAGAGGACATTAGTGAATGTGAAGCAAGCAGAGACCGGGCAAGCGCTTCCACAGCTGGGACTGGCTGCCAGGAATCCCCAGACCCAGGCAGCAGCAGCCTGAACCAGCCTGCAGGCTGGGAGTGGACGTTCAGATAGATGTTACGCAGCCAGAGATAACTGATACATACTATTGATATTACCATGGGGAGACCCAAGCTCAAAGTTCACCCCCACTTCCTGAGTCGGGACATTCACCCCCTTTGTTTTCCCAATTTCCTGCCCACTTACTACTCACGAAACCCTCTTCAGCATGCCATGAAATATCGCCAGCAAAACGCCTGACTTCTTCACCTTCACCTTCATGTGCAAACCTGGCCCTTCCTGGAAGACCGTGCAGCTCCTAGGTGAGGCCTGGCTTTCCTCCCGTTCCTGATGCGGCCCAGACCCTGGGCGGGACGGGGGAGGCAGCTGTGTCCTCCCAGCTCATCTATGCCAATTCTAGACCAGTCTCCCTCCTTCTTTCTAAAGACCCCCATGATAGGCTTGCTTTGAATGCCAAGTTTAGGTAGATGGATGGACTGCAGCCCTTTAACTTAGGAAATTGCGACCTCTTAACTTGCTACTCACCGTAGGACTGACATACCACGTGTACCAGGGGGTAAGACTTCCAGAGGACTCGGTCACACCAAGAGGGCAAATTGTACTTCATCTGCAAGTCAAAGTCAAGGCTGTGTGAAATGCTAGCTAATCGATAGCTAGTTAGCTAGCTAGCTAGATACAGATATAGATAGATGATAGATTTAATGATAGCAGAGCCTGGAGGTAAAAAAATTGACAAGACCATTATACTATAAGATATAAAAATTCAGGCCAATCTCTTTCATGAACATAAATACAAAATACTTACAGTATTAGCAAATCAAATCTAGCAATACATTTTAAAAGATAATATACCATTACCAAATTGGATTTATTCCAGAATTGCAAAGGTATTTTAATATGAAAAATCATTCACTGTAATTCACTACATTAACAGAGTAAAGGAAGAAAATCATATTGCATCCATAAATAAAGAAAAAGAATCTGACAAAATTTCATATCCATTCAAGATTAAGTATATATATTAAAGAATAGAAGGGAATTGCTTCAACCTGATATAGTATTTGCAAAACAAAGCAAAACCTAAACTACCCCTTACAATATTTAAGGCTTTTACTCTGAGATTAAGAATGAATCATGAATGTCTGCTATTCCTATTTTTAGTGCGCATTACCAGGCCAAAAGCAAAGGTTCAGAAGAAAGAGCAGAGAGCAACACCTCTAGAATCATGAGTGACATAACCATTTTCCATCTCTATTTTATGCCCCCAACATTATTCCACACCCGCTGCTATCACAGCACCTCAAACATTTGATTATATTTATGTTTACTTGCAAGTTGGCTTCCATTAAGTGATTTAGAAACTTTTTGAAAAATAGGAATCTTGTTGACTCTGCTATAATCCAGAATGTGACCCATGGACTATTAATATTTGAATATTTCATTAAATAGTAATGTCCCCTAAAGCTCCTTGTCCTAGTTATAATTTTAAAAAATGCATGCTACTTTTAAAAGAAATCATAAAAGAAGAGATTAACTCATGGCATCTGTAGTCCTTGGGTTCATCTGCCGCTGGTTCTTTATAGAATTTCCCCAGAAGTGACTTTCAACTCTTTCCACCTGCCTTAAGTCCTGGCTCCATGGTCATGACCCACAGTTTCAGACACCTACACCCTCCTTTAATGAGTTTTGCCTGGCCGTGCTCCCTTACCTATCCTCCTCACTATTTCAGGCTGTCTTGTTGCTTTATATTCTTACTTTTTTTGGACTCAAATGAACCCCTCTACCTGATTTTCAATCCAATCTCTGCTTATTTTCTCCAGCAATTTACTTTAATAACACACTCTTGCTATCCGTCCCCCTGCACTCATTCATTCACCATCTACCCAGGCACTCACTCACACATCCATCCATCCACTTACACATCCATCCCTCACCTACTTATCCATCCATCCATCCATCCATCCATCCATCTATCCATCCGTCCACCCACCTACGTATCTAATCATTCAAACAATATGTACTATGACAAGCACTCTCCAAGGTACACCATGAGCAGGATGTCTGTTGGGTGTGACAGATAATAACTGGCAATAACAACCCTCCTTAATGAATATCCCCTTTCAAGTTCTAGCTCTTTCTCCTCTGCGTGCTAAGTCACTTCAGTTGTGTCAGACTTTTTGTGACCCTACGTACCATAGCCCACCAGGCTTCTCTGTCCATGGGATTCTCCAGGCAAGAATGCTGGAGTGGGCTGCCATTTCCTTCTCCAGGGGATTTTCTTGACTGAGGGATCAAGCCCACATCTCTTACATCTCCTGCATTGGTAGGTTGGTTCTTTACTGCTAGCGCCATGCCTGCAAACATAATATTTCTCATCCTAAAAAAGCCTATCCCTGACACCTCCTTCAATTACTTTTTTCTTTTTTGCCATTTTCCTTTCAAGAACGTTCTCTTGTCACTGCCTCTATTTCTGGATTCCCCGTTACTGTTTCCTAACTTGAGGTATATACAACCTGATCTTCCCACATGGCTCAGTCCATAAAGAATCTCCCTGCGAATGCAGTAGACGCAGGGACTTGTTTGATTCCTGAGTCGGGAAGATTCCCCTAGAGGAGGAAATGGCAACCCACTTCAGTATTCTTGCCTGGAAAATCCCATGGACAGAAGAACCTGGTAGGCTACAGCCCATGGGGTCCCAAAGAGTTGGACACGACTGAGCGATTTCAGTTTTTTGGTTTTGTTTTATAGTAAAGTGCAGTAATCTACGCTGTACAACTTGAGGATTTTTTTACATTTGTATATGCCCACTTAACCACTACCCAGATCAAGCTGTAGAAAATGTCTATCATCCCAAAAGGTCCATTTGTGTCCCTTCCTTGTCAATACTACCGCCTCTGAGAGGTAAACACGACTAGTGACTAAAGTTTCTCCATTGGTTAATTCTGCCCACTCTTGAACCTATCAGTGGCCTCATTCAGTACATATTGTTTCGTGTTTGGCTTCTTTCAACCTTCTTCATCCTATTTCTTGTATAAATTTGTTTTCATTTTATTGCTGCACTTGTATCCCATTGTATGTATAAATCACATTCATCTACTCTACTCTTACTGGAAATAGAATTGCACCCAGTTTTTGGACATTATAAACAAAGGTGCTGTAAACGTCCCTGTATCTGTCTTTGGGTGAACAAATGCACTACTTTCTCTAGGGTGTACACCAAAGCAGACCTGCTGAATAGGGTAGGTGCACGTTCAGATTTCAGAGATGCTGCTAAACTGTTACTTAACACGGCAGTTCTCAGCACTGGCTGCTCTGCAGAATTATCGGTGGAGCTTTACAAAGACCCAGAGAGCAGGGTCCCACCCCTGATCTGCTGCATCAGAACCTCTGGCGAGGAGGTGGAGACATCTGTATTTCTAAAAAGACTCACTAGTGATTCACCTGCACATCCTGGGTGAAGAGCCACTCTGACCCCCTTGCAGTCTGGATCTCACCCCCAAGACTCTAAGTCAAGGGACTTCCCTGGGGGTCCCATGGTTAAGAATCCTCCTGCTAATGCAGGGGACATGAGTTCTATCCCTGGTGTGAGAAGATTCCACATACCTCACAGCAACTAAGGCAGGGTGCCACAACTCCGGAGCCTATACTCTAGAGCTCATGATCCACAGCAAGAGAAGCCACCATAATGAGAAGCCGCACACCACAAGTAGAGAGGAGCCTCCACGTGCCCCAATTAGAGAATGTCCACCAGCAGCAACAAAGTCCCAGCGCAGCCAAAAAACAAATCAACCTCTATGGCAACTGTTCTTTTAGTGTCCACCCAAACCCCTGATCCCAAGTCCGGCTGCTTGCTCAGGGCTCCTGTGAATGCACCTGTTCTCCTTGGCTCACACACTCTGAGCTGCAGACCACCGATCCTCAGCCTGGCTTCTGTGATGCTTCGAGCTGTCTACTTGGCCCTCCAACCACCTACATCCACCCTTTTTCTGTCTCCTTTGTCATCTCTTCTTCTCCCTCCCCTCTCTGAATGGAGATGACCCCAAATCTGTCCATAGCTCTTCTACAGTCATCGTCCACGCACTCTTTGATGATCTCACCTATTCCCATGGATCTGACCATCTTCTCTGTGCAGACAGCTCCCAGATCTACAACCCAGCCCTGGCATCTCGCTTTAGCATCAGTCTAGTATTCTTAACTGCCCTCTGGATGTTTTCTTTGGGATTTTCAACTCACGTTACACAGTGAGTCTGAAAACAAGCTCTACTTCCCCCCTCGGAGCCAGCTCTGCCTTCTGATCTCACAGTTTGTATGAACGTCAGTCAGATGGATCAATATATCCTGCTTTTCTTCTTTCATTTTCACCACTTCCACGCCCACTCCAGGCCCAGTTATTTCTCAGTGGGAGCCTCCTCGTTGGTCCCCTGCGTCACCCTCATCCTTTACACTGATGCAGACCGGTCTTCTCTGTGTATCACCGTCATGCTGCCAGCCCTTCAGGGGATCTTGTAGTGGCTTCCTGAAGCAGGTGCTCATCTAACAGGTGAGACCGCTTGGCCTGGCATCAAGGACCTTCCTCTCTGCCATCTCAGGCCCCCGTCTCTTTCTCCTCATACTCAAGTCCAACTAGACCATCCCCTCACCACCTCCAAAAGTACCTGCCATGGGCCTGCCCCAATGGTGCCTTTAAGCCAGATGAGTCCAGCCACACAGCAGCCAGTGAGCACCTCACGAGGTGTCCTGCCTGCCCCGAGTCTCAGCCTCCTCGTGGAAGCAGTCCTGGATCTGCTCTCCTCCTCTCTGCGTTTTTCCCCTTCTCTAACTCCTGCTTTGTTCAGGCATCTCCCCAACTCTTGGCCTTTTTCTTACACTGCCATCCACTCTTCTACCTGCCCCTGAGCCCAGGTGTTGCCCAGAATTCTCTCCATTTCCCCAGGCCTCTAGCGGCCGGGGAAGCTCCCCACTGCAGCACCCCTAGGCCCCAGGACCCAGCACAGGGCTGGTCCCCCTGGACCGGCTCCCAGAGGGTGATGGGTGCCAGAACTTCCTGCCTTGGCATCTGCTCTGGCAATCCTTTCAGCCTGAAGTGGATCAGCCTCCCTCAGCCCTTGTCCTGTCTATCTGTTGAAATCCAAGTGCCCTTCAGGCACCACAAAGCCCCTCTTCAAGAAGCCTCCAGGATTCTTCCCTGCCCTGGTGGTTATTTCCCTCTGTGAGTACTCTTCACAGAAGTGGGCATCACATTATATTCTGCCTCTCGTTAGGGCTTCTCTGGTCTCAGATGGTAAAGAACCTGCCTGCAGTGCAGGAAGGAAGATACCCTGGAAAAGGGAATGGCTACCCACTCCAGTATTCTTGATTGGAAAATCCCATGGACAGAGGAGTCTGGTGGGCTACAGTCCATGGGATCATAAAGAGTCAGACATGACTGAGTGACTAACACTTTCACTTTCTGATGAGTTGTGTCTTTGTCTTGTCTTTCCTACTATCAACTCTTTGAGGGTAGACATCTAACTCATCTTTGATCTCCCACCACCTAGGACAGTGCCTAACCCATCACAGGTCATCGGTAAATACCTGGTGAACAAGAATGAATGAATGCTTTATAATAGTTTCCTCACTGTTCCATGGAACACAAGTAGTCTCATAAGATATTACCTGATATTTCATGACCAATTGAATTTGGCACATGAATTTTCCCATAGAGAACCAAGTGCTCATAAACCTATAAAGGCACTGATAAGTCCTGAAGCAAAGAAGCTAGTATAATGATGATTCACTTGGCAGATTAGCAAATATATTAATAGGACTTAAAGAGAGAAAATATGCAAACAGCCCATACAGCTTAATGTAAAAAAACCCAAATAACCCAATCAAAAAATGAGCAGAAGACCTAAACAGACACCAAAGAAGACATATAGATGCCCAACAGATACATGAAAAGATACTCAATATCGCTAATTATTAGAGAAACACAAATCAAAACTACAACGAGGTATCACCTCACACTGGTCAGAATGGGCATCTTTATTTTTTAAAGTCTACAAATAAATGCTGGAGAGACCGTGGAGAAAAAGGAATCCTCCTACACTCTTGGTGGGAATGTAAATCGGTGCAACCACTATGGAGAACAGTAGGGAGTTTCCTTAAAAAACTAAAAATAGAGCTTCCATATTATCCTGCAGTCCCACTCCTTGGCATATATCTGGAGAAAACTCTAATTTGAAAAGTTACATGCCTTTCAATGTTCATTGCAGCACAACTTACAGCAGCCAAGACGTGGGGACAACCTAAATGCCCATCAACAGATGGACGGATAAAGAAGACGTGCTGCACACACACACATACACACACGCGCGTGAACAGCAGCATCGTGAGCCAGCTCCTTGCAGTGCCCATGTCTGCTTGCCCAGCTTCTCCTTAGGGGAGGGTTTTTCTTTGTGACACGATCAACATAGGATTTCTACTGCCATTTCTTTTTTGTCACCTGGTGGATGAGGGTTCTCTTCACTTCCTGTTCGCCTTTATGGAATGGACAAAGGAGGGGTGAGATGTGCAAGGCGGATGGAGGTGGAGGACAGGAAAGGACTCACCCCCGTGGCTTTCTGCTTAGTGTAGGCGTATTTGTCCCGAGTCATTCTTTCAAAGCGATAGGTGGGTGCAAATGTGATTTCTTCTTCCTCTGAAATCAAACAAAACGGTGGTTTCAGTTTTGACTTCCCATGTTTCACATCTGGGCAAGTTTCTCTCTTTTCCAGGCATCATTCTTCCCCGCCCGGTGAGGATGTTTGGGAAAAAGGGAGACAGAGCCATGGAGGGAGGGGGCCCATGAGAAAAGGATGGTGGTTCTCACCAAAGTGCAGGAAAACCTTCTGCTCCTTCCTCTCCATGAGCAGCTGGTCGTGGGACAGGAGGTCTGCGTACTGCTGCTGCTTGATCTTCTGAATGATGGTTTCTGCCTCCTGGAGCAAAGACATGGCCGGGCCACTGGTGAGATGACCCCTTCACCACATGACAAGGGCCACATCATCCACATCCTGCCTGCCTGCCATACCAGGACTCCAAGCCCCCGAAGCTGCCCCAGACCCTGGTTCTAGAGATGTCAAGTTGGTGCTTATTTACACTCAATCATTTAATAAGGAGAACCCTGCAAGTGTAGTGAATTATCAACTCAATAACATAAGTTTCTGGCTGTTCTAAATTTGCAGAGGGACACTATTTTTGCACATGGACTTCTGGCATCCTTTTTATAAGACTTCCTTGGTAGGTATGTCTCCCTTGCTCTCTCATGGTCTCTGTGAGACAGCTTGTTCATAAGGCTATGAAAGGATCTGAGACCCTAGCCCCTGAATCTGTGGGCACCAGGCCTCTGTGATCTCGGCTCAGACTCCAAGAGTCACCATGACATTGGTGGGCTGTGCCAGCCTCGGGATCTAGCTGTCCTCTCTCCCAGGACTTATGTTACATCCACTCTGGCAAATGTACTGGGCGGACCCTCTAGGGAGTGAATGGCTGGGATGGCCCCTAATTGGGAAGGGTCAGGATCTGTGGGGCCCCTGTTCACCCCATCCCCTCTGCCTGCTCAGTCAGGAGGGAGAGGAGGAATTCTCGAGAAGCATCTTGTGAGGGAGGGAGGGGTTGGGGAGGGTGAGGAGGGCGCAGATGGGCCAAGAGCCGCTGTGGTAGCGGGAGGCCCAGGAGTGCAGGATGTGGGATGCCTGGGAAAGCATCTGGGAGCAGAGCCCCAAGGCCCAGGTCCAATCCCACTGTCAGAGATCTGCAGCGACCCAAGGCCATCCTCTCAGGCCACTTGTGCTCACGTTTGTAAAATCAGGTCTGTCTCCACCGTCCCCTTCCCTGGCACAGACACCAGTGCAAAGGACTCCTGTTACACAGGGAGCAGACAGGCGTGGTTCTGCTCCCAGGCCTGGCCCCTGCCCCCTCTTTCAGGAGCACAAATGTGACTGCATTTCGTTCTTATCACATCCAGGGGCCACGCCAGTTCACCCCCTTCCCACGGAATCCTTTACCTTCCCCAAGGGAGCAAGGCTGTCTGTGCCAGGGGCCCCCTCTGACTGCTGCTCATTGGATGGGTGTCCAAATTCAGGAGTGTCTTCCTTAGGCTACCTGGTGACCCATGATTTGGGGAGAAAATTGAGCTGGTCCCCACAGACTTCAGCCTTTCCTCAGGATCTGGGACTGGTGAGTTGAGAGGCTGCTGTTGGTCAGCTAGGGCACCGGAGGGGCAGAGAGGTGGTAGGGAGGGGTGGCCAGAACAGGTGTGTGGGAAGTAGGTGTGAGCAGAAAGTGAAAGTGAAAGTCACCCAGTCGTGTCCGACTCTTTGTGACCCCATGGACTATACAGTCCACAGAATTCTCCAGGCCAGCATACTGGAGTGGGTAGCTGTTCCCTTCTCCAGGGGATTTTCCCACCCCAGGGATCGAGCCCAGGTCTCCCACATTGCAGGCAGATTCATTACTAGCTGAGCCATCAGGGAAGCCCAAGAATACTGGAGTGGGTAGCCTATCCCTTCTTCAACAGATCTTCCCGGCCCAGGAATTGAACTGGGGTCTCCTGCACTGCAGGCAGTTTCTTTAGCAGCTGAGCTACCAGGGAAGCCCAGGTTGAGCAGAGGCGAATGCTAAAGAAAGGCAGTGGCTCCACAGTTGGAACAGTGTCGAGTCCCAGAGGAGTGGCCCCTCTGGACCAGCTCGGTCTGTGGGTCTCCACGACCTCCACCCCGAGTCAGCTCAAAGGAGCCTCTGTTCTGTGCAACCCCCGGCCCTGGGCAGAGAGCCCCTCACCCAGGTGGGCAGCTCCACGCGGTAGTTGAGATCCCCGAGCCAGAAGAGGTGGGTGAAGCGGTGAGTGATGTTAAAGGAACTCAGCTTCTTGTCTCCCAGGGCCAGAAACCGGAGAATATTCATATAGTTTTGGTTTCGCCTAATGAAACGAAAAAGCGGCCAGCTTAGCACGGGATCGTGGGTTCCCTACTCCATGGGCCAGGAAGTCAGAGGGGGACATGTGGGGAAGAGAGGCTTAAGTCTGCTGCAACCACCCATCTGATGTGGTCCCTGGGCTGAACTGGGAATGCAGGGTGGGGCCCGGGGAGCATCCGCTCTGCAGAAACTCAGTGGTCAACCTTCCCGATGACTCTGCATGACTGGGCCACCATAGGCAAATCGGGCTTTCACTTGTGATGGTGCCCCGAGGAGGCTTTGCCCTTGAGAAGTGGAGTGGTGTTTAGGTGCCTCTGGGATTAGTGACACAAGGAAGTGTCTGTTCTGTCCCCTAGGCAAGATGCACCCACACCCCTGTGCCACAGTTAGCTTTGATGAGACCACAGGAAAAGTCCTTAGAGGCCAACAGGGCAGGGTCTTCGCCAAGGGCTTACAGGGTTTAGGTGCTGAGGTCTGTCTGGGCAAATAACCCCAAAAGTTGCTCTTGGGGAGTAAGCTCCATTACCTGAGTTTCTTTTCGCTTCCTGAAGTCAGGTGGCTGTTAACAAATCCCAAGGAGGTTCCGTTGAACATGAATGACACCCCCACGGCTCCCTTGTTCCCTAAAGGGAGGGGGAGAAGGGAGAAGTCAGAACACCCGACAGGTAAAGTTGCCAAGTGGTGGGAAATCCGGGTGAAGCCACACCACTCATCAGGAGAGAGCAGGTGTGGGGAAAAAGGGAGGCCAAGGAAGAAAAAGAGCAGCTTCATCTAGGGTGAGAGATGGAAGGGGATAGGGACTGGGGTGGGGGGTGAGATTCCTCTAGGACAACAAGAAAACGGGGCGAACAGCCGGCAGCCTTGGGGTTCTCGGCAGGTCTGAGGGAGGAAGCTGCTGGTGTTAAGTCATCCTGGCATCGCCCTCTAAGCAGGTGTGTGTGTGTGTATGTGTGTGTGTGTGTGTTTCCCACAGGTCCAAGCAGGGCCATCAGAAATACTCAGAAACCTTGAGAAGAGGAGGTAGAAGGAGGAGCCGGCGGCTGGGGTGGGGCTGACCTCGCATCAGCAAACCGCAGCTTCCTGGAGAGGCCAAAACCCGCACTGAGACCCGTGGTTCTCAGAATGCGTTCCCCAGACCAGCAGCATCAGCACCACCGGGAACCTGGTGCAAGCCCACATCACAGGCCCCGCCCCAGACCTGCTGAATCAGAGCTTCGGGAGTTGCTGTTGTTCAGTCGCAAAGTCGGGTCTGACTCTTGCAACCCCATGAGCTGGGCTGTAGCCCTTCAGGCTCCTCTGTCCATGGGATTTCCCAGGCAAGAATATCAGCATGGATTGCCATTTCCTTCTCCAGGGAAACTTCCCGACTCAGGGATCAAACCCGCATGTCTTGCATTGGCAGGTGGATTCTTCACCATGAGCCACCAGGGAAGCCCTAAATATATTACATGTTTGTTGGTGTTTAGTCACTAAGTTATATCCGACTCTTTGCGACCCCATGGACTACAGCACTGCAGGCTTCCCTGTCCATCACCATCTCCCCGAGTTTTCTCAGACCTCATGTCCACGCACTTTGAGAGTGGGAGTCAGTAATCTCTGTCTAACAAGTCTTCTGGGTCAGGAGTTCGGCCAACACTGTCCCACCACCAGCTATAGGGCGGTTTCTACATTTTCAAATAGTTGGGGGAAAATCAAAAGAAGAATATTTTGATTAAATATCTGATATGAAATTAAAATGATATGAAATTCCGAGTCTATAAACAACATTTTATTGGAACACAGCTATGCCCTTACATAGAGTCCAGTAGTTACGACACAGACAGCATGACCTGCAGAGTCTTAAATATTTACTATCTAGCCTTTTAGAGAACAAGTCTGCCAGCCCTGCTCTGGGTGGTTCTGACACATGCCTGGGAACTTTCTCTGCCCATCATGGCAGCTGTGAGATGTGCTGGTCTTGAATGAGATGGGCTGTGAGTATAAGAGACACAACAGAATTGTAAGCCTAGAAGAAGAATGGACTGTAAGATAGCTAATAAACCTTTACATTGAATACCCATTGAAATGGTAATGAGCCCTGGTGGCTCAGCCGGTAGAGAATCTGCCTGCAATGCAGGAGACCCAGGTTCAATTCCTGGGTCAGGAAGATCCCCTGGAGAAGGGCACAGCAACCCACTCCAGTACTCTTGCCTGGAGAATTCTATGGCCAGAGGAGCCTGTCGAGCTACAGTCCATGGGGTGCGAAGAGTCGGACACGACTGAGTGACTAACACTTTCAGGAGGTTTGATAAGATATATTGTGAAGATTGACTTTCCTTGTTTCCTTTTCCTTTAATTTGGTACTCAAAATGTAAAACCACCCAGCTGGCTAACATTCTGTCTGGGTTGGACAACGAGATGGCCCCGGGGACGAGCCAGGCCAGGCCTCCTGACCCAAGGCTCTCTCCCCTCTGCCCTGGCGTTGACTCCCCTGTCCCCAGTAGGCCCCTCCTGTCAGCCTTCTCCCCAGCCTGGGGCCTAGGCTTAAGTCCCTGCCCACCACGTCCTTGCCACAGGGCCTTGGGCAGGTTTGGGAACATCACTGTAGCCTCCAGAGTCGTGTCTGTGAGTGGGGCTCACGATAGTCCCTGCCCCGACAGGGTGTTTGTATTAAATGAACACAGCAAGCACTTAGCACACACGGCTTGGCACTGGGTCCACCTTCTCAGAGGTCTCAGCTCTTCCACCAGCCAGTCAGCACCCAGTGAACTCCTGCCCTGTGCTAACCATGGCTGGGAGCCATTTCAGGGGAGGGAAATGGGGGGAGATTGGCCCCAGAGCAGAAGAGGAGGGGAGGGAAGCAGGGACTGGGAAATGGTGCATGGGAAATCCCCTGCCTCCAAGCTGTCCTCTTAGAGCCATGAAACTCAGACTGCCCGGGCCTGCTGCCTCCCTCTCTGGCCTTGTCCCATCACCTGTAAGGCTGAGCCCAGCGACCACAAGGCCTTTGCTTCGCTGCTCCTGCCGCGTGGAATGCTCCTCCCATTTCCTCAGCCCTCTGACTTCTCGGAGAGGCCCCTAGACCCCCACCCATCTCAAGTAGCCCCTGGAGCCGCCCACCCCCTGCCACACACTCTTTGCTGGCATGTTCACTCCCCACCATCCTGCTGTCAGTCTGTCTGTCCAGCTGTGGGAGCAGCCCTGTGTGTGGTGGACAGACACCTTGGGGGCCCAGCAGCATGCTGGGTGGGGCGGGGGGCACAGTCAGCTCCGTCCCGCTGAGGGTGGTCCTGTCTTGTAACGGCAGGCCTGAGCAGACTGCGGCCGGCGGCTGGTGGAGGGGGCGGGCAGCCCCGCAGAGGGGCTCGAGGGCTAGAAGCGGGTTCCTGGGCAGCAGAGGGCGTGGGCGTCGGAGCAGGGCAGCTGCTGCCACAGGAAGGAAGGCGGACAAGTGGGTGTGGACGCGGGCAGCTTGCGGTTTGTAAGCAGAAAGGCTGAGGGAGCTTTTCATGTTCAGTGGCGGCAGTTCTATTTCCTGTCACCTCTGGGGCTCTGTCCTGTCCCTGACGCCAAGCACCAGAAATCGTTGGCCTCACCCTCAGCACCACCCACGGCCCCCATGTGGGTGCACCTGCCCCCATGCACTCCCCGCCACTCACACACAGACTGACAGACTCACACTCACACACAGACTGACAGACTCACATTCATATATAGACTGAGAGTCATATTCACACAGCCTGACAGACACACATACACAGGCTGACTAACACACTTACAAACAGACTCACATACAGAATGACAGACTCGCACTCACACATACAGACTGACAGAGTCACATTCATACATATAGACTGACAGACACATACACAGACTGACAGACACACAGACAGACTCATACTCACAGACAGACTCACACTCACAGACAGACAGACACACTGACACAGACTCACACACTCACAGACTGACAAATTCACAAATACACACAGACAGACTGAAAAGACACAGAAAACTCACACACACATTCACATTCAGACTCACATACTCTCTTACACACACACAGACTCACAAATACACACAGACTCAGACACACACACACTCACACACATACATACGCAGCCCTCCGCATCTGTGCCAGTTCTCTGAAGCAGCCTGACTGGTCCCACTGGCTCACGGCTGATAGCAGCGTTTCCACCTCCACCTGAGTCTGTCCAGATCTAGACCAGGGGCCGAATCCAGCCTCCACCTCGTTGGTAGATACAGTTCTCTAGAACACGGCCGTGCTCTTCCAGGTGGCTGCTGTCTGCAGCTGCTCTCGTGTGGCGGCAGCAGGGCTGGGAAGTTGCGTGTGGACTGAAAAGCCTAACATATTTACTTCCTGACCCTTCACAGCACGGCTGTTGACCCCTGTCCTTGATCCCTGACACTCAAGGTGGGGTCTGTCAGCCAGCGGCCCTGACACCACTGGGAGTTCGTCAGAAACACAAGAATGTTGGGCTCCTGAGAGGTGTTGAGTCAGAACCGCATTCTGGCAGATCCTCAGAAGCACTGGGGTAGACCCTGAGGGCATGTAATCTGGGAGGACCATCCAGAGCACGTGGAGACTGGGAGTACCACCCATCCCAGAAGGGTTAGACACGCGAGTGTCGGCAGAAATGAGCTTACGCAGAACACACCCTCCACCCCAGCTCACCCAGCGTGTTGGCGATGCCCGTCTTCACGTTGTCGGTGCAGATGTGGCTGATCCGGTTCTCATGCTCCGGCTTGGCCAGCACCACGATGCGGATGTTCCAGAGGGTGTGGATGGCGATCTGGCGGGGGGGACAGTGCTGTGACCCTGGGCCAGGACACAGTGCTTGACCCCAGAGCAAGAGTTTCAAACCCAGCCCTCGCCCTCAGATGTGGGGCGGCCTTCCGGTCATCCCTATACTTTAGGGGACCCCTAAGGATGCTTCACAGATGACACAAAGTACCTTAAAGATAGGGCCAGCACTGACTAGATTTCGAGGAAGTAAAGGTTACCTACAAGCTCGGGCAAGGGAGAGGGACCACCCCAGTGATCAGCAACGCCCAGAGACACCATTAATCATTGGATACAGGTGAGCCTCTCTGGCCCTGAACGGCAGGGGGACCACTGAGCACACTCTTGCCCCCAAGATGCTCCCAACTTGCCAGGTCCGCTGCCCTGGTGTCCCAGCCGGGGCCACGGCCACCACTCACTGTCTTAAAGGTCATGCTGGTGACCTCTTGCAGGGAGTGCTTGAGTATCTCCAGCCACTCCTTCTCTCCCAGGGGGTCCTCCTGGGTCCCGATCACGTAGATGTCATGGGGAATGTAATCAGCTGAGTCATCCCGCGTCTTTCCCTGCCCCTTGGAGAGAAACCAGGACGTGATCTTCTTGGGAGGGGGGGCGTTACCTTCAACAGCAAAACCCAACACCAAGTGAGTCAAAGGTACATCAGGAGAAGTCAGAACAGACGTAGGGGAAACATGGGGGTGGGGGCAGGGGGGTCACATAGTCACTGAAAACCAGTCAGGCCACCCAACGAAATACCTTAGATACAGAGCGAGGTACTATCGTGTCCCAGGATGTTACATGGCTTTGTAAAGACAGCATTAAGTTTCAAAGGCTAGAAACACTCGAAGATTCCACATAGCAACTTGAACTCATAGCACAGATGTCAGCCACTGTCCTAGTCTTTGGGGCTATAGTGTAACTGGGACACAGGCCTTGAGGAGATTACTCTCCATTGTCTCCATTGAGACAGTGCGGTCAGCTGAGAGGCTTAGGATGGAGCCTTCTAACCCACAGTTAGGAGACAGCAATGCTCTCACTGCACAAGAGAGGTCTCAGCTGAACACCAAGATAGGCCATGCAGGAGTCAGCCAGAGGAACCGAAGAGCCTGGAGCCCCTACTCCCCGCCCACCTCCACTGCCATTGCAAAACCTGAGCCTAAACAGCTCAAAAAAGAAACAATGATAAAGATTTATTTCCCCCCAAATCTTGGAGGTTGAGTCAACTTTTTTTTACCCCCAGAGAGAAAACCGTCCTGGCTCACGACTGCCAAGAAGCCAAGAACTGGAGTGACCTGACCTCTACTCCCGCTGTGATTCAGCGTGGGAACATAAGCCCTGGGGCCTGGTGGTCTCTGCTCGGGAGACCCTCCCATGCTGCCCTAGTCAGCTCCTTCCATGGCGTGTGAAGGGCATGTCCGCAGCTGTTCACCTGGACGGTGCACAGCCAAATCAAAGATTTCCATGCTTGCAGAAGGAAACAGGGGAAAGGGCCAGGCACCTGTGTGCATGAAACCCCGGGAGTGAGAGCTGAGGGACTCAGGCAGCCAATAAGAAACAGTGGCAGAGACTGAGGGACACAGGAAGTAGGCCAGCATTCTGTTGGGTTAGCCAAAAAGTTTGTTCCAGTAAAACCCAAATGAGATTTTTTTACCAACCCAATACTTCAGCGTGGCTGGTTTCTGGGCATGAAGACCTGGGGAAGCTGAGGCTAGTGCAACCAGGACGGGGGCAACTCTCCTGAGTTCCCTGAGTCCAGCCCATCTTCCACCCAGTGACAGGCCAGGGGTCCCATGTAGCTTTTTCATTCAGATTCCCACTCCCTCTGCTCAGCCACTTCCTCCCAGGTGACTGGTCTACTGCATGGGGAGGGGGGTGGCCCTGATTCTGCTCCAGACCAAAGTGGGGGAGACATGCCCAGTTAAACTCATATTTCAGATAAACAATGGATACTTTTTGGAATAAGTGTGTCCTGTGCAGTAACTATCTAAAATTCAAATTGACTGGAACTTCTGTATCTACTTAATTTTTTAAAATTTCTAACTGAATATTTAAATTAAGTAATTACTTAGTATAATTCATATTAGTATAAAAATGTGTATTAGCACCTGAGTATACACTATGCATGTTTAGCACAATGGATATTTGGTGTATATTTGCACTTCTAACTGAACTGTTCTATTAAATAATTATTTAGTGTAATTATATTCAGTATACTTTGGAAGGAATGATGCTAAAGCTGAAACTGCAGTACTTTGGCCACCTCATGAGAAGAGTTGACTCATTGGAAAAGACTCTGATGCTGGGAAGGATTGGGGGCAGGAGGAGAAGGGGACAACAGAGGATGAGATGGCTGGATGGCATCACTGACTCGATGGACGTGGGTTTGAGTGAAGTCCGGGAGTTGGTGATGGACAGGGAGGCCTGGCGTGCTGCAATTCATGGGGGTCGCAAAGAGTCGGACATGACTGAGCGAGTGATCTGATCTGATCTGATAGTATGTTAATGTATTTAAGATATTATATTTGGTATATATTAGTATGTAAATATACATAGCATATATATTTAGCTTAACATATATTTAGTATGTATTTCTCCTTCCAGGGGGCTCAGTGGTAGAATCCACCTGCCAACGCAGGAGACACGGGTTCAATCCCTAGGCGGAGAAGATTCGCTGGAGAAGGCAATGGCAACCCACTCCAGTACTCGTCTTGCCTGGAAAATTCCATGGACAGAGGAGCCTGGTCAGCTACAGTCCATGGGACAGCAAAAGAGTCGAACACGACTGAACAATTCAGCACACACAGTTATGTATTTCTAGCTAAATTCTTATACTAAAAAATAATTTGTTGTTTACATGAAATTCAAATTCAGCTGGGCATCATCTTTTTTTCCTCTTTCTCGCTCAATACATCTGGCAGCCCAAATCAAAGAGGAGGTTCCTTCTTCCAGGCCTGAAGCCCCTTGGCGAGTTGCCCAAGGCTGGAAGGTGCCCAAGGCCGGAAGGTGCCCAAGGGCCCGTTCACCTATATATTCAAACTCTTTACCTAAAACTTTCCGTTTCAGGCAACTACGCATGTAACCTCTTTCAGCTGCACTTGCGGCTGAGAATCCCAGCGCTCCTTTCTTTCGCCCCTGGTCTCAGGATGGGTACCCGCATCTAGGGGCTGGGGGTGGGGCAGACAGACGAGGGTGCAGGAGGCAGCAAAGCAGAGCCCGCAGGCGGGACTGGGAGGCGGGGCGGCAAGCGGACCCACCCATGTTCCAGGTGCCGATAAAGATGGTGATCATGTCGGGCTCCGGCTGCTCCGAGTGCTTGTTCTTCATCTGCTGGAGGAGCTGGCAGAAACCTTCTCTCTTCTAGGGATTGAAGGGCAGACAGACTCAGAAAGGCCTCCGCCTCCCTGCACATGACACTTTCAAAGGACTGGTCAGCTTCAAGAAAACTGGGGGGAGAGCGGATCAGTGCCAACTTCCAGCACAGCCATCTGGAAATACATGCCTGAAGTCTTAAGAGAGAGGCTTTTCTCTAACCCCGCCCTTCCTTTGCAAGGACCCGACTAAGGAAAGAACCAGGGACCCTGCGAAGACCCGACCACATCATGGGGACAGCAGCATGTGTTTCAACACAGAAAATCCTAGAGGCCTTCATGTCCAGCCCTAGGAGGCGAATTGCTAACTGTTTTATGGGTCATCCATAGGCTAGAAGACCACAGATTTTAAAAATTTGGGTGCAAAAACACTTCATCAACAAGGGTGGATGGTCAAGATACATTGTTTGGCATGAAAAGCCAATTGACAGAAAGCTATGAACAGCACCATTGCATTTGTATTTTTCAACACACACACAAAAACCATCCTGAAAGATAGAATCCAAGGATTACTAGTGTATATGAGTGTTTTCTATTTTAAACTTTTTATTTGTATCAGTTATTTTTTACCAATAAGAATTAGATTACTCATGTAATGAAAGAAAATTTAAACGAAAGAAACTAACGAGAAAGAAAAGACCCCACGAAGGCTGTCCTTCCCTGTAGGCTTCACTCTGTTGTCCTGTACAGAGCAGGGCACAAAGTGGACGTGGCCCTCTCGTAGCTTACCGGTCAGTAGCAGAGGCGGGCGAACCAAGTGCGCCCCAGAGTTTTCGGCTGCACATGTGAAATTAGCCATGTTTGACTGTCTCAGACCTCTGTAGATGGCAATCTCCTATCATTCAATCTGATTTAATTGCAAATCTAAGTTGCAGCTGAAGAAAGCAGCTCACTCAGAATTATGATGGCTGTCTTTATGGGAAATCTGCGTCCAGGGGCAGCTCAGAACTACGTGCCTCGGTTTACCCTTGTGCCTCATCTTCTGAGCATGTGACCATGAGCAGAAGTGGGTTTTGGACCTCTGCCCATGTGCCCAGCACGATGCCTCCCCCACCTGTCTGGAACCCACTTCCTTGTTTCTCCGCAGTTCCTTCTCGATCATTCCTCTCAGTCCTTTTCACCCTCTCAGCTAATTCTGGGGCCCACAGAGTCCCCACTGGCCAGCTCTCCCCTGCCACACAGGTAGACACAGCCGGGTTCCAGCACTCGATGGGGCAGTCTCCGTGGGCCCGTGCCAGGAGCCCTGTCCCTCTGCCGCGGGGCCAACACAGTCAGCCACCCTTGACGTGCTGGGAGCCCCATGCCTGGCTCAGCAGAGCCGCACGCTTGCAGGATAAACAACAGGGCCGCAAGGCTGGGTTTCTGCACCTGGTTGGCACGTGTGAGGTGAGGGCTCAGGTCAGAGACTCTGTCTGTACAGAGGCCCCCACAACGCCCAGATCCCAAGTTTCTCCATCAGCCCACCCACCTCTTATTCCAGCAGCCAGACCTGGTAGGGAATCTCACTTCTGCTTGGGGGCTGTGCAAGTGTAGAAATGGAGGGGGTGCTGGTTGAGACTCAGATTTAAATCTGGGGTGTCTCCGAGGGCCTCCGGGTACATCCCAGGGAAGCTCAAAGCCTCCCAAGGGGGCTCAGGGCTGGTAAGACATGGATGATAAAGGAGGCACTCTTCCACAGGCTGGCATGGTGGCAGAGGTTGCAGATGGGGCTACTAGCTGGCCTGCATCCCCCCCACCTTCCTGGGCTTGGCTTCAGATGGGAAGTGGGTGTGAGAGTTGAGCAAGCTGATGGTACCCGGTACCCACTTCCAGGCACATAGCAAGCCTCAGAAACCATGCCTCCCTCACTCCCCTCCTGGCTCGTCCTAGGGCTTTGTGGTCACTTACTTTGGAGTCAGCAAAAACGTACTCCTTCCGCAGGGTCTTCTCCTTCTCTGTTTCCACCAGGATCACCAACTTGTTCAGAAACTTCTGAGACTTGATGAGCTGCAGGACTTAAGAGGGATGCAAATTTACTTTTCTCATTATCCTCCAACACGTGCAGAGTCTCCAGGGCACTCTGGCACCTGACCTCAGCAGTCTGACTTTTCCGGGCCCAGGCTGAGCACCAAATCTGTGCCTGGTCTCCCAGATTCTTGCTCCTCGCTGCTCTTCCAGGGAGGAGCTCAGGGTTGGGAAGGGTGGAGCCTGGAATGGGAGGAGGTGGCCTGACCAGGGCAGAGACAGCGTGCCTGTCCATCTTTTCGGCTCCCTCCCTCTCTCCCTTCCTTCTCTTCCTCCCTTCCTTCTTGTGATTGTTTGCAATTTATATCTAAATGAAAAATTAAATATTTGTACTTCTGTCAATGATTAAAAGAGGCTCAAATCATTATGAACAATAGTACTTCCCAACTCCACCTCCCTCCAGTGTCCTGCTCCCTAGAGGCACTCACTTTCAATTCCCTGAATGGAATTTTTTGTTGTGAATGTTATTAACACTTCGTGTCTTTCAATAAGATGCTTATATTGCTACTTCCTGGTGTTTCAGTCTTACGTACTTCCTATTACATACGGACTTCCCACCATAGAGGATGAAGATTTAGCTCTCTTTCACATTTACAGCCTGTTTCCCCACCTCACCATTCCCCTCCCCCTGTCTGTGTATAATTTCAGTGCCTCCACCATCCCTCTAATAATTACATCATCGTTTTGGCTGGATAAGCATTCCGTGTTTGTTATTATGGGAATGCTCTTGACAGACAAGCCTTGATTGCTTTCTTTTTCCTACACAACTTTCTGGTTTTTTCCTGGAGTTAATTGCCATATTTTTCCATTGGTCCACACTCTCCCTCTGTAATTCTCTCTGCCATGAGGCCAAGCGCTTTCATCAGTTTCAATGCCCTGACGGTTTCTCTCCCAGGGCCTCTGGGTCTTCTCCTCTCCAGACCGGTGACCTCAAGGTCTGATGCAGAGCCATGACTTAGGGCCCGTCCTCTCCATCATCCAGGAAACCCATTCACCTCTGTCTCACTTGTATTGGACCCCATGTCTTCCTCTTCCTCAGTTTACGCCTTCATTTTGGTAGAGCAACATCTCTAGCAGCTTTCCAAGAAAGGGGATGGGGCGAGACACTTTTGGAGGCTTTGAATGCCTGAAAACGCTATACTCACACTTCCCTGACACAGCTCTAAGTTGGGAATAACTTTCCTCAGGGCTCTCGAGACCCTGCTCCATCATTTCTGGTTCGCAGCATTACTACTGAGACATAAAATGTCATTCCGATCCGCCTACATGCAGAAGAGTTCCCAGGCAGGCCTGGGAGAGTTTGCTTGAAGGTGGCCTTGGTTGGCATCCAGGACTTTGGATTTGAGAAGGGTCCCCAGCATGCCAGGAACTAAGAGCAACTCACTATGCCTGTGCTACCTGTACGAACAGTGTGGTTTATGCTGAATACTAGTTTTCCTCCTGGGCTACAGTCATGGGGTCACAAAGAGTCAGACACAACTGAGCAACCAACACTAACTGGGCTTCCCCTGAGAATCTGGGCTCTGGGTATGTACCAGGCTGAAGGTGACTATGCGACCAGCTCAGTTCAGTTCAGTCGCTCAGTTGTGTCCAACTCTTTGTGACCCCACGGACTGCAGCACGCCAGGCCTCCCTGCCCATCACCAACTCCCAGAGTTTACTCAAACTCATGTCCATTGAGTCGGTGATGCCATCCAACCATCTCATCCTCTGTTGTCCCCTTCTCCTCCCGCCTTCAATCTTTCCCAACATCAGGGTCTTTTCAAGTGAGTCAGCCCTTCACATCAAGTGGCCACAGTATTGGAGTTTCAGCTTCAACATCAGTCCTTCCAACGAATATTCAGGACTGATCTCCTTTAGGATGGACTGGTTGGATCTCCTTGAAGTCCAAGGGACTCTCAAGAGTCTTCTGCAACACCACAGTTCAAAAGCATCAATTCTTCAGTGCTCAGCTTTCTTCATAGTCCAACTCTCACATCCTTACATGACTACTGGAAAAACCATATCCTCGACTGGATGGACCTCTGTCGGCAGAGTAATAATGTCTCTGCTTGTTAGTATGCTGTCTAGGTTGGCCGTAGCTTTCCTTCCAAGGAGTACGCATCTTTTCACTTCACTGCAGTCACCATCTGCAGTGATTCTGGAGCCCCCAAAATAAAGTCTGCCACTGTTTCCCCATCTATTTATTCCCCTGTGACCAGCCCCCAGTGAAATCCTGGGATGCTGAGTCCCTAACAAGCACCCCTGGTAGACGGCATTTCACGCATGTTGTCACAACTCAGCGAGGGATGAATTCAGCTCGTGCTGTGTGCCTCCGAGGGGAGGGGCTCCTGGAAGCTGCTGCCTGGTCTCTCCTGGACTTCACCCCAGGCATCCTTTCCTTTTGCTGACTATACTCTGTGTCCTTTCAACCACAGTGAATCACAGCGATATGACTCCACGCTGAGTCCTGGGAATTTTCCCGGAGACTCAGTTAACCTACACATGATCTTGGGGACCCATGTTGTTGTTCTTTAGTCACTAAGCCATGTCCAGTTCCTTTGCAACCCCATGGACTATAGCCCACCAGGTTCCTCTGCCCATGGGATTTCCCAGGCAAGAATACTGGAGTGGGTTGCCATTTCCTTCTCCAGGGGATCTTCCTGACCCAGGGATCAAGTCCAAGCCCTTTAACGTCTCCTGCATTGGCAGGTGGATTCTTTACCACTGAGCCACCCGGGAAGCATTGGGGACCCGTGACAGTCTGTAATCTATCTTTTGCTTTGAAGTTTTGGGGATCTTTTCTTAGAATCCAGTATTGTGAGACTTTTCAACACTGCATATGCCTCAGGCTATGTTGGAATATGGTGGGCCGTTTTTAGTCTGGAAACTGGTGCTGTTCAGTCCTGAGGACCTTTCTTGAATTATTTCTTTAATGAAATTTCTCACCGTTTCCGTGTTTTCTCTGACTGACTGATTATGTTGGTACTGGATCTCCTGGACTGGTCTCCTAATTGTTAAAAACCTCTTCTCTCCTATTTTCCTTCCTTTTATCCTTTTGTTCTACCTTCTGGGAGTTTTCCTCAATTTTATCTTTCCATCCTTCCTTTGAGTTTTTATTTTAAAAATTTCTGAAAAAAATTCTGCTATAATGTTTTATTTCTTCTTACCAATCTCCTTCCACTCCCTCCCTCCTCCTCCTTTTTCTTCACTTTTATTTTGTTCTCTGAATGTTCCTTGAATAGCATTCTGTTCTGGTTTCACGGCCCAGTTTCTTGTAAACCATCATAATTTATTTCCTCAAAGTTTGTCTTTTTGCTTATTTCTGCCTTGAGTCTTCTCCTATTACAGGCTTCCCTCCAATGACTGGGGGTCCTTGGGTCCCCACAGTGACAGCGGGGACTGTCCAGCAAGGCTTCTCCACGGGGTGGTCTCATGGGCTGATTCATGGGGAACCTCTTCATGGCAGTGTCTTTAGATTTTTGTTCCTGGGTTGGTCATCTTCCTGACTGCAGGTAGTGGGCCTGGCTGGCAGCATCCCAAGCTGGGCAAGGATAAAGGCTGGTGTCTCAGCATTCAGAAATATCTGTTATCGAGTCCTCTGTATTTGGTAGATTCCTCCGCCCTCACCATGCCCGGGGTCTCCTGGTCCCTTACCTCCTCAAATTTTAGGTTTTCTGCCTAATGTGTGAGGGGAAGCCACTGGCTGTGTGGAATGGATGGGGATCGTGTGGGTCTAAGTCTTTAAAAAGATTTTTATCCAATCCTGCTGTTTATAACCCCAGCTTCACCCTCACTCCAGGCACCCCGATGCTATCAATTCCTCTGCCCTTTGTGGTTCTGTGGTGTGAGTCAGGCCTCTCAGCTTTTCCTATGATACATTTAAAATTTAGCTGTTTTGGTTCCTATGGCATGATTATCATGATCCATCGCTTTTCAGAATTGTGTTGCCCTCATTTTCTTTCCTGTTTTCTTTGTCTGAGTTTTGCCTTTAGGAAGGGAAAAGACAATCCTGTGTGTGTTCAGCTACCCTCTTGAGCTGAAGTCTCACTCAAGGGAAATCGTGGGGGTTCCCTGCTCTCAGAAAGCCCATCGGCCTTATCAGCAGCGGTAAATGTGCCACGGCATGAGTCTTACCCGCAACTGGAATGCCCGAACTCTTCCAAATCTGCTGCTGTTAGGCTGTGTCTCCTTCCCTCTGACCATATGGGTTTCCTTCACATCTACTTGTAGGACTGTGTGGCTTCCCTGGGATGTGAGGTCTTGCCGGCTCAGAATTGGTATTAAAGTGAAAGCTGCTCAGTCGTGTCTGACTCTTTTTGACCCCATGGACTATACAGTCCATGGAATTCTCCAGGCCAGAATACTGGAGTGGGTAGCCTTTCCCTTCTCCAGGGAATCTTCCCAACCCAGGGACTGAACCCAGGTCTCTGTCATTGCAGGTGGATTCTTTACCAGCTAAACCACAAGGGAAGCCTAAGAATACTGGAGTGGGTAGCCCATCCCTTCTCTAGCGGATCTTCCTGACCCAGGAATTGAACCAGGGTGTCCTGCATTTCAGGCAGATTCTTTACCAACTGAGCTATCAGGGAAGTCCCAATTAGTATTATTAATACTAATATGAGTGTTAGCAGGTTCAGTAAGTGGCCCACTTGTTCCCACACCTAGTTAAAGAGAATCTTGTTGGTTTCTTCCCCTTGTCCCTCTCCATCTCATCTATTAGTAGGTATGGGCAGGTCTACCTCCAGAACCTGTAGATCACAGGCTTCCCTGGTAGCTCAGACAGTGAAGAATGGGCCTGCAATGTAGGAGACCCAGGTTCAATCCCTGGGTTGGGAAGATCCTCTGGAGAAGGAATGGTTACCCACTCCAGTATTCTTGCCTGGAGAATTCCATGGACAGAGGAGTGTGGTGGGCTACAGTCTATGGGATCACAAAGAGTTAGGTAGGACTGAGCGACTAACATTTTCACTTTTGGGTTTCCCTGGTTGGCTCAGATGGTAAAGAATCTGCCTGCAATGCAGAAGGCCCGGGTTCTATTCCTGGATTGGGAAGATCCTCTGGAGAAGGAATGACTACCAACTCCAGTATTCTTGCCTGGAGAATCCCATGGACAGATGCAGGCCACAGTCCACGGGGTGGACATGACTGAGTGACTGAGCACACCTCCAGAACATTCCCAGTCTGTCCATTTTTCCCCATCTCAAGCCACCACCACTTCTTGCCTGGCTACTGTCACAGCCCTTTAACTGGTCTCTGCATGTCTGCCTGCCTCCTGCCATCACTTATTCTCAGCACAGCAGCCAGAGTTCATTTTAAAGGCAGATCACACCATGCTCCTGCTTAAAACTTCTTTAACGCCTGCAATGCGGGAGACTTGTGTTTGATCCCTGGGTCAGAAAGATGCCCTGGAGTAGGACATGGCAACCCACTCCAGTATTCTTGCCTCAAGAATCCCCGTGGATGGAAGAGCCTGGCAGGCTACATTCCATGGGGTTGCAAAGAGTTGGACACGACTGAGAGACTAAGCACTCACTAGTGGCTCGTTGCACTTAGAGAGCATCCTGGGTCACCAAGGCCCCGTGACTGGTGCCCAATCTCTGCAGCACCTGTGCTCCAGCCTCCCCGCCCCTTACACTTTGAACTTGCTCACTCCTTGAAACCTCTGCCCAAGTGCCTCTGCCCCTGGTTTTTGCATAGCCAATATCTTCTTGATGCTCAACTGTCAACTCCAACGGCATTTTGTCATTTCCTCCATGACTGGCATGTCCTCCTATTTAAGTTCCCAGACGAGAGTTTATCATTCCCTGATGCCTTCCTAGTTTGTGTACTCGTTTCTTTCTCTCCTGACCCTTCCTTGGATGTAACCTCCCTCGGGGCTAAGAGCACACCTGGCTAGCTCAGCTACACACCCCCAGCACTCCGCAGGTTGTAGCTGCTCAGTGAGTGAGAACATTATGATTTCCTTACATGGCAGCTGGCCTTTCCTACATGTGGGAGACCTTGATGCCAAAGCTACTAAGGAACGTGGTGACCAGAACAAGGCAAGGAAGCTCCAACACCTGCAGTCAGAGAGTTCCGCCAAGAGGGCGGCACTTTACAATAATCACCGTGATTGGAATCTGACTGTGTGTCGGGACTGCTAAGGACACGCCTCATCCCACCCGCCCTCACAGCAGCCCTATAGGAATCCACTTTACAGACGTGAACATGGAGGCTTGGAGTAGTTCAGTCACTCGCTCAGGGTCACACCTACTGGCCGCGGACGTGAATGTGGTTTACCCAGAGCCCCTTGTCCCTGAGACACACTGCCTCGCCAGTACCCGCTGCAAAGAAGCCACCGAAACACACAGCCACGTGAACTGTGTTCTTTCACTGACCTCACAGTCGTTCATTCACGCGTGCACTCAGTATGTGTTTATTGATCACATATTCTGTGCCAAGCACTGTTCTAGACTTTGGGAATTTAGCAGTGGACAAAGACCGCCCACCCCGACCTCCTGGGCCCTGTGGAGCCACATTGATGGTGGAGGGGTCAGGAATGTATAAGTGACATTACAAGTGCTCAATTGGCAATCACTGAGCACGCACCGACCGGAAACCAGGTCCTGTGCGAGAACTTGTGGATTCCAGGGTGAGTGAGGGGAAGACCCCACTCTTTGGGGGAGGGGACTTGTGAACAGGTAATTGTGTTCTGACATGACAGGTGCCATGACAGAGGATGAGCCAAGCCCCATCGACACTGAGGGAAGACAGGACAGGCTGGTGAGGCCCCAGACAGCTGGCTGGCAAGCCCTGGGCATCTGTGCTTCTCTTTTAAGGGCTCAGAGACCCACACCACAGTAGTTCATTCTGGACTCCAGCTGGGTTTTCTCAGGGCCACTGGTCTCCAGCTCAGCTCTATCCCCCCTCCAAGATCTCATGGCACCTCCCCAGTGTCCACAACCCACAAAAGGGTACACTCACCCCCCAGACAGTAAACCCGTCTGTGCTCCCCAGCCCCCAGGAGAACATCTCCAACTCTTACTCTGCATTCAAGGCCCTGCACACATCTGGGACCCCATGCCCCACTGCTCTTCCCTCCAGGGCCACAGCAAGTGACATTTGATTTCCCTAACATCCTGCTGCATTCCTTGCACATGCCATTCTCTGAGTCCAAGTGCCCTCCCCTACCACATACTTGAACTCCTATTCAGCCTTCAAACCCCAGACAGAGCCACCTCTGTGGTGGGAGGCATCCCCACACCACCTTTCAACAGAGCTAATCAGTCCTCCTCCAGGGCTAAGCTCACATCTGACACACGTTGTAATACATGCTGACGTCAGCTTTCCCTCCTAACCTACAGATTCTTGGAGGGAGGGCTAAACTCAGGGCTGGCCCACAGGAGATGTTCAAAAGAAAAATGTCCATTGAATTAACTGACAAGAATTCCCAGTGCTTCTCAGAATCCTGACAGGCGTTTCTTTCAATTCAGAAACCTCAAGCAAGCGGGCACTCTCTGACAATCTCCTTACTCATCTGAGGCTTCCGTTTCCTCTTATCAAAGTTGGGTCCACCCCTTTCAGTTCTAAGTCAGTCTCCATGACAGTGAAGAGGAACTTAGAGTTCTAAGCTGATCTCTCACGAGTCCTCCGTGCTCACACCTTCAGTAAGTCCCTGGTTCTCCTGCCCGAGTTGGCAGTGGGCGGATCAGTCCTGCCCCTGCCCTGGCACCCCAACTCTGTGAGTATGACAGCCACCACACTCCAGCGTTTAGGGGCTTCCTTTCCTGCGCTGTCCTCCTCACTGCTCCCTGCCTCCGTCAGAGCTGCCTTGGAGGGATAATTATACCATGATGATGGTGCTCATGCTCAGCTGCTTCAGTCATATCCGACTCTTTTCAACCCCATGGACTGTAACCTGCCAGGCTCCTGTGTCCATGGGATTCTCCAGGCAAGAATACCGGAGTGGACTGCCATGTTCTCCTCCAGGGGATGGTGGTAACAGTCAATTTTATTGAGCATCTGCTAGACGCTCGGCACTGTGTGCTTTGATGTTTACTTAAGACTCATGGCCGCCCTACAGGATGCTACTGTACCCATTTGACAGAATAGTAAACTGAGGACACTGCTCTGTCTCTACTCCAGGAGGAGCTTCTACCATGACCACAGTGTCATGGGCACACTGTAGTTCTTGGCAATTTCAATCAGCTATCTCTCCACCAGGATTTGGGGTGGGCCCTCCACACTCCGTTTGTGCAGTAGCCCATTATTCATAGTTTCAATCTGGTTGGTCCTAGATAACCCGCACATTCCTTGCTAGAGAGGGCTCTAGATCAAGCTCACAAGCAGCTGACCTGAGACTTCAGGCTGGGCTTCTGACATCTCCCTACTCTATCTACCTGCTTCTCCGGGCTATATCCTACCTCCTGCACAGGGCTGGTCCCCAGACTTCCATCCCCTTGCCGCCCTGAGAGCATCCCTTGGACTTTGGTGCCTCAGCCCAGGTGGGACTCAGGAGCAGGTTTCAGGACAGGGCAGACGCATATGGGGCAACCCCCGTCCCCTGGCCTCTGCCTGGACACTTTGCTGTGGGGCCAGCGCAGCTGTTAGGCACAGGGAGGTACTCTCACACGCATTAGCTCGTCTACTCGTGACAAGCCTATGAGACATTACTATTATTCCCATTTCACAGATGAGAAAATGGAGGCACAGAGCGGTTAAGCCACTAGGCCAACATGATACAGCAAGGAAGTAGTGGAGCCAGATCCGAACCTGGGCAGTCTAGCCTCAGAGCCTATGCAAGTTCTTATCCTCTGTCCTACTGTTCCCAGCAGAGCCTCTGGCATCAAGTTTTTGCTGAACATACAATCTCCCATGGAGGTCCAACTCTAGGGTTTCTTGGGGGCAATGGGAGGAATCTGCAGGGCTTGGCTATCAGGCCAAATATCTGCCCTGTGAATACTCAGCTCAGGCCAGTGTTCTCAGCAGGGCGAAGCTGTGGCTTGTGTCCCCTAGAGACCCGTGTGGGACATGCCGTGACCTGCTCCCGTCTGCCATCTCTGCTGGCGAGAGCTTCAGGGCAGGTGGTGCTGACCCAGGACAATCTCTCAAGATCACTTCAGCTCAGGGCTAAATAGCAGAGGTCAGACAGTGTGGAGCCCACGCTCTGAACAGGCACCTGCTTCGCAAGGCTAGTGAGGCTGGATTTCCCCAATTTTTCAACTCTGGACATCAGTCATGGTCTCCAACTAGAACCTGTCTCCAGAATATTCTATCTATCCCACAAGCCAGGCCTCTAGCAGAACCAGATGAGAATTCCCCGCTTCCAGACATCAAGAAAAGGGTTTTAATGTAACCACATGTATACAATGACTATATGTATGTGCATATGTGCATAACTACAACAAGAGTTTAATGAAAAAATATTTACCTTTACTCTTTGCAAGGGCTTCCCTGGTGGCTCAGACGGTAAAGAATCCGCCTGCAATGTGGGAGACCTGAGTTCAATCCCTGGGTTGGGAAGATCCCCTGGAGAAGGAAACGGCTACCCACTCCAGTATTTTTGCCTGGAGAAACCTCATGGGCAGATGAGCCTGGTGGGGTACGGCCCATGGGGTCTCAAAGAGTCGGACATGACTGAGCAACTAAGCACAATTACTCTTCACAAAACTCCTGTGATGTTTTCTGCTTTCTTCTCTGTTCTTTCTCTTCTCACACCACTTTATTAACAACAAAAGATCCTGATCATGTCTGGGATTCCTTTTCAGAAAAAGGCATACCTTTATAAGTATGTTCCAAGTATTGCATGGGACATACTTATACTAAAATTTTTCATTGTTTATCTGAAATTCAAGTTTAACTGGGTATCCTGTATTTTTATTTGCTAAATCTGGCATCCCTAGTTATATGCTGCTAAACAGATTTTGAATCCCTGAAGGATAAAAAAACACTGCTTATGGACCAGAGGGACTTTGTCTTCAGGGGTTTGAAAACCTGAACTGGAACACAAAATGTTGTGTTAGGGTGGAAATTTATTTAAGGGATGAGTCTGTGGCGCTTAGTACTGTCTCGGGGAATCTGTCAGCCTTGTGAGGATAAACCAATATCAAGTGAGGAAATGGGGCTCAGAAAGTATCATGCTGTGATGATACATGGGCTCCCCCCCATTGTACAGATGGAGAAACTGAGGCTTGGAGCTGCCCCCTCCCCGGCAGGCAGGGCTCTGAGCCCAGGCAATGATGTCAGGCCCATATCTGCATTTTCCACCACTCTGCTCTGTTGCCCCCCAAAATTCAGTTTCCCTTCAGGGATCCTGCCCCCAAGAGCCTCTCTCTAGCCTTTCTCTTTCCCTGAGCTTGCCACACTGCTGGCTCTCACTTTCCATCCGCACTGACAAGGCTGCCAACTCCAACTCTGCCCCCCAAATTGCCTCCTCCCCCCAGTTATTCTCCATCCATCACCTGTGGCTTCCAGCACTCAGTAATAGCCAAAATCATCCTACTGACATACTTACTGGCCACTCAGTGCAATGGGATGTAAATTCCACATGGGCAGAGTCTTTGATTGTCCTGCTTGCCCAGGATCCCCAGTGCTTGGCCCACAGCAGCTTCTCCATTAGCCTTTGGTATGGGAATATTTTCCATTTTACTGATGAGACTATTTGAAATGCAAAGCCTCGGTTGCCCAGAGTTGACTCCTATGTGCTAGGCTTTCCTAAGGAGCCTTACATGTGGATTAGTTCATGGGGACCTTATCATCCCCATTTTACAGATGAGGAAACTGAGGCCCAGGAAGGTTAAGGGTCATGTGCAAGGTCACACAGGTGCTAAGTGGCAGAGCTGGGAATGTCCAGTCTGAATTTAGAGCCTGTGACATTAATGCCAGGATGAATTGTGTCTGTGCTAACCTAGGGATGTGCTACCCTGATTTGATAAACAAGGCCTGAACCAAGCACAAGCATGACCACGCACATCAGCCCGCCTCCTAGCAGGAAGAGCATGTACGTATACGGAACTGCCACCCAGGGCCAAGCGTAAGCTCATTTCCCCAGAGTGTGAGGAAGCAGGTGGAGCATCTGGGGCAAGCCTCAAGGTGTAGGGGGCACAGGAGGGGAGCTTGAGAACTGGAGGTGCACCACAGGCAGGGCGGGGGCTGGAAGGTACCCCAGCAGAGGGTGGAAGGCTCCTGGCAAGACTGGCTTTCCCGACAGCCTGCTCCACATAGCCGGTGGCCACAGGAAGCATATCTGCAGAATGAGGATTTTACAGACGCGAGGGCCTTACTTTTCTTGTGGGTGTAGAACTTGTCCTCAGAGCTGTCCTTGGACTTCTTAATGATCAGTTTCCCAGACTCGACATCGACTTTGAGCTGCAGTTTCTGAGGAATCCCCAGAGATTCTGCCTTCACCTGTGGAAAGAAGGAAGAGGAGGGAAGGGGAAGAAGAGGCGCTGGTCATCCCTTCTCGGTGCTTTCTCAGCGCGTCCACGAGCCCCTTGTCCATGTGACCGGGCGGCCCTTGGCCATGTGTCCCTCCCGTGTGGGACCTCTGGCTTCTATGTCTGAGCCTCCTTTGCCCCAGAGGGAGTTTTCGCTGGCAGCTCCTGAGAACTGCTAAAATGTGGAAGGAGCCCAGCTTCTCTGCTGTGTGCACATCAGTTGTTCTGCCAAAGGGTTTGGTGGAGGAGACGGATGAGCTACTAGAAGATGCTTTATTCGCTGTTTAATCCGACAACACTCAGAAATCTGATGAGTCACTTCCTTCCACAAAGGATTTTAGTAATAGATTGAAGCTCCCAGGCCTTGTTACAACCAATATATGAACTTTTACTGATAACAATTAGGAAGAAGACAATTGTCTAGGCACTCAGAATATGGACATGTATCTTCTTTTTTCCCTTTCAACTATAAACAGTATCTCTTGGCTCTGTACATTTTGTTTTTATTTTATTATTATTATTTTTGCCATGAGGTATGTGGATCTGGGTTTCCCTAGTAGCTCAGACAGTAAAGAATCTGCCTGCAATGCAGGAGATCTGGGTTCGATCCCTGGGTTGGGAAGATCCCCTGGAGAAGGGAATGGCAACCCACTTCAGTATTCTTGCCTGGAGAATCCCATGGATGGAGGGGCCTGGAGGGCTTCCAGTCCATGGGGTTCCAAAGAGTCTGACAGCACTAAGCAGACATGTGTACACACACATGTGGAATCTTAGCTCCCCAGCCAGAGGTGGAAGCCTCACCCCCTGTAGTATAAGCACAGAATCTTAACCACTGGACCACCAGGGAAGTCCCGGCAATACATCTCAGAAGGACGTGGGGGTGGGCATCCCATCCTGTTTTCGAATGTGGAACCAGTGCAGGCCGAGACGCTCCACAATGTCGGGGGAATACAATAAAAGCAAATTTCTGGGCCTGGAGAATCTAACTCAGTCACTTCCAAGGAAATCATAGGAATCCCTTCTCTCCCGCTAACCCCCACCTCGAGGCACTATTTTGCAGCCTATTCAAGGGGCCGCCTGTTTGATGACACTCACTGCCCCCACTTGGAGAAGGATGAAGTTTTGGTGTCTTGGGTCAATGAGAAGCTCTTCCCATGGGATCCTCCCCATGAAGAAGGCTCCACAGAGTCACCGAGACACCTATCCTAACATTTCTTCATCTTTCCAGGGAGTCGGTTCTCCTGACTTCCAATCTCAGTCAGCCATAGGGCTTCCTGCTGAGCCCAGAGTCCTCCTTCCACTGGGACCAGAAGGCCGGCCAAACCCCGTGGAGCACAGGTCCATGGACACGAACCTCAAAGGTGACCGGTGGGATGAGTGATCGCCGGTGGGGAGACTCCGGACCCTCGTGCAGCAAGGCCTTGACCTGTGGGCGGAAACGCATGAGGCTTCAGGTTGGGAGGCAATGAGAAGCCAGCTTGGGCTGGGACAGGGTCACGGGGACACCTGGGCATTCTCCGAGGGAAGAGGGGACCACAGAGAAGCCCAGGGAAGCGGCAGGACTCCCCCCAACACACACCTTATCTTCAATAGAGGACAGGAGACTTGTCAGTTGGCTGAGCTTGGCCACCATGTTGATGGGACTGGCCTCGCCAGGTACCTGGGACGCGAGAAAAAGAGCAGGTAAGGACGGGCTGCTCAGGGCCAGCTGTGAGAGGCGTCAGGCTGAGCCTAAAAACACACTTTCAGAGCATCTCTGGGCTGAGGGACAAGCTAGGGGAGGAACTTCTGGGGTCAGAGGTTACGAGGTCATGCCAAACGTGTTCCCAAATGGCTAGACTGTACATCCTTGCTGAAGCGGGTACTGTCAGATGAGCCTGCATGTTTTTGTTAAAGAGGCAGCAACCATTTGGAACCTTTCACCAAAATGAGTTGAACCAGGAAACAAAAGCAGGATTAGCCTGAAATTATTTTTAGGTTCCAATTTTAAGCTTCATCCTGATTTCCTCACCAACAACTCCACAAGCAGGATTACCGTCCCTCTTTGCAGGTAAGGAAATCAGGGACATGATATGTACAGTCATCTCAGAATTATCATGACCTAAAAGCATGCCTTCTTTCCCTCTTCCCTCGAAATCTGCTGCTCTCCCAGGGCTTCTCACCGCCTCTATTCGGTTGCAGAAACAAAACTCAAGGTCTGTCCTGGATCACAACATTTCCACCCTCCTACGTGTACTGCATTTATTGGCACCGCTGCTGGACTTCCAAAACACAGCCAGGCTCTGCTCCAAACCCCCTCACCCGCCACCAGGAGAAAACAATGATCCAAACCCTTCAGGACTTGGTGTGACCACCTCCTGAGCCCCAGCCACACCCCTCCTACCTTCTGATCTGCCCATGGCCTGGAGCCACACTTCCTGAGGAATCCTAGAAACATACATGTCACCAGGGGAGCCCACTTCCTTGCCATTCAGGTCTCAGAGTCACAAAGAGGTCTTCCCTGACCACCCGCGCCAGATGTCTCTGCTAGATCACCATCATATTGATTGTCTATTTGTTTGTTGTCTGTTTCTCCTGCTAGCACATAACCTCCGTGAGGACTGGGGCCAGGAGAACTGTCCAGTGCTGTGACCTGGGGGCTTGGCCTGAGAAGATGCTCAGTGAAGTTGTTCAACGTGTGCGTGAGGCTCAGAGAGCTGACATTACATGTCCCAAGTCACACAGCTAGTAAAGGCACGGCAGGATGTGAAACCATGTCTTCTTGGCATGAAGTCCACAGTCTCGAGCATTTACTCACAGAAAAAATCTTTACAAAGCTTCGATTCTGTACCAGACACAGTGCCAAGGTGCTGGAGGTATAGAGTTGAAAGGAAACCATCCCCACCCTCCAGAAGGACGAGAAAACCAGACTGGACTATTCCGAACACTAAGCAGGGTAGAATGAGGGTGATCACCAACTAGGTGCTGCCCCGTTACCACCACCCACCCCCCAATAAGTCAGCCAGGTCACACAGACTTCTGACCCCAATTTCCCATGGAGAGGAAAATGGCTACCCACTCCAGTATTCTTGTCCAGAGAATCCCATGGACAGAGGAGCCTGGCGGGTTATAGTCCCTAGGGTCACAAAGAATCAGACACGACTGAGCAACTAACAGTTTCACTTTTTTCCATTGACCACTTTATCTTTAAAAACTATTGTTATTTATTTATTTGGCTGCACCAGGTATTACTTTCGGTACGTGGGATCTTTAGTTGCAGCCCGAGGGATATTTTAGTGGCAGCATGAGAACGCTTAGTTGTGGCAGGCGGGACCTAGTTCCCTGGGAATAGGACTGCAGAGTCTTAGCCACTGACTACCAGGGAAGTCCCCCACCAGCGACTTCAGTACATTCCTTCTGCCATCACTGATCGCCATCGTTTCTAACCACCAGCAGCTCGGCCACTATAACCACCCCCCACCACAACCATCACCACCATCATCACGGCAGTCAATATTTGTCAAAACTTCCTGTAATTCTTTTTGGTTTGGCCCTTGCTCCTTGATAAAGCTCCCAATCAGTCTACAGTGATTATTGATCAAGGGAAGGGCTTGCTGGAGTGGAGCTGAGATGCAGGTAAGGATGGAGCAGGAGAGAAGGTGGGCCAGTACAGGATCCCTTGTTTTAGGGAGATCTCTTGTTTTTCTCAAAAAGAATCAAGAAGATAAGCAGATTCAAGCCCCCCCACCCCTCCTCCTCCGCCAGACACTCTGGATCTTCACCCTGGTCTTCATCACCTGGTGGTAAGATGGTGTCTTCCCCACTCTCTCTTGCAATCTGTGTCTTTTGGGGCAAAGATGTACAAAGTGAAAATGAAGCTACCAACAAAGTGGAGTCAGTTCTTGGAACAAAAGGTATTAAAGAAAGCTGGAGTTTTGCCTGTACCACCTTGTTAGGTAGAAGAATGCACAACAGTATGTGAACCGTGAACTTCCAGTGTTCAAGCTGGATTTAGAAAATGCAGGGGAACCAGAGATCAAATTGCCAACATCCAATGGATCATTGAAAAAGCAAGAGCATTCCAGAAAAACATCTACTTCTGCTTTATTGACTATGCCAAAGCCTTTGACTGTGTGGATCACAACAAACTGAAAAATTCTTCAAGAGATGGGAATACCTGACCACCTGACCTGCCTCCTGAGAAATCTGTATGCAGGTCAAGAAGCAACAGTTAGAACTGGACATGGAACAACTGACTGGTTCCAAATCGGGAAAGGAGTACATCAAGGGTGTATATTGTCACCCTGCTTATTTAACTTACATGCAGAGTGCATCATGTGAAGTGCTGGGCTGGATGAAGCACAAGCTGGAATCAAGATTGCCGGGAGAAATATCAATAATCTCAGATATGCAGATGACACCACCCTTATGGCAGAAATAGAAGAACTAAAGAGCCTCTTGATGAAGGTAAAAGAGGACAGTGAAAAAGTTGGCTTAAAGCTCAACATTCAGAAAACTAAGATCATGACATCCGGTCCCATCACTTCGTGGCAAATAGATGGGGAAACAATGGAAACAGTGATAGACCCTATTTTGGGGAGTTCCAAAATCACTGCAGATGGTGACTGCAGCCATGAAATTAAAAGACGCTTGCTCCTTGGAAGAAAAGCTATGACCAACCTAGACAACATATTAACAAGCAGAGACATTACTTTGCCAACAAAGGTCTGTCTGGTCAAAGCTATGGTTTTTCCAGTAGTCATGTATGGATGTGAGAGTTGGACTATAAAGAAAGCTGAGCGCCGAAGAATTGATGCTTCTGAACTGTGGTGTTGGAGGAGATTCTTGAGAGTCCCTTGATCTGCAAGGAGATCCAACCAGCCCATCCTAAAGGAAATCAGTCCTGAATATTCATTGGAGGGATGATGTTGAGGCTGAAACTCCAATATTTTGGCCACCTGATGCGAAAAGCTGACTCATTGGAAAAGACCCTGATGCTGGGAAAGATTGAAGGCAGGAGGAGAAGGGGACGACAGAGGATGAGATGGTTGAATAGCATCACTGACTCGATGGACATGAGTTTGAGCAAGCTCCGGGAGTTGGTGATGGACAGGGAAGCCTGGTGTGCTGCGGTTCATGGGGTCGCAAAGAGCTGGACACAACTGAGCGACTGAACTGAACTGAATGCACATGACCGTGAGATGGTGGGTATGCTCTGCCTGGCGTGTTTAAGATATATGTGCTCATCTACACTTCTCCTCTATTGACTCTTCCAGTCCTTGGTTTTCAGATGGGGACATTGAGTCAGAGTGGTGAGTCAGTTGTCCAAAGTCACACTGTTGGTGTTGACCTGAGATTTGGGTCACTGGGTCTCAACTGGTGAAGCTCTTGACCTCTGGGGACATCCGACAAGGTCTGGAACATTTTGGGGTTGTCAAAACTGGGGGATGCTAAGGATATCTAGTGGGTAGAGGCCAGGAAGTGTTAACATCCTACACCGTACAGAACAGTGCCCCATGACAGAAAATGATCCAGCTCCAAATGTCACTAGCGTTGAGGTTGAGGTCAAAATTCACAACTCAGCCTCAATGTGGGCAAACTGGTCTGAGTGCCGCCTGTGGCTTTACAGAAGCTGACCCAGTTATTTCACCGTGCTTTTCAGTTGAACTTCAGATGTGGGCTCCAAGGTTAACAACTCTCCATTCTCACGTAGGGCAGACCCAGGGCTCTCCCCAAACCTCACATTTTGCTAATGCTGCACTTTGCACCTCCCAGCAGTTTCTCACATACACTCCATGCAGGGGTCCCCATCCTGTCTCGCCAACCTAAGGGAAAGGGCCTTGTGCTGGTAAGAGGCTGCCACCTCCAGATGTGCCACCCAGGCAGTTTCACTTACTCCCTCACATAACCCTGCAGTGGCAGATAGAACTATGCCCATTTCACAGATGAGGAAAGCGAGGGTGGGGGCATAGTCATCTATTGCATCTATGCATAGATGCATCTATTGTTCCTGATGCCAGCTCAGGGTTCTTTCCTATACCCCGGGCGGCCTCGGAACTCCCTTTTCCATTTGTGAAATTTCTGAAGGCATCAACACAGTCTCTGGTTTTTCAAGTCAGGGTCTCAGACAGGAGGGTGGCAACCAGAACTCTTTCTCTACATCCTGACGTCACCCCCATCCTGTCGCCACTCCAACCTGCCACCGAATGCAAACCCGGTGGCCGTGACTGCTCTCAGATTATCTGGAAGCTTCTCCCTCTTCTAATTGACTTCAAAGGTTTGGGTGTGTGTTGTTATAGTCAAACTATTTAAATTTTACTGTCTGGTAGGGCTCCTGTTTTGTCAAGATTCGCTTTTACTTTCCCGGAAACGAGCACATCATTCACTTGAGGTACATTTTGCTTGCCTTTTTTTTTTCCCCTGATGAATTTTTAAGTTGTACAAACAGAATACAAAAACATTTTCTCAGTAAAAAAAAACTCCAAAAAACCATCTGGGCAAACATGACCCAGGTCACTTCGACTCCATTCCATCCCCTCCTTGTGGTGACCAGAGGAGCCTTCTGGGGATAAACACGCCTGGTACAGTTTGCATGTGTAGACTTACACCCTCGTTTGCTTTTTCCACCTGACAGTATAGCTTGAAGATCTTTCTACATCCATGCATCCATCTTAGTTCAGAACTCTGCATCCTACTTCTTGCTTTTAGAGACAAAGCTACAATAAACACCTTAGCCAACAACTGTGCAAATGTGCAGACCCTAAGGCAGCTGCCTTACAGGTAACTGGCTTGCTTGCAAGACGCTGAGCATTTAACATTTTCATGCAAATGGCTAAACTGCATTTCAAAAACCCATTTGCACTCACAACTGTGAGCGATGAACCCGTGAGTCCTGACCTCTGTGTTGGAGCCAAGTCCTGACTTCACCAATCAAATTTGCCCATCGGAGAGGCAAGCAGAGCTTTGCAGCTCATTTTTGGCTACTAATGAGGTGTTACTAACATCTCTTCAAGGGTATCCTGGCAATTCCCAGTCCCTCTTCAGTAAAACAGCCTTTGAAAATCCTCTCCCCATTTAAAAATTTTGGTTGCTTTTACTTAATCATGGGTGGTAGGATTTGCCTTTTAAACATGTTAATTCTGTTTTTAGCTTTGCTGGGGACACTTTCTGTGACACAGGCAACTTGGCAGGTCTTGGCTCCCAGTGTGTGTGTGTGTGTGTGTGTGTGTCTCAGGGGGCCCACCTTCACCTGCTCTTCCTGGGGTAAGAGGCGGGACCAAACCATTAGGCACCTCCAGTTTTTGTCAGTTTCTGATGAGAAAAGGGCCTGCCTTGTCTCCTTTATTCAGCACTAATAAGGAGTTTTGCTGGCAGTTCCTCAAATCAAAATTCAGCGGGGGCGGGAGGCATAAACCTGACTGAGGGGAAGGATCCTGAAGTTCCTTCGCCCTAGAGGTGGGGGTCCAGCAAAGTCCCTGGGACATTGATTTCCTCTTCTCCCCACCTGCCCCCAACTACCGGCCCCAGGCCCCTCCCGCACCTGTTTCATCAGCTCCCAACGTCTTTACCTGAGGCCGTGGACGCAGGCCAGGGGAGAGCTGCTGGTCAAACAGCCTCTGCAGAGATTCCAGAGTAGGGAGGGCCCGGATGACTTCGCTGGGGGCGGGAGACAGGGTGAAGGCCAAGCATTAGTGAGGACCAGCACGGCATCACACACAGGCTCCAGCTGGACACGCGGGGTGCTCACACCCACTCTGGCAGAAGCAGAGATCCTTTGCAGAAGGACAAGCCCAGGCAAAGATCCAGGCCTGCCAGAGCCCCCCCAACTCCTGCCTGTCCCCCACCAGTCCCGCACTGGAGCCGTGATGCAGAAATCTGATTCACCTCTGTTTAGCCATACTCGACTGCGTAAGCCTGTAGAAACTCTGAATCTAGCAACCCAAAACGACTTAGAAATAATTTAGTAATCCATGGTCCCCAACTTGAGTGTTTATAAGAATCACACCCTCACCGAGTGTTAAAAATACAACTGTCTGGGCCCCAACCTGATTTGGTCTGGAATCTGCATTTTAATTTTGTGCCCCAGGGGCTTCCGGTGCGGGCAGTCTGTGCTTTCTGGTTCAAATCCCCTCCTAGCAGCTGAGGTGGACGCCCCAGGGAGGTCTGTCATTGTCTGACTCGCTGACAATACCAAGACTTAGGGTTATTGATTCTCTGTTCCCATCTCATCTTCTATTTTCCCATTGCTTTGGACGGGGTGAGCAGACAATTTTGAGTTCTATTTTTCATCTGTTATTTCATCAAAAACTGTTCATGTTTTTTATACATTTAACATTCTTAGTGGCTTCAAAATATTCTATCAAGTAAATGTGCCAAAATCAATTGCTAGATATTTGGGTTATTTTGAGATTTTGGTAACTATAAGTAAAGGCTGCTGTGAACAGCTTTGTTCATATCGCTTTATTTTTCAACTTAAAAAATTCTTTTTAATTGGAGGATAATTGCTTTACAATATTGTGTTGGTTTCTGCCACATATCAACACGGACCAGGCATCGGTATGTGTATGTCCCCTCCCTCTTGAACCTCCCTCCCACCTCCCACCCCATCCCACCCCTCTAGGTTGTCACAGAGCCCCAGTTTGAGCTCCCTGTGTCACACGGCGAATTTCCACGGGCTATCTAATTTTACACACGGTGCTGTATGTTTCCCTGCTGCTCTCTCCATTCGCCCCCCGCCTCCTTCCCTTATTGTGTCCACAAGTCTCTTCTCCATGTCTGCATCTCCACTGCTGCCCTGCAGATAGGTTCGTCAGTACCAGCTTTCCAGATTCCATATACATGTGTTCATATTTGTCTTTCTCTTTCTGACTTACTTCACTCTGTACAATAGGCTCTGGGTTTATCCACCTCATTAGACCTGAGTCAAAGGGGTTCCTTTTTGTGGCTGAGTAATATTCCACTGTGTATATGTACCAAAACTTCTTTATCCATTCATCTGTCGATGAACACCTAGGGTGCTTCCATGTCCTAGCTCTTTCTTCTTTACTTATTTTCAATTACAGTTCAAGGCAACCAGAGATGATGGCTCTTGATCAATATTGCTAAGCCCTTGAGTGATGGTGGCCTTGGGCACTATTCCAGCCTGCTCATCATCTGTGCTATCTGAATTCTGTAGTTCTCTACTCTCTCTTTCAGTGGACATAACAGGGCATTTCAATACTGATGGATTGATTTGCATATCTTTAACTTCTAATGTCTAAGAGTTTTTCTGTGTGGTTGGTTTTTACTGTATTTCTCCCCCTAGAAATTTCATGTCCATTGTCAGTCTTCTGGTGGGAATTTTGTTGCTATTTTTATACATTGGCATAAACTCTTTACTTATTGCCTTGATTTTTATTTTATGTGTTGTGGGTTCCCCCCGCCCCCCCCCCCATTCTGTTGTTTTCATTCTAGGTAGGCTAGATTTTATTATAAAATGCTTTATAGCTTTTTATTGCTCTATTTTTCATCTTTTCTTTGGAAATTTTTTGGCTTACCTTAGTTAAAAATTTGTCATTGGTATTTACTTGTGAGTAATTCGTTGCTCATTTAAATCAGTTTCCCACTCTTTTAAAAGCTATGTTATAAACAAGGTTTTGGAGGGTTGTTGTCATATCTTTTTAATTCCTTACTTCATGTGAAATTTTTTTTAAAATATGTGGTGGAAATAAGTTCACCTTTTTCCGTATTGCTGTTCATTGTCACTCAACTGCACTTGCTCTTTTTTTCCCACAGTTCTTTTGAACTAATTCCTTGCACAAGCCCATCTCAGATATGATAGAATTTCTTGCCAGAATCTGTATCACTCATTCAACAAAAACTCTGGAGCTCCTCATGTACTAGACAATGCCATGTTCACACATTGACACAGCTCAAGGATGGTGTTGCAGTCTACTGACTTTGATCGGTCATCGGTCATCCTGGGGACTCCTCTGGGTGGGGGGAGGTAACTAGCCCAGGGAAAAGGGGGAAGAGCTGGGCAGACAGGGTTCTTGGTTTCTATCCCACCTCCACCAGAGCTGCTCAGTTCACATGATGGTATTCCCTTTAAACTATCACTTCATTAAAGAATTCTAGGCCAAAAAAAAAATTCTAAAGCACTAATTCGGAACATGTTTTAACATCAAACAGATCTCCCTCACTGTTCTCCTTTTTAAAAATGGCATTTTAAAAACACACAAGTACATATACACAAACTGAATCTTTAGAATTTTCTGAGAATAATGCTGTTATTCTCTGCATTTCCAACTTGGGTAAAATTTTGAGAAATCTGGCTTTCAGACATGTCTGGAGATGTTGGTTAGGGTCAGAATGACCAATGACACAGAAGGACTTGAGTTGAAAGGCTTGAGCACTGATCTTACGATACAGAAAGGATTTGTCCAAGGAAGTTACCATCAGCAGGGTCCCTGAGACTCAGCTTGTCTCAGTTTCAGGTCACCAGCTCAAGGGAAGATGAGGAGTAAAGATTGGGCCCACCTTGGTCTCTGAAGTGAAAGTCACTCAGTCGTGTCTGATTCTTTGCAACCCCAAGGACTATACAGTCCATGGAATCCTCCAGGCCAGAATACTGGAGTGGGCAACCTTTCCCTTCTCCAAGGGATCTTCCCAACCCAGGGATCGAACCCAGGTCTCCTGCATTGCAGGCGGATTCTTTACCAGCTGAGCCACCAGGGAAGCCCCCTTAGTCTCAGAGAGATGGTCAGTTTCCCCAAGATTCCCATTCAGTTTCCAGCTAGAACATCCAACGTTCTCTCAGTCCAGATCTGCAGACTCAGAAAGAGTGTTTTGATCCTTTGTTGTTTTCTTAATTTTTTCTTCTCCAAGTTTTTGCTTCTTTTTGCTTTAGCAAAAATTTCTCATGCAGTTTCTTTTTCTTTTGTTAAAATGTTTAATGGAACGATTTTAATGTTTGCCTGTCAAGTGTAATTGGTTTTATATTTGACACATATTGCATTATTAAGGAAGTATCCCTCTATTCCTTTTTAAAAGTGATTTTTAAAAATTAGAAATTACTTTTATCAGGTCTATTAGGACACCTATGCAAATGATTTCTTTATTTTTAACCTACTGCATTGGAAGGACTGACGCTGAGGCTGAAACTCCAATACTTTGGCCACCTCATGCGAAGAGTTGACTCATTGGAAAAGACCCTGATGCTGGGAGGGATTGGGGGCAGGAGGAGAAGGGAACGACAGAGGATGAGATGGTTGGATGGCATCACTGACTCAATGCACATGAGTTTGGGTGAACTCTGGAAGTTGGTGATGGACAGGGAGGCCTGGCGTGCTGTGATTCATGGGGTCGCAAAGAGTTGGACACTACTGAGCGACTGAACTGAACTGAACCTACTGCTAAATTACCATGTTTTATTTTGACTCACTTTTGGAATGATTTCTTAGATAAAACCTACATTTTTCATACCACTAAATTATATTTGCTAGAATATTACTGACATGTTATATACTTACATTAATAAGTGAAACTGGATATAGTTTATTATTTTAGGCTATTACCTTGATTAGGTTTCCGGTTTGGAATTGTACTTTTCTTGAATATTGAATTAGGTGATTTTTGTCATTCCTGAATAATTTATAAATTATGGTTATTATTCCTTGTTTAAAGTTCAAAGTAGAGCATGCACGGTAATTTTTATGTTTCATATTTCACATTAAATATTTATTACATTTAATTATAATTTGAAGATTTGCAGCTATGTTATTGTATTCTTTATGACTTGTAAATCTTTAATGCAAATTATTAAATCTCCTACATTTCTAATTTTAAAAATTTCCTTGACTTTTTTCTTAATTTATTATTTTTTTAAATTATTTCCCCCTTGTTCTTTTACTTTCCAGTTGTTGTTACTATTCATTCACTTAACAGAGATTTCTTAAAGACCTTGTTTGGTTCCCTACTGTATCTCTAGCCCTTGGAACAGTACCTGGCTCTTGGTAGCGTATGTCAATTCGGTCGTATGTGATTCTTTGCGACCCTATCGACCGTAGCCCGCCAGGCTCCTCTGTCCATGGGTTTCTCCAAGCATGAACACTGGAGTAGGTTGCCATGCCCTCCTCCAGGGGATCTTACCAACCCAGGAATCGAATCCAAGTCTCTATGTCTCCTGCATTGGCAGGTGAGTTCTTTACCACTAGCGCCGCCTGGGAAGCCCTGGCTCATAGTTGGCACACATTCAATCTTTACTCACAAATATTGAACAGATGACTGTTTCCAGTACTTTGCTTGACTGTGGCAATATCCATGTAATCAGGATGTGGCCCATGATGCCTTCAGGAGACTGAGAGCCTGGATTAAGTTTGTGTGTTTCACTTATCATTCTACCCCCACCCTGTTTCTGTAACAGAGCATTTAAATCTTTGGCTTTTCCTCCAAGTAGTGTTTTGGCTGCAAACACTCTGTATATCAGAACTAGAGTTCTGATATACAGAGGCTTGATTCCTCTGGGTTCCCAAACCTCTGCCAGGCAGGCTATCATTGCATGAAGTGCCTTCCTTAATTCAACTGTGATTTAGGAGATGGTCTAAAAGCACCCAGATGGTTGTGGCTAGTTTTGTTATCTCTATTTTCATCATCATTCTGTGTTCTGGGAACACAGAATGGACACTTCTGTTTTGGGTGTATTCATATCCAGCTGCTCAGTAGGCTGCTGGGTTCTTATTTTTAGGATCACCAGCACACTAACATTTCTGGAAAAAAATTCTTGGAAACTTTTTGAAGGGAAGGCATGTGATTAGTACATTTTTACCAATTTTTTTAAATCGGCGAAGACTCCTTAGGCTTTTGAAGGATATCTATGTTGAGTTAATCCCAAGGAGAAATAAGTAGTCTTCTTGGAGATGCTGCTTCAGCATTTTTATCATGTCATCAAAGAGTTTGAAAAATATTAAGTATCGTAATTTTGAAAAGTAATGGTGCTATTCGTAATTACTTTCTGAATTCATCTTTGCTAGTGGCTTGCTGCTGCTGCTGCTGCTAAGTCGCTTCAGTCATGTCCGACTCTGTGCGATCCCATAGACAGCAGCCCACCAGGCTCCCCCGTCCCTAGGATTCTCCAGGCAAGAACACTGGAGTGGGTTGCCATTTCCTCCTCCAATGCATGAAAGTGAAAAGTGAAAGTGAAGTCACTCAGTCGTGTCCGACTCTTCGCGACCCCATGGACTGCAGCCCGCCAGGCTCCTCCGTCCATGGGATTTTCCAGGCAAGAGCACTGGAGTGGGGTGCCGTTGCTAGTGGCTTAGAAGACTGTAAAAAGAGGTTACAGTACTCCTGTTTGGTTGCTGTGTGACTGGATCATTATAAGGCTTCTCAATACCTGGATTTAGCTCCTTTATAAGCCTGAAAACTTCTTTTAAAAAATATATTTAGTTATCAGATAAGCATCATTTTTTCCCTGCTTCTTGGAGAGCCTGCCCTACCAGCTATAAGCTGAATCTCTATGCCCTCTTTCCAAAGACTATTGTTTTTTTAACCACACATTCTTTGCAGGTGCTTATCTAGTTCTCCCTTGTTATATATATGTGTGTGTGTGTGTGTGTGTGTGTGTGTGTGTGTGTGTATGCTTCCCTGACACTGCTCTGTTTTGTGATTTGTTTTATAATTTGCTTTGAGAACTGTGGGTTTATTTTATGGCCTCCAAAGAAGCAGTTATAATGATGATGAGGTATTTTTGTCTGGTTGGTTGGTTTCTTTATTAAAATCCTTACTTAACTGATAAAACACCCTCTCCCACACTTTGACCTGTTATTTTAAAATCCCACTTATGATTCTTCTTGTTTCTCCATTTCAGGAGTTATCAAGCATTTCCAGACTCTGGAGACTTAACTTTTTGCTCTCTTTCTCTGCAAAAGTTTCTGTCTGGTTCCAGATGATCTAACTTAGGGTTACGAATCTCCCTAGGGCCTTTGTTTGCAGAGGCTCTTTCAGCTGCAGGCAATGGCATCGCAATGACATTTTTGCCTGGGAGGCTCTTGCACTGTTTCTCGCTCCTTAGTTTTCTGTGACCTTCCCATCCTCACCCCGGTGTCTGTGTTGGGCCGGGTGGTCTGAGCAGACAAACCTGCTACCTGAGGCTCCATCTTCAGCCCCTGGTTCCAGGTCCTTCTCCTCCACCCACCTCAGTATCTGCCCCTGCCCTCTTCCCCTCCGCGTGCACTCCCAGCTGCGAGGACCTACCCCATGTGTTTCCTAGCTTCAAGTGCCCACTGCATGCCAATGACTCCCAGATGTATATACCCTTACCCCTGAGGTCTCCTGGGACCTAACTTCTAGAACTAAGTCCTTGATTGATTGATGTCTAACAGTGCCTCAAGCCAATGGCAGTTCAGACAAAGATGATCCTCCTCGACCCTTTCCTCCTTGACTTTCCCCATCTGAGTAACTGCCATCACCCATCACTCAGCTTCTTGCACCAAAAATCTAGGGATGACCCTTGATTGGCCTTCCCCTGACCCTACATCCATCTTCCAGCTCCACCAATCCATACCCGCCCAGGGCACACCAGCTCTCAGCGCCCACATTTTCCCAACCATCAGGTCATTTAACTAATATCTATCAGCTGTTCCTGTATCCAGGCACTGTCCAAGCCCAGGAGTTGGCAGAATGCAAAGCAAATCCCTGCCTCCTCTGACTTCCTTTCTTGTGGGCCAGCCTTACATCACAGCAGCTCCCAGCTGTCTGCTGCTTTCGGTCTGCCTCCTAAGATCCAGTCTCCAAAGCCCTGACTCAGATTACAGCGCCATGCTGAAAATCTCGACCTGGCCTTGGGAGGCCTGCGTGATGTGGTTCCTGCCAGTGTTGCCAGATAGCACACGGGTTGTTGTTGTTTAGCCGCTCAGTTGTGTCTGATTCTTTGCAACCCCGTGGACTGTAGCCCTCCAGGCTCCTCTGTCCATGGGATTTCCCAGGCAAGAATACTGGAATGGGTTGCTATTTCTTCCTCCAGGGGATATTCTCCAACCAGGGATTGAACCCACACCTCTTGTGTCTCCTGCATTGGCAGATGGATTCTCACCATAGTGCCACCTGGTTCCTCAGATTTTCTAAAATTCCATCCCTAATTGCATCTCCGAGCCTGACTATCACTTTGCCTATGAAGCGAAGACAAACAAGTGGAGGTACAGGATTTAGGACATCACAGTGTCTCTGCTTCTAACTCGAAGTTAACTCTCCAGTAAATAAAGGAGTGGAAACCTAGAGAGCTAGCCGAGTTGAGGAAGCTGCTGGCACCACAAGGGTGAGGTGACCTAGATTCTAGGAAAGCCCAGGGAGCACAGCAGTGTTGGGCAAAGGTGCTGGGTGGCTACATGAAGCTTATGGAGACACTGAAAGGCACAGCTCCTCCTGGACAAGGAAGCAGCCAAGGACAGGATCTCCACTGGAGCAGAAATACAAGCTTGCTACCAGCCATCATGAAATCGTGCTTCTTAAAAAGGAAGTGCCGTGTGAGTGTGTGTGTGTGTGTGTGTGTGTTTCCTAGTAATAAACAATTTATAACAACAGCATCAGATGGAGACATAGCTTTCCGTGGAAATCTACAAAAATGATGGCTGTGGGTCCAAAGGCTGAAACTGCATTAGTTGAAAGCCAATTCATTGAAATGAAACCTGACCGGGCAATTTGATGAGTGCTCAATTTGTCAAAGAAATTATTTGCTGAATTTACCAAATGTACCGATTGTGCTTTTAAGAGCCTTTAAAAGGAAGGCTCAATTTGATTACTGATGATGAAAGATTCTTTTTTGCATATTAACTAAGTGAAGATAGATAGGGCACCAGAGAAATTGACAAAAGAATTTTGAAACTGATATTTATGTAATAAAACACAAAGTAGAGGCTGATAAAACCTCACTCCCATGAAATGCTGTTTTTCCAACCAAAATGCTGACCTTTCATTCGCCATGGGATTGTTTTGGGTCTTTGTAATTTCTTTCAGAAGCTTTAAAATGTTATTGTCCATTTTTTCAAGTATTTAAAGTAATTTTTTGGTCAGTTCTTCAGATAGCATATCAGTCTTAATTTTGTTCCCAATAATTAAGAAATTTTTGTTTTTTCAGTTGCTATTTGTGTCTGACTCTGACCCCCACGGATGGCAGCATGCCAGGCTTCCCTTCCTCCCCTGTTAATTTTAATGGTAATGAAACTAAAACACGGAAAGGAATTGGAGTTTTCACCAATCCGTCCTTCAGTGAATTCACTCGCAGAACACTGGCATTTTGGCGAATCGGCTCACTTTAAAAACCTGCCGCCACTGCAATCTTGGGCCATCGCCACCCACACAGTAAAGGGCTGACTTTAATTTATCTCCCCTTGGTGACCTTATGTGCTTATCAAATGTGCTGGCCGCAGCAAGAAGGACAAGAAGCAGCGAAAGCCTTAACCCCCGCATCCTGAGCAAGTGCGGAAGGGCTGGCGGTGTACTTCCGCCCACCCTTCCCATGGCAACTGGCCTCAAATTAACTTTCTTTCTTTTTTTTTTAAACGCAGGCACCACCAAGTTCAAATACCATGAAAACAAAACCTCCAGCAACCACAGATTTCTAAGTCCTACCGACTGCTCAATTATCCCAAGTGACAGCTGAGCCAAGTGCGGGGATCACCCTAATGAGCTGGTTCCTGGGCCGCTGTCCGCCCCCCTCCCACCCCCACTGGGCAGCCATTACCCATAGAGCTCTTTGCAGAGGAGCGCGGTCAGTTTCTTCAGGTGAGGGAGACTGCTGGAGCCTGACTTGACAAAATCAGAGTCCAGGGAGAGCTGAGTGCTTAAATAATCTTGGATGGCTTTCAGATGCTCTTCTGGAATCCTGAGGGGAAAAAAGTAGAAATGACAACATGTTTTTTCTGTTCCTTTAGCCATAGACACCAACAGTAACAGGTAGAAGAAGAACTCTGTATTCTCAGAGCCTGCAGCTGAGACATGCCTCCAGGAGAACCGTTTCCTGCACCTGGACAGGCTCCCTGGGTCTCAGTGAAGGGATGGAAAACAGGTCAGACAAGCATAAAGGGCCCATACAGCAGGCTCCCTCTTAACCCACCCATAAAGGCTTTTCTGGTACGTGGAAGGGAGCCATACTCTACTGGCTGGGGATAGGAATCTCTATCCTTTGACAAGGAGACAGAAGAGCTCTGAAAATGTACAGAGGACTTGCTTTCCTGCTTCATCTATTCCTAAAGACAGACTCTAAGGGCTGAGGGATGCTCTAGTCTACAGAAGGCAAATAGCTCCAGCTCAGAGACCAACTCCCAAGGTCATGGCCAAAGGCCACTTGGAGCTCTGTGTCAAGGAGGTTCCCGGTCATCTGAGGCTCTGAGGGGAAGTCTCTGTGATGAGTGATGGGGCTGGGGGTATGGTAGTGTGACAGCCTAGGTGCTGGGCCTTCACAGCTCCAACCCCTGCTCCCGTCTGGTCCAGTCCCTTTCAGCTTCTGGATGAAGCACATGGGCCTGAGTCAGGACCCATCCTTGCACAGGACAGCCCAGCAGAGGCAGAGCCCAGGCCTCATCGCACCAGGGCCACCCCCGAGGCTGATCACATGTTTACATTCCATCTCCCAGCACTAGTTTTTTTTTCTGGATAATTTTTAAAAATTGAATTTTTGTTCCTATAATAATGAACATTGTAATCAGAGCAAGTATGCCCTGAACATACCATACTAGTCACTCTGTTTACCATGTTATGTTCATTTTCCTTTTTTAAAAAACATTTATATATTTATCTGGCTATGCCAGGTCTTAGTTGCAGCACTCGGGATCTTTACTTTTGGCACGTGGGTTCTTAGGTGCAGTATGTGGGATCTAGTTCCCTGACCAGGGATCGAACCTGGGCCCTCTGCATTGGTAGCACATAGTCTTAGCCACTGGAGCACCAGGGAAGTCCCTCATTTTCTCCTTTAATCCTCAAATCAATGTTATGAGGCAGATATTACTATTATTCCTATTCCACAACCAAGGAAATGGAGTGGGGGTGGGGGAGGGGCTTAAGGACGTCTATTTACATGTGTGAAAAAATTCATACAAGCCTTAAATAGCTGTGCTCCAGCCTTGACATGCAATCAAGGTGAGACTAGAGGTTATAGTTTTTTTTTTTTTTTCTGTAGGATCCTGGAAAGAATGAAAGGTTGTTGCTCTTAAGATTGAAAAGATGTGGATTAGCCATTTTGACTTATTTAGTTTAAGTTAGTAACTATTCACATACCAGTCTTCATAATATTTAAGTTTAATCTATACTCATTCTGAGTCTTGATCCAGTTTCTGCCTCAGTCTGGTTTACTAAAAAGGAAAAATCTCTCCTATAGCATTAAGACTTTAACAGTTTTCATGCCTGTTGACTTGTAACTTTGAGATCATCAGTATTTGCTTTAGGAAGTTATGTCTGTTAAAAATCCTGTCAAAAAGTGTTGACATAAAGATGTAGACTCTGTTTATCAGAGAAAGTTGATTTTACTCAGTAGTCAGGCTTCCCTCATAGCCCAATTGGTAAAGAATCTGCCTGCAGTGCAGGAGACCTGAGTTCGATTCCTGGGTCGGGAAGATCCCCTGGAGAAGGAAATGGCAACCCACTGCAGTATTCTTGCCTGGAGAATCCCATGGACAGAGGAGCCTGGCAGGCTACAATCCATGGGGTCACAAGAGTCGGACACGACTTAGTGACTAAACCACAAACCAAACCTTGTATTAACTATGATCTAACTGATTAGATTGAATTAGTTTGCACAAAAGACTGTGTAGTTTGTCTTATAATTAAGAATAATCTAAAGGCAGTCCTCTGTGTACAAAGGTATTTATTTCACAAGCAACATAGACTAACTTGCAACCACAAGGCAGAATCTTAGTTTTTCGTGCCCAGAAGAGAACTGAGGGCAGGCACCATGGTCCCTCCTGTGTGTTCTACCTGCACACGCCCATCTCTAAGCAGAAGTTTTAGGCAAGTTCCAAGGCTGTCTGTTAACTGAGAAGTCACACCAAAGAGGGCTTCCTAGTTGGTTCAGTGGTAAAGAATCTGCCTGCAATGCAGGAGACATTAGCTCGATTCCTGGGCCGGGAGGATCCCCTGGAGAAGGAAATGGGAACCCACTCCAGTATTTTGGCCTGGGAAATCCCAAGGACAGAGGAGCCTGACGGTCTACAGTCCACGTGGACTGTCACAAAAGGGTCACAAAAGAGTCGAACAGGACTTAGCAACTAACAACAACAACACATCGTAGAGGGCCACCTCCTGGGCTCACTGGCCCTCAGCTGGCCCCTCCGCCCCATCTCAGGAGCTGCGTGGAGGCCTGGCTGAACACTTCATCCTGCCCCACAGGGCCCTGAGTCCCTCAAGAAGACATATCCCTAGAGAGGAGGGACTGATAGGAGATAGAGCTAGAAGAACACACGAAGATTCAGGAGGAGCTGGGCAGCAGGGACACCATTGAGCATCTTTGCCTATTTCCTCAGGGACTGCACTGCATTTGGCACCTAAAACCTCCAAGAAACAGAGCCTCAAGGAAACTAAAACAATGGGCTCTGCATGGACTCTTTTAATAAGTATTTATTATGCAGACACATATATCAGGAGGATTGTGATAATGAATCAACATATTTAGAGCATATTTAGCTTCTTGGTAAACAGAGCGAGGAATTCCAGGAGGGTGCAGAGACTATAGCCTGGTAGGCCTGGAGAAGAACTAGAGGATGTGTCAAGGTGGAAATAGGAAAACACCAGGTATCTTAGCAACCAGCAGCTTGTGCGTTCCTTCAGGCCTTCCCTTTGTATTTTGCCAAATCAGATGGCAGGGGAGCAGTCCTGGGTGTCATAAATGAAGCTTTCAAGTTGGAGATGTTGCATGAGCCCTGCCAATAGGATATTATTTGGGGGGACTTTTTCTCATAAGGAAACAAAATAAATGTTTTGAAATGATTAACACGTGGAAATGACTGTGTGCTAATTCACTCACTGAACACAGATCTAGGAGCTCTGTCTCGAAGCAGGTGACGTAGTGGGTGTTGGGGACACAGTTCCCCTCAGAGAAAGTCTTCCCTGCAGAAGCCATCCTTTGGCCTGTGCTAAAGTCAGGGCCTCTGATTGGCAAAATAACCAACACCCTTCCCAGGCAATACTGGGAACACCTCGCATCATCCAGCCCGAGCCTGCCAAGGGGGCAAAGGAGCTGTGGGACCTCACTGACATGGACCAGTCTGGTGCCACCCATGGGGCCAGATCCTGAGAACCCTGGATCAAGGCAAGTGAAACAAACTGGTAAAAGGATTGCATCTCACACCTTCCACCACACAGGCTTCCCTGGTGGCTCAGATGGTAAAGAATCTGCCTGCAATGCAGGAGGCCTGGATTTGATCCCTGGGTCAGGAAGATCCCCTGGAGGAGGGCATGGCAACCCACTCCAATATTCTTGCCTGGAGAATCCCATGGACAGAGGAGCCTGGCGGGCTACAGTCCATGGGGTCGCAAAGAGTCTGACATGACTGAACACTTTCCACTTTCCATAACACTTCCCACCACAAAGAAAGGAGCAGTACGCTGTGCAGACCTCACAGTTCACACCACCCATGGACGGTTGCTGTGGCCCACTTCCTGGTGACAAGGATGGTGGCCACCTTTGCACGAGGCCCAGAGCAGGTCCAGGCTGCAGTGCAGGCCTCTCTTCTGCTGGGACCATCTGAATCAGGGAGAGGTGTTTGGGATGGGAATAGATGTCATGTGAGTTCATGGGAGGCCCCGGCCAGGGAATCAGAGCCTAGGCCCCTGAGTCTGGAGCAGGCCCATGCCATTTGCAGCAGAGAATCGTCCATCATTCCAGAATCAGCTCCTGCCCTGGGGCCTGGTGGACACGGAGCATCTGGGCAGGGCCATTCAGTGCCCATTCGGTCAGAGCCACCCTGAGAACTAGAGACCCACCATTGGGAGGCCAGTGGGCTCCATGACACCCTGTCCTGGGGTGGAAGGGGCACCCCCAGGAGGGAAGCACAGGGTGAGCTGTCTGGGTGTCGTGGGGCCCGCCAGGTGGAGACTCACCCACTGGTGTCCATGGTCTGCAGTCTCTGGAACAACGTCTCCGAGAGGCTCGGCCGGCCAACCTCGGCGGCTCGAGCGTTCTCCATGGAAGCAGGGGCCTCCTTAGCCTCGCATGGCCCCACAGGTAAAGGGATGATGTTTCTGGGTGGCAACTCGGGTGGAGACACGGCCCCTTCTACCCAAGACAAGAACAGGAGAGCCGTCTGGGCTGAGTGCACCCTCCCTCAGCATCTCCACCCCCCGACGCCCTCTGTTGGTGATCTCCCCGCCCTCCCGTCACGTGGGGTCCAGGCCAGGCGCCCAGCCACAGACCCGCCTATGCCCACTCTGTCCCTTTCCATCCTTGCTTCCTTGCCAGCTGACTCTGGGGGAGCTGACCAAGGACAGGTCTTGGTGGTCTCTGACCCGGGGCCCAGCACAGAGTGAGTCCCATTGAGATGCTCTGCAAACACCCACTAGGATAAGGTGGCCGTGCCAGGATGGGCTGCTGGCCTTGGATGGTGAGCGGCTCAGCAGGACAGCCGGCTGTGGGGCAGAGCAGGGGCCCTGGACCAGCTGACGCTGGGTGCCCATCACGGGAGGAGCGGGGCGGGGAGCAGGCAGGCTCCAGCCACACTCCCACCCAGGCCCCCTTTGCTCTGGACTTTCCAATCTCCATCCTTCTTTCTCTATCCCTCCAGACGCTCAGAGACAATGGAAGAGAGGGAGGGGCTCCCTCCACCCAAGTGACCAGACTCGGCTTGGGAGATGGGGCTCCTGCCCACTCACCGGGGAAAACTTCCATCCTGCATGTAGCAGAGATTGGGGGGAGGGGTGAGTCCTGAGCCCCTGGGGCCTGTGACATCTGGTCCCAGGCTCTCCCTACACAGAATGGCTACCCCCACAGGCCTGGCCACAGACCTCCCCCAGGGACTGACACCTTGGACTGGACTGTCGGGGGCGGGGTTGGGGGAGGGGTGGGGTGGGGGAGGGAGAGTGGGGTGGGGGTGGGGAGGCTCCACTTCAAGCCAACAACAGGGCCTTGCTTGGGGAAGGGAAGCCGGCCATAGTGAGATTGTGCTTCTCTTTCCAGTTCTTTCAGGGAGGCCTTTTTCTAGTGTTGGGGCCTTTTTCTAGACCACCATGCCCAGAGGGGAAGAAATGGGGTGGTGTGTGAGAAGGAATGCAGAGGGCATTTCAGCAGGATGGCATCTCCGTGTCAAGGCCCAGCCTGGACTCCTGGGTACCGCTGGGTGACACCACGCAGCCCCGGGCACAGCCCTGGCCCCAGACTCACGGTGGACGTGTCATCTCTGGCTATGTCACAGCCGAGGGCACCTCTTCCTGGGCCGGGGGAGGCGAGAAGGGACACGGCTGCCTCAGCCTGTGAGCTGTTCCCCTCAGCCCCTGCAGACCTGAGCACCTTTGAACACACTCTGGCTGGGCCTCACTCCAGGAGCAGGTGGCTATTCAGAGCTGGCCCTCTGGTGAGGCCGCCCAGGCGTTGTGCAATTGCTCGAGGTGGGTCTCCAGGGAGGTAATGGAAAGCTGGCCCGCAGAGGCGGGGGAAAGGACGCCCCATGGACGGCTGGGAGCAGCCGGACACAGGAGGAGCCAGGCCGGGGACCTCGGCACCTCTGGTCTCGTCTGTCCTTGAGGGGAGACCCCTAAGGGTCTTGTTGGTTCCAGGCCCTGGGACCTGGGACTTAGGGGGAGCCGTGGCCGGTTGAGAGTCTCAGTTATGTATCTCAGGGGTTTCTTTTAGGACCTGAACATTTGAGGGAAGAGAAGGGTGGCTCCCTGGCTGCACTGCCTCTCTCTGTCCGACTCTTGCCTGTGCGTCTGTCCTTCCACTGCTAAAGCAGCAGGACTGATCTCAGATACCTTTCAGGGGCTGTACCTTTGTTTTGTTTTGTTTTAATGATACTCTCATGAAACACCTTTCTCATCCTTCCAGTTTGGTGCAATGATCTCTTCCTCCCTCCTCTTTCCAGCAAAATTCAGCTAATTATTTTGACAATGATTTTAACAACATTGAGTGTTTACTGTGTACTAGGCTCTGGGATCTACATTGACTCATTTGATGACAGCGAGAGGTAGACATGATTTTTAGTGTCTCTTTAAGAGAGGTCTGTGGTTTGGAGAGGTTAAGTAATTCATCTGAGGTCACACAGCTAAGAAGATGGGGAGCAGGAAGTTTGACCTAGGTCTGTCTGACCCCAGAGCCTTTGTTCCTAGCAGGTCTTTAACCACCGTGTCACTCCCTCTGATAACCAGACCCACCTAATCTACAGGCACTTGAAGTGGGAGAAATACCCCAGAACTTAACCACGGGACTCAGATGGCAGGGACCCAAGGCACTTTCCCTCCGTCCTTTCCTACCTGTCTCCTCTTCTGGCTCATCTCCCGTGTCCTCCTCCTCCAGGGGCACAGGATACTGCAGGTGGGTCACCAAACCCATGTTTTCCTTCTTGTAAAACTCGATGAGCTGGTCCAGCTTGGTGAAGAATCTCATGGGGACGCCTTCGGACGCCTGAGGACAAATCCCAAACAGAAGCACATTGAACTGACTGGAACACCAGCCAACCACAAAGGCCACCTGCAGCGGAGACCGACAAGACCCAGGGAGTGACCACAATCCAGAAAAAGTCCTGGGCTCCCACACAGGGCCTGGCCACCATGCCCACACCCTCACAGCTGCAACCAGCAGCCCCTAACAGCCAGTCTGCAAAAGGCACAAATAGAACAGTTAAAAAAAATTTTTTTTTCTTTCGGTTTAAAAAAACACTTTTCTTCTAGAAAGTATTACGTTGCAGAAATAATGCATTTTCTTTATGGAAAAAATCTTAAATATATAATTAAATAAATCATCTGTAGTCCCACAACCCCAAGAGACACATTTTCAATAGTTTAGAATAGTTTTTCTAGACTATTGTATATTTGTGTGTGTGTGTGTGTGTGTGTGTGTGTGTGTGTGGGTGTGTGTTTGGTAGGGGGAGTTATTAACCCTCCTCCCCCAAGAGCTTTAATTTTTAAATACGGGAAAAATTTATTTTAGCAATTGTTTTATTTTTATGTTTTTCATTTTCCACATGATTCTGTTTTACCAAAACTCAGAAAATGGTCAAGGCAGCACAAAAATCTTCCCTGATTTGTATCTCTGTTGCTAATGACAGGGCCAAGGGAGGGTAATTCTGGGTTGTTCAAATGCCCTGGGGCCAGGTCTCCTTATCTCTTGCTCAATGGCTCCAGCTGGAAACTCAAGTTCGGAGGCAGCCGGTGTCTCCCACCGAGGCCCCGCCCCTGCGGAGCCCCCGCCCCTGCGGAGCCCCGCCCACACGAAGGTGCCACCTCGGTGATTACCCTCCCTGGGTGATCAGGTAGCCGGGCAGGATGAAGAACTGCAAGCAGGATATTTAGGGTCTCCTGGATGCTGTACCCTACGGCTCCTAACCCAGCATGCCCCAACGTCCTGCCCATCCTCCCTGATCAGTTCCCTGATCCACTTCCCCTTGGTGTTCCATCCCAAGGAATTTGCACCACTGTCTCCCCACTGGCCCAGCCAAAAACCCAGAAGACTGCCTCCCCCCACCAACACACAGAGGGCAAAGTGGACAGTGTAAGGGAGGGAAGACATCCAGAAATGGGCCAGGACCTGTCCTTGAGCCCTGCTCCTGGTGGTAACCCCAAGTCGTGATGGAGAGGTGTTTGCTCTCCTCAGAGAGACGGAGAGGCCAATGTGGAGCCTGAGGAAAGGGGAGAGACAGAACAGATTCCGCTTCTGTCTCTCCCCTTTCCTCAGGCTCCACTTTGGCCTCTCCCTCTCTCTCCACATGTATTTGTGTGTGTAGTACAATGCATACATGTATAAATCTATATGTGAGGGCACATCAGTGTGTTTGAGTATGTGGCTTAAGCTACTGAGTAAATTAATGAAGAGTTTAACAAAAGGGTGTTTTGATTATTTTCAATAAATTCCGTTGCTTTCAGAAAGCCCCACAATAAAGCAATTTCTTTTGAGCATCATCGAACCAGAGAGATCTCAGCAGCGGCAGCCAGGCTGCCTAAAAAGTAACCTAAATAGGTTCAAAACCCAAAATGAGAGGCATAACAAAAATAATTTGACACGACACAGGGTCAATGAACTCGATTCAGTTACAGCAGTCCTGACAGGTGTCATCCTGTTAAAGACTTTACAGCTAATGGATGACAAGCCATTAGGCATATGGAAAGAGGATGTGAAATATCAAAGAAAGTCAAGGTGAAATGACTCATGTGTGAGTCTGGAAAAGGGTTCTTAGCTGGAGGATGTCTGGGGAATGTGTATCTGAGACAGCACATGAACTGTGGGAATTAGATGCCCCGATGCTAAGACACGTATTATTTTATGTACTGCTAACAGCTAAAGCATAAAACAAGATACACCATCATTCTGTGGGCACAGTTGACTTCAGAGATGTTTACGTGACAAGCACTTTAGAAATGATGAAATACGCTGGATACTAAGTGTGCAGAAGAACAGTTGTGTGTGTGTGTGTGTGTGTTAGTTGCTCAGTTTTGTCTGACTCTTTGCGACCGCATGGACTATAACCTGCTAGGCTCCTCTGTCCATGCGATTTTCCAGGCAAGTATACTGTAGTGGGTAGCCATTTCCTTCTCCAGCGGATCTTCCCAACCAGAGATCGAACCCCAGTGTCCCACATTGCAAACAGATTCTTTACTGCTTCGGCCACCAGGGGAGCCTGCAGAAGAACAGAAGACTCTAAAATTCACCTAAACACTATGGATCCAGTGAGTGGGGAGTGTTGTTGGTGAGAGAGAGACACTGGGGCCCTGCTTGTGCTAGGACTGAACACAGAGGCCAGGGAGCCAGGGCCTGGTGAACATGGGCTGCTGGCCGCCCAGGTGGCCCAGGTTCCCAGGAAGGTAGAGAAAGAGTCCAATCTCCAGGAAGGCGGAGCTTGTGGAGGGTCTCCTTCCTGTGTATGTTGTATCGCAGCTCCCGGGAGGGGAGCAGCAAGGGCAAGCCTCAGGCACCTAAGGGTCTGCAGGCAGCAGACGACCCCAAAGCACAGACTTGCTGTGCACGCATGGGTCAGTGGGGAGGGAGCAGGCTGTCTGAGCAGGTGGACACAGACACAGGGACGCAGAAGAAATGGTGAAGGCAGGACGCCGGCGGGGCCACAGGGCTCCCTGGGGGAGATGTCCCTGAGAAAATGTCCTCATAAGTCTCCGTCATTGGCACTGAGACTTGAAGCGCTTTGCAGACACTCCTTGAGAGCTGAGGTTCAAAGCACATTCAAGAGGAGCCGGAGGAGAGAAAGGTCAGGGTGCCCAGAGTTGTGGCGGCTCCTGAGCTGACCAGGCTCATTCAGGGGGGTCCGGACATGGGGGTCGGAGGCTCCGTGTGCCCAGGAAGGAGCAGCCCAGCCATGGCCTTCTCACGCCTGCGCTGGGCTGAGAAAGGCCCTCCATTGAGGCAGGATGAGGGCCAATCAAAGCCGACATTGGGAGTCAGGGCTTCCAAGTGAACAGTGCCTTGACCGTGGGGAACTGGTGCCTGGTCAAGTTCATATGTGCCTGCCTGTGGTGCAGCCCATTGTCGGGGACAGGGTCTGCTTGCTGTCATGTCCCCAGATGGAGCTGCAGGGCCGGACTGTCAGGGCAGGGATGCTTGGCGATTACTGCTTGGACGGACTTGCAGTACCGGGGTCAGGATGGACATTCAGGGGGAGAAAGGGGCAGAGACGGCTCTCAGTGGGCCTGGGAGGAGGTACGGAGAAATGGCTGGGGGAGTGGAGGTAGCAGGGGAGCACTTCCTCCCTTTACACTGCTCCCCCAAACTGATCCCCCCAAAGTGATGCCTTTTCAACAATTTTATGCAAAACGTCTGTCTGCGAGGTTGTTGAGTGTATCGTCAGAGCCAGGCAGGAAACAGATGCCACATTCAGCTGGGGGGCTTGGGAAGAATTTAGTGGACGGGGTGTAGAATACCAATAAGAGGGGGTGCGGCCCTCCACCACCAGTGAAGTGAGGCATCAGTGTTCACCCTGGACCAACCACGGGGGAGGGTGGACTCGGGACCCAAAGAGGCTGCCGGCACAGGAGCTGAAGCCTCTGTGAAGCCAACGCCCAGGCCCTACAGGGAAGGAATGGGGGCGGAAGGTCCCCCGCCCTCCATCACCCAGCTGTGCATGGCATTTGCCCAACCCAACAGGAAACCAGGAGACTCGGAGGCGTCTGGGCTTGAATGCAGCCAGCAGCCGCACACAGAGCCCGGGTGACAAGACGCCCAGGAAGCGGCGGGAAGGCAGGGCTCCGGAGTCCTGCGGGCAATGGCAAACCCCGCAGCGGGAGGGGGACCGGCCAGGCTTCTGGGGCAGGGCCCTCCCTGGGTCCCTAACAGCCGCCAGACTGCCTTCCTCATTCCGCAGCCGCTGCCTTCCTGTAGAGATCCCCCAAGTCATTTTGAAACAGAGAAGGAAACCCTGAAGGTTTACGCTAGCGGAGCACCGCGGACGCTGCCCTGTGCAGTTAGAGATGGGGGATTTCTGCTCCATGACAGCCCTTGCTCCACGAACAAATACAAATGCCTTCTCTCTGGAGCAGACTCCTAGCACACAGAGCAGACAGCGTGATCTGAAAAAGCCCAGAGCAGCAATTCCTACGGTAAATTGGCTTTTCATTCACGACGTGCGGGGCAAAGAACAGGCAGCCCTCTGGGATCGACTAAATGGACATGACTTTCATCACCAAAAGTGATGCAGAAGGGAAAAAAAACCACACACACGGTTAGTTCAGATCCAGAGACAAAGCACCTGAGTGATTTCTCACCTCCCCTTTCCAGGTCTATGGAAGTTTCCAGGTGATTTCCAGCAAGATCGTTTCAGGATCAGCGACAGTGACTCACCAAGCCCAGCCGGGCCTGCTCCCTCTACAAGCTGATGAGTTTTTGGAAGAGAGGGACTCTGCTTGGCTCAGCCTTACATGGTTGCCCAAGTGCCTTGCAAGGGTAATAACAGGCCCTAGCCCTGTTCGGGGAGATGTGTGCCTTGCCTAAAACCAACCTCATGGTTGAAAAGCTCTAGCTGGAGACACAGAAGTGTGGCTTACTGAGCTGGGCCTGGCCGGGAGAGGTCCCTTCACCCTATGGCTTGGCACCTGTGCGTACCCACGTACAATACTTCTGGGGAGGTGCAGAGCATGGGGGATGCCCTCCACCACCCAGGCCACCAGGGTCTTTAAAACAAAGGACAGCGGATGTCCAGACTGTGGGTGGCTCGTGGCTGCAGCCTCTGAGAAAGGCTTTGTCCCTGGAACCAATTCTTGCGCTCTGACTTTCAGGTGTGGTACAGATGGAGGGGGAGCAGGGCAGGGAGGCCGGAGCACTGGGCAGGCTGAACTTTCCCAGAAGATAATTTTAACCTCACACTGTCTGCTGCCTCTAAGTGGGGAACTGAAAGGAGGCGAGCCCCACCAACCTCTGCCCCACCCCAGGAGGAAGCCAACCAGGGAGTCAGGAAGAGTCTGGCACCTTCATTTTAAAATGAAAAGGCTATACAAACATTGTGGAAATTTTACAAATAATGGGAAAATGTTAAGAAGTGGGGTGGGAGAGGGGATTTGCTCATTACCTCACTGCAGCAAAGTGTTTCTTTTAAGTCCGTAGGGAAGTCTCTGTGCTCTGCTGTACTCAGTCACGTCCAACTCTCTGTGACTCTATGGACTGTATCCCACCAGGCTGCCCTGTCCATTGGAATCTCCGGGCAAGAATCCTGGAGTGGGTTGCTGTGCCTTCCTGCAGGCGATCTTCCCGAGCCAGGGATTGAACTTGTGTCTCTTAAGTCTCTGGCATTAGGCATGCAGGTTCTTTACCACTAACGCCACCTGGGAAGTCCAGGAGAGTCTCTAGAAAGATCTTAAGTGGGGAAACAGCCCCATTTGTCTGCTGTGAGGAGAATGGCAGGGAGGGGTGTGGGTGGCTGGTGTCATGAGCATTTGTTTTCCTGGTGAGGATACCCTCGGCCGGAGGAGGCTGGAAGGGTGATGGAGGCCTCAGAGGCGGTAGCTGGGGAGAGCTAGATTCAGCCCAGACCTCGGGGCCGCCAGACTTGGGGCTCCCACCTGTCCAGAGAGGCAACTGCCCTGATGGAGCAGAACGAGGGAGAGTGTGGAATCTGGCTGTCTGGGCTCAGCACCCACCTCCCACTTCCATCCCCAGCATCTCTCCCTCCACTCAGCAATCAGCCCTGCTGGGGCTGGACTCCCGCCCCGCCCTGTCCTGCCTGCCTCTCACAGTCTGGAAGCCATCTCCCCCAGCCCTGTCTCTGCCCTGCCCTCTGCCAGCCCCTCAAAGGCTTTCCTTGGTCTTCCTTCTGCCCTCAGGACTGGTCTGAATCTTTAATCGCCTCCTCTCCCCCCAAACCTCCAACTTGGGGAAAGGAAGGAGAGGCAGAGGGACCAGGTCACGGATCTCGTGGTTCTGTTGGGGCCTGCAGAGTTTGGGTTTTGTTCTAAGAGCGGAGTAAGTAGGCACTGCCCTACTCCTGCCCCTCCCCACCCCAACATCCCCACTCTGAACTGGGGAGGTGCCATGGAGGGGGAGGGCGCCAGGGTGGAGATGGACCTGGAGCAGCCTTGTTAACATACCTGGGAGGGGATGGTATCTGACCCGGAATGGACCCCCGAGGTGTCTCCTTAGAAGCCCTTCCTCTTTCCCTGCACGTCCCCTCCTTTCTGGAAGACATGTGTGATCTGTCTGCTTCCTTTCCTTGCTCTTCCTTTGAAGTGGCCAGAGCCCCTGGGGCTTTGGGGCTAGGGCCAAGGAGGTGGTCAGCCGGCAGGGGATGTAGGTGGAGCAGGGAAGGTCAGGGCCTGGCCAGGGCCTGGGGCAGCCGAGCAGGAAACTGGCAAACAATGAAAGATAAGGAGAGATGGGAGCTGGGCTCCTTGCTGCTGGAGAAGGGAGTGGGGATAGGCTGAACTCTGCAGTATCGGGCTGGAAGGGGAAGCATCAGTGTGAGCGCAGGTTAATATTTTTTACGAACGCAAGTAAATACTGCTGCAGGTGTGTGAATGTGTATGCTTGTCCACACACATTTCCCAGCTCTGTCTTCCACGAGGATCCAGAAGAAATAACTTCCCAGTTGTAACGAGCCTACCTAAATACTGCAGTGCTAAGTCTAGTGCTAAATCGCTTCAGTCGTGTCCGACTCTTTGGGACCCCATGGTTTGTAGTCCACCAGGCTCCTCGTCCATGGGATTTTCAGGGCAAGAATACTGGAGCGGGTTGCCATCTCCTTCTCCAGAGGATGTTCCCAACCCAGGGATGGAACCTGCAGGTTCTTCACCACTAGCGCCACCTGGGAAGCCCAGGTGTAAACACTGTAAATCCCCTGCATATGAATGAGTTCCATTCTGAGAACAGGTTCATAAATCCAATTTGTCTGTAAGTCCAATAAACTTAGCCTAGGTACCCAACTGACACAATTGGCCATATAGTACTATACTGTAATAAGTTTATACTTCTTTCCACACAAATAATATATAACAAACAAACAAGAAAACAGTTTTAATCTTACAGTATGATGCCTTGAAAAGCACAGTAGTACAGTACAGCAGGTGGTGTGCAGGGACTGGCAGCAAGCGAACAGGCAAGAAGAGTCACTCACTGGAGGAGGGAGAGCAGGTACAGCTGAAGGATTACCAGCGATAGGAGATGGAGGGCAAGCTGCAATGTCGCTCATGCCTGATGCTGATGGAATGCACGCTCGCCTCCTTGAACGCTCACAACTTGAAGGTCTGTATGTAGGGGACTTACTGTACTACCCTCCACTAAGAGGAACCAGCTCCTTGGATGGCTGAACTTAGGGTCAGAACAGGAAAGGTATAAGGTGAGCCTGGAACATCTTTTATCCCAGAAAGTAAATGTTCAAAAAATGATGCAGATTTGTCTAAAGGATACAGGAGTCAGGAGACGACAGATAGGATGGTTGAAAGGACCATCTGGCACAATCTGAGCATCAAAATGCATACTAAAAATAGTGATCATTTATTGAATAAAATAGGAGTTCATGAGTCTATACAGATGTAAACAAATGAGCCAGGAAAGCTCTTTTCACAGTAGAATGCCAACTAGTAACTGTCACAGGGATGATGGGAACAGTCACCGTTTGGCAACCATCATAGTAATAATGGATTCGGGAAAGAATCAACAGATGCCAGAGATGCCAAGACTAGTGGGTGAGACTTTGAGGAGGAGTGGGCTCTCTAGATTGTCCCAACGTGTCTTCTCACAAAAGAGTGCATCCTTTAAAAGGGGAAGATAGTACCTTTTCAAAGAGGAAACTTGGCTAACCCCACCTTAACCAAGTGGCAAAGTTAACTTCCCCAGTAATGGGACAAAGTGACACGGTGCTCTCCTGGGACTGGTACACGGAGGACACAGCAGTGCTTCTGTGGTACCTGCCAAAATGCAGCCCCTGGACCCAGTTGCATGGAGACACCTAAAAACCCCACACTGAGGGATAGTCTACAGAATTATCAGCCCATTCTCTGCAAAAATGCCAAGTTTCATCAAACTAGTCAATTCTAAAGGAAATCGACCCTGAACTGATGCTGAAGCTGAAGCTCCAATACTTTGGCACCTGATGCGAAGAGCCAACTCACTGGCAAAGACCCTGATGCTGGGAAAGATTGAGGGCAAAAGGAGAACGGGGCGGCAGAAGATGAGGTGGTTGGATGGCATCATCGACTCAATGGACATGAGTTTGAACAAACTCTGGGAGATGGTGAAGGACAGGGAAGCCTGGCATGCTGCAGTTCATGGGGTCACAAAGAGTCGGACATGACTGAGCAACCGAATAAGAAAGTGAAAGTGTTAATCACTCAGTTATGTCCGACTCTTTGTGACTCCATGGACTGTAGCTTGCCTGCCAGGCTCCTCAGTCCATAGAATTCTCCAGGCAAGTGTACTGGAGTGGGTTGCCATTCCGTTCTCCAGGGGATCTTCCCAACCCAGGGATGGAATCAGGGTCTCCTGCATTGCAGGCAGATTCTTGACCATCTGAATCACCAGGGAAGCCCCTAATGACAAGGGATGTGATATTTACAAGCAACAAGTGATCCTGGATTAAACTTTGGGCCAGAGGGGCAGGTATAAATAAATAAATACATATTTGTTTACATATATAAATATTTGTTTATATATGAGTATATATATCTTATATTTTATAAATATGTATAGTGAAAGTGAAAGTCACTTTGTTGTGTCAGACTCTGTGATTCCATGGACTGTATAGGTATGCAGTCCATGGAATTCTCCAGGCCAGAATACTGGAGTGGGTAGCTGTTCCCTTCTCCAGGGGATCTTCCCAACTCAGGAATCAAACTGCGGTCTCCTGTATTGCAGGCAGATTCTTTACCAGCTGAGCCACTAAGGAAGCCAAGAATACTGGAGTGGATAGCCTATTCCTTCTCCCATGGATCTTCCTGATCCAGGAATCAAACCAGGGTCTCCTTTGTTGCAGGTGAATTCTTTCCCAGCTGAACTACTAGGGAAGTCCTTAAATATGTATATGTAAAACATACAAACAAATATTTATTTTAATATAAATATTAAATAATATCTATATATTGCTATAAAGGACATTATTAAGACAACTGGAGAAATTTGAATGGGATCTGAAGAGTCTATGTTAATTTCCTGATTCTGATGGTTGGACAATGGTTATGTAAGAGAGAGTACATATTTAGGAAAAACACTGAAATATTTAAGAGTGATGGGTCATTGTCAGCAACTGACTCTCCAATAATTAAAAAAATAATAATAGCATGAGAGCAAGAGAATGAGAAACTTATTATGCTAAAATGTTGACTGGGGAAAGTGAATGAAGGGCATACAAGAAATTTTTGCACTGTTCTTGAAATTTCTATAAATCTGATGTTATTTTCAAAATAAAAAGTGAAGAAGATAATTAGGGTGGAAAAGATCTATATCCTAATCAGGATAGTGGTTCTATGGAAACACTCTTTTGAACTATACATTGTAATAAAAAGTTTAAAAAAAATTAGAGTGTGAACCTAACTCATTTAATTAACGTTCACACAAGAACAGACACACACCCAGAGGGGGAGGGGTTTAAAAGATTTTGTCCAACTCCTGTCAGAATAACCAGGAGATTTTTCACAAAACTAGAATAGATAATTCCAAAATGTATACAGAATTGCAGAAGAGCCAGAATTGCCAAAGTGATCCTGAGGAAAAAGAACAAAACTAGAGGTATATCCATCCCAGACTTCAGACTATACTGCAAAGCTACAGTAATCAAAACAGAGTGGTACTGGCACAAAAACAGACACAGATCAATAGAACAGAACAGTAGCCCACACACAGGGACCCAGGAGTAAACCCACATATCTATTGTCAATTAATCTGTTACAAAAGGGCAAGAATATACATAGAGAAAAGAGTCTCTTCAATAAGTGTATGCATGCTAAGTCACTTCAGTCACGTCCAACTCTTTGCAACTCAGGCTCCTCTGTCCACAGGACTCTCCAGGCAAGAATCCTGGAGTGGGTTGCCATTCCCTTCTCCAGGAAATCGTCCCGACTGAAGGCTCAAGCCCACGGTGTCTTACATCACCTCCTCTGGCAGGTGGTTTCTTTGCCACTAGCACCACCAGGGAAGCCCCTTCAACAAGTAGCTGTGGGAAACCTGGGCAGACAGTCTTGGACTAGAACACTCCCTCATGCTTTATACAAAGATAAACTCAAAAGGGTTTCAAGACCTAAATGTAAGACATAAAACCATAAAACTAAACAGAGCATAGGTCTTTGACATAAATTGTATCAATATGTTCTTGGATCAGTCTCCTAAGGTAAAAGAACTATAAACAAAAATAAACAAATGGAACCTAATTAAACTTAAAATCTTTGCACACAAAAAAGGAATCCATCAGCAATGTGGATCAATAAAACCTATAGAATGGAAGAAAATATTTGCAAATTATGCAACCAAAAACAGGTTAATATTTAATGTACAAATAGCCCATACAGTTCAATAAAAAATACAATAAAAAATAGGCAGAAGATTTGAATAGACATTTTTCCAAAGAAGACATACAGATGGCTAACAAGCACATGAAAAGATGCTCAACATCACTATTAGAGAAATATAAATGAAAATCACAGTGAGGAATCACCTCACACCTCTCAGAATGCCTATCCTCAAAAAGTCTACAAATAACAAGTGTTGATGAGGTTGTGCAAGAGCAAGAGCAAAGAATCCTTGTACATTGTTGATGGGAATATAAATTGATGTGGCCACTTATGGAAAGTAATACGGAGGTTCGTTTAAAAGCTAAAAATATAACCAGACTATGATCCAGCAATTTCACTCCTGGGTTTATACCTAGAAAAAATGAAAACACTAATTCGAAATGATACCTGCACCCCCTATGTTCATATCAGCACGATTTACAATAGCCGAGACATGGAAGCCACCCAAATGCCCATCAACAGATGACTGGATTAAAAAGATCTATACCCATAGAATGGAGTATCAGTCATAAAAAAGAATGAAATGATGCCATCTGAAGCAACATGGATGGACCTCGAGAATATTATGCTTAGTAAAATAAGTCAGAGAAAGATAAATACTATATGATATCACTTTTAAGTGAATCCTAAAAAGTAATACAAATGAACGAATACACAAAACAGACTCACAGATATAGTTATCGTACTTGTTATCAAACGGGAGAAGCAAGAGGTGAAGGACAAATTAGTAGCATGAGATTGAGAGATACGAACTACTACATATAAAATAGATAAGCAACAAGGAAGTACTATTAGCACAGGGAATTATACCCTATAATGATATATACTGTGCAGAAACGCTGAATCACTCTGCTCTAGTCCTGAAATTAGCACAGTATGGTAAATCAACTATACTTCATTTTGTTAAAAATGTATCTTATCTAAAAATGTCTATTTATTTTAATTGCAAGAAAGCTTTTCCTGTCTATATAATTCTGGAAGTCTCTGTACAAAAACTATATCCTGGAAATGTCTTGGATGCTCAGATAATCGTCATAATCCTGGTATGTGAGGAATGAAAGACAGTCACTGAACCACTTAGCATAAGTGGATGGAGGTGAGATAGCAGGTGGCCCTAGTGGTAATAGTAACCTGCCTGCTAATGCAGGTAGACGAAGAGATGTAGGGGGTTGATCCCTGGGTCGGGAAGACCCCCTGGAGTAGGAAATGGCAATCCGCTCCAGTATTCTTGCCTGAAGAATCCCATGGACAGAGGAACCTGGCGAGCAGTCCATGGGGTTGCAAAGAGTCAGACATGACTGAAGTGACTCAGCACGCATGCGCAATAGGTGTGCACACTTTCAATTGACCCGGGAGGGGGTGCAGCACTCAGTCACATACACTCTTCAGGCTGGAGCTGAAATCCATTGATGAGCAGGGCAGGTTTTGATTTGTGACCAGGAGTCGGGGATGGGGGGTGGGGTGCGGGGAGCCTGGTGGGACAGGAAGGCAGGGGGCTGGGGTAGGTATTGACATAGCTTCTTTCTCTCCTAGACCCCATGGGCTTGGTTTAGCTTCTAGGAAAAATAAGAGCAAGGTGGAGACTGAAGCCAGGTTTTAGGGGAGCAGAACCTGACAGACTGGTAGATGGGCCTTGGCACTTAGCACAGAACCCCAGGCAGGGAGGGACAAGGACGCTGGCATTCTCGAGTTGCACAGGCAGTGTGAAACTTCTTTGCCTGTCTAGCTGCCACAGCCCCGCACGAGCAGGAGACAGGAAGGGTGCTCTGTGTGCAGCCGCCACTGGACGGGCAGCACGAGTCACGGGACAATTGGAAGAGGCCACCTTCTGGCAGCTTGTCTCGGAAAAGGCCGGGTGGTGTGGGTTCTTGTGCCGGAACCGAACACTGTGAGTGGTACCTGGAGGATGGAGGAGGTGAGCGGAGAAGGTGAGTTCTCCAGGTCTGGGTCCGGATCCCAGGGAGGGGGATCCTCCTTTCCGTGGGTCTTGTTTTGAAACTGGACAATCCTGGGTATCAATCCCTCAGGGAAAAGATGATGGCGGTGGCAAGGACACAGTTCCCTGCTGTGTGTCCTGGGTCAGGGGCAGGGGAGGGAGCCCTCTTAGGGGTCTCCTGGAGCCTCTCTGGCCCTTCGCAGGTGAGGGTCCCACTTCCCAAAAGGAAGAAGCTGTAACGGGCCAAGGCGCATTAGCTGTGTTATCTAATCCCCAGCCTCCCTAGTATCACATGTGGAAGCCACTGCCCCATCCTACAGATGAGAAAACTGAGTCTTGGAGAGGTCGAGCCGCTTGCCTGGTGGTCAGAGACATGGTCAGAAGAGCAGTCAGTGCTGAGGGGACATTTCGAGATGAGGAAGGGGATGGGAGGTGGTGGGTGGGGGGACCTTCTACCTAGACATGAGGGCGGGGGCCAGACACGGGGCCTCGCTAGCTCGGGGTGCAACCAGGTGGCTGGAGATCCTCCCGCAGGCTCCAGCCTCCAGCAGCTAAGCAGGCGGCTGGTGGTGAGAAAGCTGGCATGTGGGCGAAGCTCTTATCCAGGGTGGCAGCAGGCCCCTTACACACAGTGGCAGGTGGTATCAGGAGGGGAGTGGCTGACACTTGCTATCTGTGGGCACAGTCCCATCTCCACTACCTGCCCCTTGGGCAGGGTCCTAAAGCCACCTGTCTGGGGGTTTGAAGAGGGTAAGAACCAATACCAGTCTTGTTCTGAGCCTTCTCTGGGCAGAAGGGAGGGATGTGGCAACTCTGGGAGGAGGCATGAAGCTTAAAGGAAGAAACGGAGAAACTGGGTGTCAGGTCACCCCAGCCCCACCCACCAGTGGCAGCCAGAGGGACATCACTGCTCCGAGTTCACACCGGGGAGCCCCCCGGGCCCCTTTCTGCCCAGATCCAGAGGTCCCGGCACTGGTGGGGGTGGGCTGTGTCTCGTGCCCAGCCAGCAGGCTGGGGTCTCCCATCTACCTTGTTCCAGCCAGCCCCCGTTGCCTGAGGCTGGGTTCTTCAGCTTTGCTATTGCCTCGTTTTCGGGCAGACTTCCCAGAATCGCTTGGCATGGGCTCCGCTCGCCCGCCAGTCTCCACGCTCACTTCTACATCTACATCCTTGCCTGAGTTCAGGGCTGACACCCCCATTTCTCAACCCACGCCCCCTCCTTGGGCCTGCAGCCCCCCACCACTTGCTTCCTGCAGCCATTCCTCCCCAGGTTGCCCCTGACCGGCCACATACCCAACAGAGCCAGTGACTGGCAGGCCTGCCTCCTGCAGCCTCCCACCGGCGGAGCCCCAGGTGCCAGGTCAGCTCCTAGTCGTGGGTGTCCTGTAGGCTCGTTCAGTTTTTTTGTCCATGAGTGAGATCCCCACTGGAATGTTGTGATCATAATAAAGCCCCAAATCTCTGCCTTTCACTTTCTGATATTTGAGCCCTGGGAGTAAGTCGTGCACTCTCCTTGTAGACTGAGCGGCTGATCAAGTGCTTTGAACCGCTCACATCAAAGGAGCTGCAGGCAGGGGGACTGGGACGCTTCCGTGTCTGGCGGGTGCTGAAATGACAGCTCTCAGATGCTTCGTCTGAGGTTGCTGTCTCGTAGTCGGAGTAAGAGGGCAGAGGACGACAGCGCTACCTGCTACCTCGCAGTCTGTGTACTTCAACAGTGGAACCCTCACCTGGGGGCCCGCAGTGAAGACCCTGGGAGAGGATGGATCCTTTGTCAGGAGGGGCACAGCTGACAGCTTAGAAATCGAATCACACCCAGCATCACAGAGAGGTTGTCAGCTAACTATGGAAAAGGTCTCTCTGCTTTCTCTAAGCACTCACATGAACAGACGCCGGGAGGATGAAGAAGGGGTGCCCTGCTGTAGAATTTTGCAGCCACAGCCTCCAGCATGGTACCAGGGTGCTGTCACTGCACTAGAGCACAAAGAACTCACATCCTTGCCCCATCGATGGCGGGCTTGGTCGTGCTGCTTGCTTTGATCAATGCACTGTAGGCCAAAGTGTCCGTTCCCAGCTCAGAGCTTAATGGACATTGTGGGTCTCTGCTTGCCACTCCTGGGCCTCTGTGATCTGATGGGATGAGGTACCCCAGTAAGCCTCCAGGCCCGCAGCATGGGCCGAGAATAAAGATGTGAAGAGCAGGAGCAGGCCCAGATCTAACTGGAAACCTGGAGTCCAGCTGAGTTCAGGAGAGCCCAGCCTAGCTCAACCAACAACCCCAAGAGAGGAAAGTAAATGTTTGTTGCTGTAAACTACTGAGATTTTTTTTTGAGTGTTTGTTACACAGCAAATGCTGACAAATACAAGTTCGAAAAGGAGAATGAATTTTTCCTGAAATGCTACCTCCTCTGATTGAACATTCATGACATAATTTCTCCATTTACTCATGAGAAAGCTGAAGCTCTAAGAGGTTATGTAACATGTTCAATGTCACACAGCTTGTATGATCCCCAGGACCTGCCACAAGGAACACACCCACATTCTCTGCACACCCGCTCTCCAGAGGCCACTGTCCTGCTATCTCATCCTTCCTGTAGACCTCCAGGCCTCTCGGGGCCCTGTTACCCTTCTGATGAATCTGAACCCCACTGTGGCACCAGAGATTCTGTCCCCACTCCCTACACATCTGTAGGCCCTGCCTCTCAAAGCCACTCTCTGGGATCAGCTTGTCAGCCCACCTTCTGCACCTGGGCAGGGCTGGAGTAGACCAGAGCTGGTGGCTCGTCAAGCCAGCAGGCAGACCACCCACCTATGCTAACCTCTTACCATATGCCCCACCCAGGGCTAGGCCAGGGGCATTCGACAGGGATCGACACAGACCCAGGCCCTGCCCCCAGCCTGGCAGAGAAGCAAGATGTGAGACAATAAACAACTGAACGATGACAAGCTGCAGAGGCTGAAAGAAGTCAGCGCCTTGGGAGGGTACTGCAAGTGGATTAAGCCTGGTGTCTTTAGAGAGACAACACTTATGCTGAAGTGCAAAGGCTGGATAGTGATTGCCCAGGTCACGAGCCCAAGAGAGGAAATGCTGACAAGTGCAAGTCTAAAGGGAAGGAGGAAGGAGGTATCACGGCAGGTAGAGTTACTGAGCAGCACGTGCACAGTGCTGGGGTTGATATAAATGTGTGGTTTCTCGTCACACTCAGGTCCTTATATGGAATGTGGTAGGTGTCTTACCCAATCCCCAGATCCCTTTACCATCTATGCCCCCAGCCCCCTCTCTCCTGGGCGCTCTGTGCTTTGCTGCTCAAGGCTTGAACCTGCAACCTTAAATGATTCTGCTTGCACACTGGAGCCACCTCATTCATGGGAGATCCAGGAGAAGCTGGGCAGTCTGATTCTCTGTGCCCAAACCAGCTAACTCATGCCTGGATGCAGCCCAGCTCTTCACCTTGATGCAGAACAAACCCGGAGGTGTAATTCTGACTCCAGAGCTCCCTGTAGGGTCAGGCTGGCTCTGAGACTTCACCTGAAATTGTATCTTTGCTTGGCTTCTCTTCTTCACCCATCCTGTGTCCCCCATTCTTTCACTGGATCCTCCGGGGACCCTCTCTTTAATCTTCATTGATACCCAAGCTAGGGGTCTGCTTCTGAAAGAACTTGACTTTTGACGGTCAACTACCCAAATCAGTCCTTTGACTTGTCTGTCTTAAAACCTCCTTCAACAGCTTGATCCAAGGATTTACCCTCAACCCAAGCCCCTCACCAACAGCAAAGAATTTGGACCCTCACTCGATGGAAGACTTGATCAGATTTAAAGTCCTTAGCTTCCTCTTCCTCCCCCAAATGTGACTGCCCATGAAGACCACCACCCTCTGCTCGCTACTTCTCTCCCTGCTGGGCTCAGCAGACTCTCAGCTCATATCCTATCTCACTCTGCACAGACCAGTTGAAAACCTAACTCTGTGATGGGGCCTCTGATCCTGTGAGTCCCTAAGTTGCCAAGAGGGAATATAAGGTGTCAAATGAGACTGGATATGCTCGGAAACTCGGCACTGAGGTGACAAAATGAATCAAGTATTTATTTCTACATTGAGAATGAATGAACAAAGAGATGAATATTGTTTTGAGAAGCCAATCAAACTTACTTAAGTTTCTGTCAGTCTGACCATTTTACAGATGAATAAACTGAGGCTCAGAAAGGCCAGATGACTTGTAAGTAGCAGCACCAGGACCCCGACGCAGGTCTCAGGGCCCTTACTCTCAGCTCTGTGCCCCTGGACTCTGAAAGGCTGTTGTCCTCCAGTGTCTCAGCCTGCAGTGTTCTGAAACCTTTGGTATGAGGAAGCCTACTTTGAACTCCACCCAAAGGACCTTATTTACTAATGGATATTACATAATTAAAAGCCTCTCTCCCTTCCTTCCTCCCTCAACATCTTGCGTTGTATAAAGAATTCCAGGAGCGTAGACCAGTGCAGCCATTCTGGAGAGCAGTCAGATACAACCTCAGCAAATTAAATACGTGAATATCCCATGACCCTTGGGCCTATTCTCCAGGGCTTACCTCGGGCCACCTACGTGGATGGTCATCACAGGTTTCTTTGTGGTGGAGAGACCTTGGGGGAACTGAGTGCCCATCATGGGGAGAGTGGATGGGTAGAGTGTGGCCAAGGTGTACAAGGGGGTGTTATGCAGCAGCTAGAAGCAGACTGGATGTGTATGCAGCAACGTGCAAGGGTCCTTTGGTGGAGAAAGTAGAAAAGAGAATGAGGATGCGGGCATCACTCAACACATTGAAAATGCACGCATGCCAAACAGCAGTATTTTGTAAGAACCTATTCAGATACAAAGACACCCACTCAGCGGTTGCCTGTTAAAGGGAGGGTTATGCAAGCGCACGGTGGGGCTAGCAGGGATTAAAACAGTCTGTGAAGACTCGGCTTTATAGTGAGACGGCGCTGCGGCTTTGATCACGTAATCTGATTGCAAAAGTTGGGTGCTTTGTTGTGGCCTTTCTGATTTGACCTGAACTAATTACCAAAATCTTCTGGGTCTCAGTTTCCTCCTTGGCCAAATGGGAAGGGAAAAGTGGGCAAGGGGAAGTAATATTCAGTTAGAAAGCAGTGTGGCCCAAAAGAAAGGCACAAAATCTGAAGCCCGACGTGCGAGTGAAGCAGGCAGGGCGCGAGGCACTAGGGTGCGGTGGGGACCACGGCACACTGGAGAACTGTCCGCTGACAGGGACCAGCTTCTGCTGAGCTCCAGTTATGTTCCCAAGAGTTGCCAATATTTCAAAACATTCAAGGAAAGATAAAAATAGAGATTCTTAGAAATCTTGTATTTTTAATTCTTGCAGCTAATCTTTTAAAAACAGACCACAACAGTCGCAAATTCAGACCTTAGCTCCAACATTCAGTAGCTGTAAGGCCTGGAGAATGGCATTCAGCTATCTAGGGCTGAGCCAGTTTTCTGGTTCATGAATGAGGATTCTCAGATCTACTCAGCCAGGTATTAAAATGGGCTTGTATAGTAAGTCCAGAACATGGCTCCACTATCATCAAGGGAGTATCTGCTCTGTGTTGAATATGTTAATTAATACAGTATCAAATCCTGCTTTTCAGATGAGTAAGCTGAATCTCAGAGGAATGAAAAATTAACAAGAGTCAGGTAGAAAAAAATATCTTCTCCAAATGTGATGAAAAGGAATGGGTAAAACTGAATTGAAATAATGTATAAATGAGGGTCTGGGGATTAAATGGGCTCTACGTAAAGTGGAAGTGATTATTAATCTGTCTGAGCCCTAACAAGTTATAGGAGTCTCAAATTAAGACATCTATGGTTCCAGGGGAACTTCCCCAATGGCTTTGTGGGTGAAGAATTCGCCTGCAAGGCAGAAGACACAGGAAAGGTGGGTTTGATCCCTGGGTCGGGAAGATCCCCTGGAGGAGGAAATGGCAACCCACTCCAATATTCTTGCCTGGAGAATCCCATGGACAGAGGAGCCTGATGGGCTACAGTCCAAATGGTCGCAAAGAGTCAGACACAATTAAGAGACTGAGCATGCCGCTTGGTCGCAGGGACTTCCCTTGTGGTCCACTGGTTAAGACTGTTCTCCCCATGCAGGGGGCCCGAGTTCTAGCCTTGGTCAGGGAACTAGATCCCGCATGCCACAACTGAAAATCCTGATGCCCCAACTAAAGATCCTGCATGTTGCAACTAAGACTTGGTGTCGTTAAAAAAAAAAAAAAAAAGAAGAAGAAAGGAAGGGAAAAAAAAAGACTTCTGTGGTCCCAGAGGCAGCAGACATGACTGGGCAATAGCCAGCATGAGTTTATCATGGACCAGGGATCTGCTGAGGCCCACCTGTGCCTATTTGTTCTGGCTCAAAAGCCATTTTTTTTTCCAGAATCCCAAGAGCTTGTTGTTAAATGATTCCACTATGGTGGAGGCACTGGTGAGAGCATTCACGCCATGGAAACTGGCCAACACTGCAGACCAGGGCTTTGCTTTCTTCCCTGGAGAGCCGGCTGTCAAACATCTGCCGATGCAGGGGGCCCCCGCACCATTTATCACTAGCAAAATCATTCTCTCAGTTCTTAGAGGCCTGGCTTCCTGTGCACACGTGTGTGCCTCACCCTCTGAGTGGCCCTGATCTCTGGAAGCGACGCTGGATCAGGAAGAAATACCGTCGACACCAGATGGTTAACGTTTCATGGTGGGAAAGCAGAGGGGATTACTGTTCAGTGAGGAAAAAAACACTTTGTAATGAAGATGGCAAAGGCACAGATCAAAACAGGAAGCTTTCAGCCTGCCTTGCTGGGGAGGTGGGATCGCCTGAAGCTACAAGACGCTGAAAAGGAAGAAGAGCAAAGCGTTGTGGTTGGCAGGGCACGGTGACACGTGTGGGCCGTCCAGGCCCCCAGCGGGGCTCACCCTCGACCTCTGGGGGACAGAGGCTCAGGGCAGGCAGACAGGAGTGGATGGGCAGCTCGGGGTAAACATCTGCCCTGCAGAGGAACCGAAAGTCATCGTTTGCAGGCTCCTGCTTCTCTGAGGAAGTGACAAGGCACCCTTCCACCGTGAGACTGAAGCCCCAGGCAGAAAAGGGGAATGCAACGATACCTGCTTCTACAGAATCCAAGCCTCATCCCAGGGAAGGAAGAGAAGTCCACTGAGAGAGCTCAGTGGTGGGGAAGGACAAAGAGGCAAGGACCAGAAGCTATGATGCGCACAATGGGCCGGATGGATTATTTTGCGGTTTGCAGTTGAGCGCGCTTTGTGTCCACCCCAGGTGAGATGCTAGATCAGCTTACTGACAGCATGGTTTGTAAGACGCTAAAGCAAGGGGCGACACTTGGAGCCAGCAGGGGGTCACTGGGAAGAGACCAAGCTGGCTACTGTTAACACAGTAGAAGGTCAATTTATGTTTGCTAGCCTGATGAACTACATCAATTCTTGCATCTGACAGAGATCATGGCTCAATTGCCTACAGAGGCAGGGCAGGTGATATAAACGAGAGGAGTTGGCTGGGAGTGAGACATTAGGGAGAGGTGGGGACTGTGACGCATCAGAGTGAAATGCCTCCGTGAAAGGTGGGAGCTTCCACTCTGCTCCAGGGACATCACACAGGGTCATATGGGTCTCAGGTTGTCAGCTTCCAAATTTTCTAGGGAAACTAAAAATTCAGTATTACGTAAAATCTCTGAATTTCCATATTTTAAAATTATTTTCATTGTTTTTAATTTTTTTTACCCATGCTGTGTGACTCTCGGGATCTTAGTTCCCCAACCAGGGATTGAACCCAGGCCTTGGCAGTGAAAGCGCTAAATCCTAACCACCGGACCACCAGGGAATTTCCAAAAATCTCTGAATTAAAAAAAAAAATCCTTTAATTGGTTCATAATTTAAAAAAAAATGTCAGGCAAAGAAAGCACCAAATCCAATGCAGGGGCTGCCAGTTTGTGCTCTCTGGTATAATCTATATAGGTTTCAATACAGCATTTTGTGATCTTCATTGGTGATCTTTTGTTAAGAACCACGTGGAGGAATATTGGCTAGGCAGAGAAGGCACTAGTGTCAGTCTGGACGTAGGTTTCTGCTGCTATTGGGGTCTCCGTCTCATTTACATCAGCGATTCCAATTAGGATCCAGGAAGTGGACATACGACTGTGAGGCTACCACCAAGCTAGGAGGCATCTCAAATATGCTGGATGACAGACAGAACCAGGTCAAAGCAGAGCTCGGTGATCTAGAGCAAGGGGCTGGGTCACAGAGAAGACCCTCCTGGGCACCGACCCCTTGGCAATACTAGTCAGTATCCCATCCACTCTGCCATTCCAGTTTGGGCATTGTTTGGTAGGTCCCTTCTTGGCACTACCATTTTTGGCCTTTTTTCCCTTTAATGAATGTTTTATTTCCTTGTCTTTGTTATGCATCCTCCTTCCAGAGCAGAAGCCTCCTCCAAAATCAGGAGCAAGACACACAGGGAATGGCATTGGCACCAGTGTCCATCACTTCACCGCAGGTCCCAGGCAGCATGAAACAAGCCAGAACAACCTCCCTCCCTGCAAATGGCTCGTATTGAGAAGAAGAGACAAATCTTTCAGTATTTGCAGACAGCAAGATCAGGTACCCAGGAATGTCAAAAGAAAGCGTCCAAAAAATGATTAAAACTCATAATCATTAATTCAGAATTGCTGAATTGCTGAATTACTGAATTCAGTAACTCAGAAAGATTATGCAAGCCCATCCTACAAAGGTCATAACACAGACGCCAACAAAACCTAATCAGAAAACACCATGGAAAAGACAGATTCTGTTTGCCAAGGTAGCTAAAACAGCATCACATCCAGTAACTGTAAAGATGTAAGAAAATAAAAAAGACAGTACAAGAGCGACAGAAAAGAAAATCTGAATAAATGGAAGAGATGCTCCATTCTCTGACAGGACTTGACAGTATAAGGATATGAACTATCTTCTAATTAATCTATAAATTCAATGCAATTATATAAAAATTCAAACTGGGTGTTTTTTTTTTTTAAGGGCCCTTTAAAGCTGATTGTAAAATTCATCTGGAAAAGAAAATGCATGGAAACCACCAAAGAATAAAGAAAACAATAAATACAGCTCGGTCTCTGGGATACACACAATAAAGTCACAGCAACAAAAACATTACGGAACTGAAGCAAGACTCGATTCATCAGTCAGCGAAAGAGAAGTAAGATTCCCTAGATTAGGACCATGTGAATTTAGCACGTGATAAGCGGTGTAGTGAATCAATGGGAAAAGGATGTGTTATTTAATCTATGGTGTGGCTTTCCCTAGAAGATGGCGATAGACTCTACTTTTTTACCAAATGCAAAAATAAAGAGCTGAACATAAAAGATTATTATAAAAGTGTAGGAGAAAATAATATTTTCCCTGGATAAATAATATTGAGATGAGTGATTCACAAACCCAGAATCCACAAATGAAAACATTTGATTACAAAAAAGTTATAAACTTCCACATGACAAACGAACCATAAACAAAGTTTTTTAAAAAATGACAGGCTGGGAGAAAATATTTACATTGGAACTAACAAAAAATTAATATGCAAAACATATGAAGAGCTTTTTATGGTCAGAAAGATTTTTTAAAAGGAAAAAACTGACAAAGAATATAAATAGCCAATTCACAGCAAAGGAAATACACATAGCCAATGAATATGTGAAAATACAGTTATCCTCATTTCTTTATATCTATACTTATTTATTTGGCTGCACTGGGTCTATGTTGTAGCATGCAGGATCTTTGCAGATTCGAAGTCTTAGCTGAAGCCTGTGGAATCTAGTTCCCTGACAAGGGATTGAACTCCAGGCTCCCGGCATTGGGAGTGCAGAGTCTTAGCCACTGGACCAGCAGGGAAGTCCCTGCTGATCCCCATTTCTAATGAGGAAAATGCAAAATAAAATATTGAGATTGCATTTTTCCCCACTGTTTGATGAAAGTAACAGATGCTGATAATGTCCAGTATTGAGATAATGTCCGATACTGAGAAGACAGGGGACATGGTGGGTACAGAGTGGTATCAGGTGTGAGATGACTCATCGGAAAAGGTTTGGGCAGGTTGTTTTGGCTGTTTCTACAATACACAGATTGTAGATTGCATTCCTTCATCCTCGGAAGAGTTCATCCGAAAGGGAACCTCCACATGTGTGCAGCACAGAAGAACCTACTGCTTATTGCAGTATTGGGTTCTTTTTGTAGTAATAACCAAAAAAAAAAAAAAAGGGAAATTGTCTAAGAGGAGAAGGACGAAGTATATTGTATGACAATTGAAAAGCACAAAGGTATATGAACAAACTAGGCTGGATCTCAAAGACAGATTGCTATGGGAAGAAAGCAAATTGCAGTACAATATGAACATCATGATCCCATTTAGGAAAAAACAAAAAACCGTATACATTTGTACAGGCTCAAGTTTCTATGTAAATGCACCCAAAGTGGCAAATGCTGAATTGCTGGCAGTGGTTCCCCTTGCAGAGGAGGGGGGAGGAGGGGGGAAGAGGGGGGAGGCGGGGGGGGGGAGGTGGGGGAGGTGGGGGAGGGGAGGGGGAGGCGGGGAGGGGAGGGGGAGGGCAGACTTTCACTTTCTACTTGTGCTTCTGTTTTGTTTGAACGCTTGTAAAAGAATATATTCATGTTTCTCTTAAGCTGAAAAAGAAAGCAAAAAAAGTATATATATAGAAAGAAAGAGAGAAAGAAAACAGCAGCAACTGTTGTGAGTAGACCTGCCATCCTCAGACAAGGGTCTTGATGCCGGGGTCTCTCCACCTGCCCCTGACCTGGAAGAGCTCTACCTGAGAACAAGAGGGGGGCTTTGGGGGCTCTGCCTTGGGGGCTCAGTCCCCGGCCATCTCTAGTAGAGTTTTACAAAACAATGGAGACACATTTTTCAATAAATTAACCCACCACCCAGTTTATGCGTTGAGTGGTTTAAATTCAACTCATGTTTTTCCTAGAGGGGTTAGAGGAATAAAAGGTATTTTTTTTAAAGGTTTTTTTTTTTTTTTCCACAACATTGTGAATGTACCAAGTGCTGCGGAATCGTTCATGTTAAAATGATTAATTTTGTGTTATGTGAATTTCATCTCAATCTGTACAAAAAACCACAAAAACAAGCAACCACCACCTCCCTACCCCCGTGGCACACTGTTATCTACAGAACTGACTCTAAACTCCCAGCCCAGTGCTCAAACCCTTCATATCAACCTGATCTCAACCTTTTCACCCCCAGTTTTCTCTGTTGGGAGTCCTATTTGGGACCCAAAATGACAGCAACCCTATACCCCAAGATTTCTGGGACAATCTTGTTTCCTGTAATAAATTTTTTTTAAAATAAAGACAAGAAGTGAAAAGTTTTAAAAAGTATTAGTATAAAAGTTATGACCTGGCCATGGTTAAAAAGAATCAAAATAGTATGGAAGTTATGAACTGCAAAGTAGAAGCCCTCTTCCCATTGATAACCCCAAATGGTAACCCCTATTCTTGTTAACATTTTTCAGATACCTCTTCTGCCAACTCTGATGTTTGTGCAGTACTGTGTATATATTCTACCCCTTAGCAAACAAAACCCCAAACTCTCAAACGATAATCTTGCACCTTCTTCTTTTAAATTTTGGGGATTTTTCCAACCTATTACACGCAGGTCTGCCTTAACTTTTTGAGCAATTGGTCAGACTTCACTTCATGTAACGGTTCTCTGCCCATCACAGTTATGTGGTTTGCTGGTTCTTCTTGGTCCCCATTTTGATGTGATGCTGCAGAGAATGTCCTTGTATGTGTATCTTTGCCCACGTGACCTGTTGGACACATTCCTATGGGGAAAGGGTCATTCCTTATGTGGACCAGGTGCCACAGATGTTCATGGATGTTGACAACTTGCCCTCCAAGGCATTAGCCCTGGTGTGCGTTCTTTCTCTTCCCATGTGACACTTATTGCCATCTCCCCCACCTGAACATGGTGTTCAGACTTTAACACTGATCTTCACGAATCACTTGAGGATCTTGCTTAAATGCTGATTCTGAACCAGTGCGTCTGGGCCTGATTCTCTGCGTTTCTAACATGCTCTAGGATGATCAACAGTTGTTGCTAGTCTGAGGACCACACTTTGAGTAGCAAGGTTCTAGAGCAATTGCTAGATAATTAAACAAAAAAAAAAATGAGCCTTCTATGTGATTTCAAATTTTCTTGTGGCCTTATTAAAAAGAATTTTAAAAGATCAGGTGAAACTAATTTGATGATTAGATTTTATTTAACCCACTACATCCCAAATATTAGGATGTTGATGGGCAAAATTACTATGAGATGTATCACATATTTTTTTTAAGTCTTTGAAATCTGGTGTATACTTTACATTTTGTCCATCTGAATTTGGACCAGCCACATTTGATGTGCTCAATGGCCACATGAGGCCAGTGGCTGCCATATTACCCAGTTCTAGAGAATCTCCTTGGCTCTACGGGGCTGAGGAACAATGTCTGGTTCTCAGACCCCAGGGAGCGGCTCAGAGCTAATAGGGTGGGAGGCAAAAGAAGGGCACCAGGAGGCACGAGTGAGAACAGATTCAGCAGCCAAAGGATGTGTGGCCCGAAATCGCCCTGAGAGGAGGGGGCAGTAGGAGGGAGCTCTGGATGGCATGAGGACTCTAAGCAATGTGGCTATTATTACTGTTATTATTACTCTCTGTTCCTAGGCAACACTCCCAATAACTTTCTTTACCTAAAAAAAATTGACACATGATTGCCATACAATATTATATTAGCTTCTGCTGCTGCTACTGCTAAGTCGCTTCAGTTGTGTCCGACTCTGTGCAACCCCATAGACGGCAGCCCAACAGGCTCCCCGTCCCTGGGATTCTTCAGGCAAGAACACTGGAGTGGGTTGCCATTTCCTTCTCCAATGCATCAAAGTGGAAAGTGAAAGTGAAGTTGCTCAGTGGTGTCCGACTCTTCGCAACTCCATGGACTGTAGCCCGCCAGGCTCCTCTGTCCATGGGGTTTTCCAGGCTAGAGTACTGGAGTGGGGTGCCATCGCCTTCAGGTGTACACAATTGTATATATTGAAAAATGATTGTCTCGCTATGTCAGGGTAACGTCTATTGCTGCACATAAGTTACATTTTCTTTTCTTACCATATGAACTTTTAAGATATATTCTCTTAGTGACTTTCAAACATACAATTCATTATTTTAAGATATACTCTCTCAGCGACTTTCAAATATACAGTTATTAACTATAGTGGCCATGGTGTACATTGCATCCACAGGACTTATGTATCTTTTTTTTTTGACTGCACTGGCCCTGTGTTGTGGCTCAGGTCTTAGCTTCCCCACAGCATGTGGGATCTTAGTCCCCCAACCAGGGATTGAACCTTCATCCCCTGCACTGGAAGGCGGCTTCTTAACCACTGGACCACCAGGGAAGTCCCCTTATTTGTCTTACAACTGGAGGTTTGTATCTTTTGATTACCTTCATTTTAGGACTCACAGCACACTTAAAATTGTGTACCATTCACTCTAGCTGACCAGGCATGATACTGTTATTGCCAAATTTTTGCAAATTTTTTCTCCCCCAAATATCATAGGACTGTTGACATTTAAAGATTGCCTCAGTGAGTGCTCAAAGCACTTCACATAAGGTCCTTACGACTATTTTTGAGATACCAAATATATTACAGTTTCTAAAGTTAAATTTCAGAGAAATGCATTTACAGTGACTGTTTCCCAGAAGAAGCAAGGCCATGTTTCAACGTCAGGGGATTTTATTTCTGTTTCATATTTCAGTTTGAACTTCCTTACCCTTCTTGTGACTTTCCTAAGAGAAAAAGCAGAGGCAACAAATGTTGATCTGCAGGAATCCTTAATACAGAAAAAAGAAGACTTAGTCCAGAGAGTAATTTTGTGGTTCCTGCCTGGCTGGGCAAAAACCACCCAGACTTCAAGCTGCATTCACATTGGAAATCTACTTATATCTCCATTTCTTTCAGGACATGCTGCTTTATTTATTTTTCTGCTTCTTGCTGTGTAACCATTTTCATCATGGGGTCCAAATCTGTTCACCCATACCAGCAGGAATAAACACTTTGAGGTGCAGAGCATGGGGTGGGGCTCAGGGGTGCAGAGAGCTGGGTGTGCAGTGGGGATGTGTCCTGGGCCATCTGAGGGTCAGAGAGTGTCCCAGGTCTGGGGCTCTGTGATTGGCTCAGGACATCTCAAGATGGAGGAGGGGGTGGGCGATGGGGAAAGAAGGGGCACCATGGGTGTCTGAGCCCTCCTCCAGTATGCAAAGTTCACCTTCAAAATAGCCATTTCCCTCTGACACACACAGTGCAGGAAACTCATCTTCTTCACTGTTTCCATTTCCCCTTTTCTCTCACCCTCAGCAAAGGTCTTGTATTTAAGAGACTGCCCGGTTTAAACTCCCCTCCTCCAAGAACTGAGCCGTTCATCTCTTGGCACTGCTTGGATACAGCTGTAATTATAGCTGTACCAGCTCATCGATACACGAAGAACATGGACTAATCATTATCTTTCAAAAGCCGTCATGGTCCCAGTGGTCCTGGGTACAGGCGCATCCTCCGTTTCCCCATTGCCAGGAGCTTCAGAGGGATATTTTTAACCTTAATTACATATCCCCGAGATGCTCTCCTTTCCAGCTTGCTTTTCTTTGTGTGAAACTCTCGAGGTACTCTGAGGGAGACAGAAATGACAGCTGGCAGACAAGCTCTGCGTCCTTAGCCTGGGAGTCAGCTTGCAGAGGAGCTGCCTCGGGGCAGATGAAGCCTGGGGCAGCTCCTGATTAACTCTGCAGCCCGCCCCCAAACTCCCCCGCTGCCTTTAGTTCTTTCCAGACCCGTCCTGGTGTGCCCACTGCACCCCTGCATGTAGGCAGAGCAGATTATGAAACAGCAGCCCCCCGTCACTCCCTGCTCCTCTCTGTGGATGTTCTTGTTATAGGAGGAATCGTAGAACTCTGAGCTTGCAGGCATTTGGAGGTCTCTAGTCCACGCCCTTCCTTTTACAGGTGAAGAAATGGAAGACATTCCTCTCTCACTCATATATTTATGCCTCATTCAAGCTTTTAGCAAATACTTAGGAGGCTCAGATGGTAAAGAATCTGCCTGCAATGCAGGAGACCCAGGTTCCATCCCTGGGCTGGGCAGATCCTCTGGAGAAGGGAATGGCTACCCACTCCAGTATTATGGCCTGGAGAATTCCATGCACAGAGGAGCCTGGCGGGCTGCAGCCCATGAGGTCGTAAAGAGCCAGACACCACTGAGTGACTAACACTACTGAGCCCTAATCTGTGCCAGGCACTCTCCTAGAGGTTATAGATACCGGTGTGAGCCAGACAGACAAGGTCTTAGCTCCCCTGGGTCTTCCATCCTTACGGTGGAGACAGATGAGAGGCAAGTGGGTCAATAAATCACAAAAACTGTCACTGAGGGAGCTAGAGCCACAGCGCCTCAAAGATGCCCACGTCTCAATGCTGCCTGGAACCTCTGATAGTGTTTTATTACGTGGTGTTGGGGAATTAAGATGCAGAGGGAATTAAGGTTATCTTGAATTATTTAGGTGGCCCAATCCGATCCCAAGGGTCTTCATAAGGGAAACAGGGAGGCTGGAGAGTCACACCCAGAGAGGTGGCATGGTGACAAAGTGTGATTGGCCATCCCTGGCTTTGACAATGGAGAAATGGGCCATGAGCCAAGGATCACAGCCCTGCTAACTCCTTGACTGTAGGCCAGTGAGACCCATTTCAGGCTTCCAACCCTCAGAACTGTAAGATCATCATCTGCAATGTTTTTAAACCACTACATTTATGGTAATTTGTTACAGCGGCAATAGGAACTAATCCCATTGCAGACAATGATAGGGGTTATAAAGAAAAACAAAATAATGCAGGCATGCCTTTAGATGAGGAGACCTGGGAGTGACATCGGGGCAGTCGGCTATGTGGTGACGTCAGGGGACAGAGTCTGAGGCAGAAGCCAGGGTAAGTGCAAAGATCCTGGGGCAGGGAAGAGCTTTGACAGGATTGACTATCCTCTCAATGCCTTTCCAGGAGAGAGAGTCATTTTATTGTCTGGTTTCCAGAGCAGCCACTGGTCTTTCTTGCAGACTTCTGAGTAACCTTGAGATCTGTTCGTTTAAATGCCTGGGCTCCCTCTTTAAGGACTGGCACTGTGTCTTTTCCTTATCCCAATATGAGGTGCTAAGGCCTCATTTGCCAGTCATTGGATTTGGGGAAACGCATGTCTCCAAGACTTTAGAACTTTCCCCCCAAATCATGAGGCAACACAAATATTATCGAAAGGCAGGGGGACACTCTGATCACCATCAGCCTCCTGGAATTTCTTTACTTGGACAGTCAGGAGCAGAAGAAATGAAGGGACTTTGGAAACTTCCTACTTAACCTCTTCTGGTAAATCCCTTTGTAGAAAATGACTATGCGATAACCTACTAATTAATTTAATATTGAGGGGAGTGAGAAATTTTGATTTCTTGGGGTTGCTCAAAATGGGGCACATCTCTGCTAAGAACCAGGTGAGGGAGTTAAGGTTAACCTCAAAAGTTTTCTTGAGCACTGAGAGGGAAATTGGGGCACCGTCTTTCAAGCCAGGTGCAGCTGGGCCTTTCGTTTGGCCAGTGGTCAGGAAGACTGCCCTGGGCCGGGCTCCAGGACAGACACAGAGATGAACGAGACCCTCTCTGTTCCCGAGGCACCCATTGTTCCCTGTGGGAGACTGCCACAGGGCTGAGTACCACCCCACATGGCAAGGGCATGGTAGTGGGAAGATGGCAAGTGCCAGGGGAACATAGAACAGAGGGAGGTGATTTGGGGAAGGATTGGCTGGGCCATTTGCTTCCTCCAATTTAAGGGGAGCTCCTTTTGCTGTAGAAGGTTCCCAAAACACCTCTACTTTAAGCTCTACACACCTGGGGTTCAGGGTGTCATCTTGCTAAGTCCTGGGTCTCTAGACTGAATGTTCTGTGCAGGCAGAGACTGGGTCTGTGAGGCTGACTGTTGGCCTTCTTGTGCCCAACTAATATGTGTTGAATGAATGAGTGGATGAATGAATGGCTGTGTGGAGTCTCAGCTAAGTCATTCTGGAAAATGACCACTCAGCTTAAGAACAGGGTCATCTTGAACCTCATTCAAGAAGGTTAATGGCTCAAACGCTACACGACTCACAGCTGGTTCCATAGCTGGGGCCAACTTTCTGTGGTTGGGAAAGCAAAAGCCAGTAGACATGGCGGCAGCTTGAGATTTAATCTGGCGCTCACCTTCCAGCCAGGGGGCCCCACTGGAACAGAGAACCTGCCCAGGATGCAGAGGCAATCATCCAAGGCATGAAAAATCAGTGCCAAGTCAGTAGATACAGTGGACAGTGTGGACCCTATTAAGAATGACAAGAGCAGCGAGGGCAAAGCAAGCCCTAATTTTAAATGAAACACATAGGCACACATAGGCTTTCTATATGTTTAAGGGTGGCAGCAGAATTAATTCATTCAGTAAATATCTACTGGGGTCTCCCCCAGTGGCTCAGTGATGAAGAATCTGCCAGCAATGCAGAAGATGCAGGTTCAATCCCTGGGTCAGGAAGATTATCTGGAGAAAATGTCAAATGGTATTCTTGCCTGGGAAATCCCATGGACATACGAGCCTGGTCCATGGGGTTGCAAAAGAGTCAGACATGACTTAGCAACTAAAATATCTATTGAATTCCCACTATATGCCAGGAACAGCTCTAAGAGAAATAATGAATAAATCAAGCAATAAGTATATAAAGTTAGGTATTCACAAGTGCCATGAAGAAGATAAAGCAGGGTAAGGGGTCTGAGAGCCATAGGTGGGGGGAAGAAGGCAGGTGGATCTTTCAATGGAGTAATCAGCAATTGTTTTCTTAGAGGAAAGACTCTTTTCTGTTGGATAGCTCTAAGGAGTCTCTTACATGGACTAAGGTTAGACCCAGAATCTGATCTTGACAGTGGAGTTATAGAAGACACTAAACCATTCTGCAAGAAGCAAGTAATTGCTGAAGTACTGATTGGATTGGTTTCTGTGCTTTTTCTGGTTAGAGTTGGAGAAAGGGATATCAAACCCCTTAGGATGTGGGGCATGGAGACAAGTGGCACGAGTATCTGGGTGGGGGGGAGTGGTCCTAGCAACATGGCACAGGCCTCGCTGAAAACAGGAGATACACATGCCAGCGGAGATACACATGTCAGACCATGGTTTGTGAGCTTCTGGTGCAGTGAAACCTGATGCTCAAATGAAATGTCTCTTTTTCTCCTTTGAAATTCCCCCAGAATAGTCCAAACGTTTGCATATTGAGGTACTTTTAGCTGCATGTAACAGAAAACCCAATTTTACTACTGTACTTGAACAAAAAGGAATTAACTATCTCACAAACAGGAAGTCTAGAGGCCAGGCAATAACCAGGCTGCTTAATCCTGCTCAGTTAATTCAATGGCATCACTGAGGACCCAGGTTCATTTCATCTTTCTGTCTGTCCTCTGCATCCTGGCCTCACTTTCCAGTGACTGCCCCTCTTGGTTTCAAGATGGCAGCAGCAACTCCAGCAATCACATCCTACAACAGCATCCAAACTTAGAAAACGGATCTTTTCATCCTGTGTCTTCTAAGACAAATGAACCTTTACCAGAGGCCTTGTGGAACATTTCCCATCACATCTCATTGATTACTATTGCATCATATTCCTAGCAATTACATTACATTACAATATTCCTGAATATTCATTGGAAGCACTGATGCAGAAGCTGAAGCTCCAATACTTTGGCCACCTGATGCAAAGAACTGACTCATTAGAAAAGACCCTAGGAAAAGAAAGATTGAAGGCAGAAGCAGAAGCGGACGACAGAGGACGAGATGGTTGAATGACATCAACTACTCAATGGACATGAGTTTGAGCAAGGTCCAGGAGATGGTAAAGGACAGGGAAGCCTGGAGTGCTGCAGTCCATGGGGTTGCAAAGAGTTGGACATGATGAGCAACTGAACAACAACAACAATATTCCTGTGCTTAAACCCACCAACCACAGCTGGTGTTGGCCCCCGTGTGGGCTCTGCTTTGGGCAACAAATAAGAAACGGTCCACCTGAGGCAAGGTGGATCGGAAGGCTTAAAGCATGAGAAGCAGTGACAAGATGGCCAGAGCGGGGAGGGGGAAAGGGTAGAGACAGTCATTTGGAGGTAGAGAGGGCAGATAGAAACCAGAAGAGCTGGAGTCAACACTTACTAAAGATCAAACAGAGGAAAAGTCTTCTGAGACAAAGAAAGACCCAGGTTTCGCAAAGTGAACAGGCTGAATACATTCCAGGAACTATTGACGCAAGGAAAATGACAAGGGTGGTAAAGAATTCCCACCAGCTTCAAAGCAGAAAACGAAAAATACTGGTTCCCTGTAATGGGACTGGTACCAGCTTGGCCTTGGATTATTGTATTTTAATACACTGTGTATACTAAGTGTCTTTAAAACTTTTTTTTCTTTTAATTTTTGGCCACACCATGCTGCATGTGGGATCTTAGTTCCTTGACTGGGGATCAAAACTGCTCACCCTGCCTTGGAAATATGGAGTCTTAACCACTACCAGGGAAGTCAGGTATACGAAGCTTCTGAAGACAGTAGAACACTGCCTCTGTAGAATTTTGAGGGGAAATTTGGTCCCCAAGAATTTCATCTTCATCAGATTTCCTTTTGGATCTGATGGCAACTGGAAAATGTTTTGAGATACCCAGAAGCTTGGCAAACAGACCTGTCCTTGTTCTACAGCAGATTACACTAAAATGAAATGAAATAAAATTACATGAAAATGCAGGCTTCTAGAATGTGGCTGTCACAGCCTAGAGGGACTGCCTGGTTGCCGTGGAGCCCACCGTGGGCCCCGCTGTGGACCACACAGCCGCCGAGTCCTGCAAGGCGGCCCCGCAGGCGTGGCTTCTGTCGCCCATGCATCTTCTGCTCCTCTTGTGCAACGTCAGGAAGTCTGTGTTCGAGCCACATCCTTCGCCCAGCGGCTCGGACGGAATCTTTTACTTCACTTGGTGACCACTCAGAACAGTAACAGCTGCCACCCGCTTCCTGAGCTAAACAACAATGCTCAACCGTCAACCCTCCCGGACACTTGTGACGGAACAGCTTTTAGAAAGTTGTTTTGTTTTTTTCTCTCTGCAAAAGCCACATGGACCAGAGCAACGTGACGACCACTGTCAGGGACCAGGAACTGAGTCATGAGTCTGTCGCCCGAACGGCTCAAGCCACCAGGGTTTTCTTCTAAATGGGGAAAGAAGACCTGGAGACTAGGAGGCAGATGGTTTCAAATTCCCTCTTCACCCAAAGTTGCCTTAAAATCTGAGTCTGTGTTCCTGTCTTGACTTCGACACTCACCAGCCAGGGCAGAATCTCAACCACAAGAAAAGACAGGAAGTTTGCAGCAAACGTCACCTTGACGGTGGACCAGAGGAAGCTTTTATTTTCTCCTTTATTCTTCTGGGTAGGAAGGATGTCAGAAAAGCA